>NC_143046.1:49668611-50001666 GCF_057628025.1 Oncorhynchus mykiss | reverse complement strand
TCTCATACAACGCTGTGTACTACTTCTGCCGTTTCCAGCTACAATAGTCATTTACAACATTTAAATACAATAGTCAGCTACAATTGTCATTTACAACAATACATTGTATTTTTTTGTTTATTTTAATGGATTTTCTAAGTGACCCCATACAGTAGTGTATGTGTATGCAGTTTATATAAGTGGGTAAGAGTACATATATGTGTGTATGTGTGTGTGTGTGTGTGTGTGTGTGTGAAAATGTCAGCACCTGTACTATAATCATATGCAGGATGACACAGTTACACAATATACTGGCACCTTTTAAAAACATTTATTTCACCTTTATTTAACCAGGTAGGCCAGTTGAGAAAAAGTTATTATTTACAACTGCGACCTGGCCAAGATGAAACAAAGCAGTGTGACAAAAACAACAACACAGAGTTGCACATGAACAAATGTACAGTCAATAACACAATAGAAAAATATATGTACAGTGTGTGCAAATGTAGAAGAGTAGTGAGGAAAGGCAATAAATAGGCCATAGAAGTGAAATACAGTGCCTTGCGAAAGTATTCGGCCCCCTTGAACTTTGCGACCTTTTGCCACATTTCAGGCTTCAAACATAAAGACATAAAACTGTATTTTTTTGTGAAGAATCAACAGCAAGTGGGACACAATCATGAAGTGGAACGACATTTATTGGATATTTCAAACTTTTTTAACAAATCAAAAACTGAAAAATTGGGCGTGCAAAATTATTCAGCCCCCTTAAGTTAATACTTTGTAGCGCCACATATTGCTGCGATTACAGCTGTAAGTCGCTTGGGGTATGGCTCTATCAGTTTTGCACATCGAGAGACTGAAATGTTTTCCCATTCCTCCTTGCAAAACAGCTCGAGCTCAGTGAGGTTGGATGGAGAGCATTTGTGAACAGCAATTTTCAGTTCTTTCCACAGATTCTCGATTGGATTCAGGTCTGGACTTTGACTTGGCCATTCGAACACCTGGATATGTTTATTTTTGAACCATTCCATTGTAGATTTTGCTTTATGTTTTGGATCATTGTCTTGTTGGAAGACAAATCTCCATCCCAGTCTCAGGTCTTTTGCAGACTCCATCAGGTTTTCTTCCAGAATGGTCCTGTATTTGGCTCCATCCATCTTACCATCAATTTTAACCATCTTCCCTGTCCCTGCTGAAGAAAAGCAGGCCCAAACCATGATGCTGCCACCACCATGTTTGACAGTGGGGATGGTGTGTTCAGCTGTGTTGCGTTTACGCCAAACATAACGTTTTGCATTGTTGCCAAAAAGTTCAATTTTGGTTTCATCTGACCAGAGCACCTTCTTCCACATGTTTGGTGTGTCTCCCAGGTGGCATGTGGCAAACTTTAAACGACACTTTTTATGGATATCTTTAAGAAATGGCTTTCTTCTTGCCACTCTTCCATAAAGGCCAGATTTGTGCAATATACAACTGATTGTTGTCCTATGGACAGAGTCTCCCACCTCAGCTGTAGATCTCTGCAGTTCATCCAGAGTGATCATGGGCCTCTTGGCTGCATCTCTGATCAGTCTTCTCCTTGTATGAGCTGAAAGTTTAGAGGGACGGCCAGGTCTTGGTAGATTTGCAGTGGTCTGATACTCCTTCCATTTCAATATTATCGCTTGCACAGTGCTCCTTGGGATGTTTAAAGCTTGGGAAATCTTTTTGTATCCAAATCCGGCTTTAAACTTCTTCACAACAGTATCTCGGACCTGCCTGGTGTGTTCCTTGTTCTTCATGATGCTCTCTGTGCTTTTAACGGACCTCTGAGACTATCACAGTGCAGGTGCATTTATACGGAGACTTGATTACACACAGGTGGATTGTATTTATCATCATTAGTCATTTAGGTCAACATTGGATCATTCAGAGATCCTCACTGAACTTCTGGAGAGAGTTTGCTGCACTGAAAGTAAAGGGGCTGATTTTTCAGTTTTTGATATGTTAAAAAAGTTTGAAATATCCAATAAATGTCGTTCCACTTCATGATTGTGTCCCACTTGTTGTTGATTCTTCACAAAAAAATACAGTTTTATATCGTTATGTTTGAAGCCTGAAATGTGGCAAAAGGTCGCAAAGTTCAAGGGGGCCGAATACTTTCGCAAGGCACTGTAATTACAATTTAGCATTAACACTGGAATGATAGATGTGCAGATTATGATGTGCAAGTAGAGATACTGGGGTGCAAAAGAGCAAGAAGATAAGTAACAGTATGGGGATGAGGTAGTTGGGTGTGCTGTTTACGGATTGGCTGTGTACAGTGATCGGTAAGCTGCTCTGGCAGCTGATGCTAGAGAGGGAGATATAAGACTCCAGCGTCAGTGATTTTTGCAATTCGTTCCAGTCATTGGCAGCAGAGAAATGGAAGGAAAGGCAGCCAAATCACTGTTGGCTTTGGATGAACAGTAAAATATACCTGCTGGAGGGTGTGCTACGGTGACCAGTAAGCTGAGATAAGGCGGGGCTTTACCTAGCAAAGACTTATAGATGACCTGGAGCCAGTGGGTTTGGCGACGAATATGTATTCATGGCCAGCCAACGAGAGCATACAGGTCGCAGTTGTGGGTAGTATATGGGGCTTTGGTTACAAAACGGATGGCACTGTGATAGACTACATTCAGTTTGCTGAATAGAGTGTTAGAGGCTCTTTTGTAAATGACATCGCCGAAGTCAAGGATCGGTAGGATAGTCAGTTTTACGAGGGTATGTTTGGCAGCATGAGTGAAGGAGGCTTTGTGAAATAGGAAGCCAATTCTAGATTTAATTTTGGATTGGAGATGCTTAATGTGAGTCTGGAGGGAGAGTTTACAGTCTAACCAGCCACCTAGTTATTTGTAGATGTTCACATATTCTAGGTCAGAACCTAGAATATGCTATTCGGGCGGGAGGGTGTGGGCAGCAATCGGTTGAAGAGCATGCACTTAGTTTTACTACTATTTAAAAGCAGTTGGAGACCACAGAAGGAGTGTTGTATGGCGTTGAAGATCGTTTGGAGGTTTGTTAGCACAGTGTCCAAAGAAGGGCCAGATGTATACAGAATGGTGTCGTCTGCGTAGAGGTGGATCAGATAATCACTAGCAGCAAGAGCGACATCATTGATGTATACAGAGAAAAGAGTCGGCCAGAGAATTGAACCCTGTCCGGACAACATGCCCTCTGATTTGACACACTGAACTCTATCTGAGAAGTAGTTGGTGAACCAGGCGAGGCAGTCATTTGAGAAGCCAAGGCAATTGAGTCTGCCGATGAGAATGCGGTGATTGACAGAGTCAAATGCCTTTGCCAGGTCGACGAAGACGGCTGCATAGTACTGTCTTTTATCGATGGCGGTTATGATATTGTTTAGGACCTTGATCGTGGCTGAGGTGCACCCATGACCAGCTCAAAAACCAGATTGCATAGGGTAGAAGGTACGGTGCGTTACAAAATGGTCGTTGAGCTGTTTGTTAACTTGGCTTTCGAAGATTTTAGAAAGGCAGGGCAGGATGGATATAGGTCTATAACAGTTTGGGTCTAGAGTGTCTCCCCCTTTGAAGAGGGGGATGACCGCGGCAGCTTTCCAATCTTTGGAGATCTCAGACATTACGAAAGAGAGGTTGAACAGGCTAGTAACAATTTTGGCGGTTAATTTTAGAAAGAGAGGGTCCAGATTGTCTAGCCCAGCTGATTTGTAGGGATCCAGATTTTGCAGCTCTTTCAGAACATCAGATGTCTGGATTTGGGTGAAGGGGAAGCAGGGGTGGGGGGCTTGGGCAAGTTTCTGCAGGGGGTGCTGAGATGTTGGCCGGGGTAGGGGTAGCCAGGTGGAAAGCATGGCCAGCCATGGAAAAATGCTTATTGAAATGATCGATTATCGTAGATTTATCCGTGATAACGGTGTTTCCTATCCTCAGTGCAGTGGGCAGCTGGGAGAAGGTGCTCTTATTCTCCATGGACTTTAGTGTCTTAAGATAGACTTCCACCATGTAAATCAACTGTAAATGTCAACCACTTTCCTATTAATAATAACAGTTGGGTGACATTATCCTTGATATTTTCGTGTTCCACTTTTTGCTGGGGGAAACAAATTAAACAGATGGTTGGTGCAGTATATATACAAAAGTATGTGGACACCCCTTCAGATTAGTGGATCCCGCTATTTCAGCCACACCCGTTGCTGACTGGTGTATAAAATTGGCCACACAGCCATTCAATCTCTGTAGACAAACATTGGCAGTAGCATGGCCTTACTGAACAGCTCAGTGACTTTCAACGTGGCACCGTCATAGGATGCTACCTTTCCAACAAGTACGTTTGGAAAGGTGCTAGAGCTGCACCGGTCAACTGTAAGCGATGTTGTGAAGTGGAAATGTTTAGGAGCAACAACAGCTCAGCCGTAAAGTGGTAGGCCACAAAAGGTCACAGAACGTGACCGCCGAGTGCTGAAGTGCGTAGCGTGTAAAAAATCATCTGGCCTCGGTTGCAACACTCACTACCGAGTTCCAAACTGCCCACAGCAATCAACGTCAGCACAAGAACTGTTTGTATGAAGCTTCATGGAATGGGTTTCAATGGCCGAGCAGCCGTACACAAGCCTAAGATCATAAGATCATGTGCAATGCCAATTGTTGGTTGGAGTGATGTAAAGCTCGCCACCATTGGACTCTATGAAATGCATTCTCTGGGGTGATGAATCTAGCTTCACCATCTGGCAGTCCAACGGACGAATCTGGGTTTGGCGGATGCCAGGAGAACGCTGTCTGCCCCAATGCATAGTGCTAACTGTAAAGTTTGGTGGATGAGGAATAATGGTCTGGGACTGTTTTTCATGGTTCGGGCTAGGTCCCTTAGTTCCAATGAAGGGAAATCTTAACTTTACAGCATACAATGATATTCTAGACGATTCTGTGCTCCCAACGTTGTGGCAAAAGTTTGGGGAAGGCACTTTCCTGTTTCAGCATTATAATGCCCCTTTATAATGCCCCTGTGCACAAAGTGAGGACTATACAGAAATAGGTTGTTGAGAAGGGTGTGGGAGACTTTGACTGACCTGCACAGAGCCCTGACCTCAACCACATCAAACACCTTTGGAATGAATTGGAACGCCAACTGTGAGCCAGGCTTAAATCGGCCAACATCAGTGCCCGACCTCACCAATGCTCGTGGCTGAATGGAAGCAAGTCCAGGTTCCACTAGATGTTCCAACATCTAGTGGAAAGCCTTCCCATAAGAGTGGAGGCTGTTATAGCAGCAAACGATGGACCGACTCCATATTCATGCCCATGATTTGGGAATGAGATGGTTGACGAGCAGGTGTTCACATACTTTTGGTCATGTAGTGAATCACTACCATATCTTGTTGAGCTTGTTGAGAAACTTGTTAGATGATGGCCAGATTGGAGTATGTACCAGAGCCATACAGAGAGTTGAACAGATATTGAATTGGGCTGCTTGTGTAAATGCAGCATAGTCACAAGACCAGACATAGAAACCAAACCAATCTCTCTCAATATTTGGCTCTGGTATCCCCTAAGATTCCTCACTTATCCCAAATGGAAACACCACCAGTAGTTCTGACGCAATGTGCTTCTCTTGCCTGTATTTTCTCACTGGTTTGTTCAGTTACTCAGTTACCCATCTATAAAGTCATTGACAAATGAGCTGTCATTGAGAGAGAAGATGCACTCCAATCAATACCTTAACATGTCTGAGCGTAGCTATAGATTTAGAGTGGGGTTTACCCAAGTCTTTCTGCCCACATTATTTCATGTTATCATCTTTCCCTATCCCACTAGCTGCCTTTATCGTCTAATTTCCAATGGCTGTGTTCTAGAGCGTCCCTTTTGCTCAGTTGCTGATCACCGACATAGATGTCGTTTTTTACAGTGCAAGGTGATTTGTAGATCCGCCAGTCTGTAGACACCAACTACAATGTAGTCCATCTCAAACCAATGGCTGCATTTTACAGTATTTCAGCTAGCTGTCTGAATTATATCATGCACCTGGTCCACTCTCTACCAGAGGTTTGCACTCCATCAGAAAACTGCTGTTACTGTATGCTACTAAATGTGTCAACATATTTTCCTTGCATTGATATTCCCACAATATTTTTGTTTTGTCTGACTCTGCCAGTGGGTGACTGACTGAACTTTGACCAGAGTTCATTATCAATTGTTTACTAGCACCAGTTTGTATCTTGACCTCACCTGAACTCTCCAGGCTCAGTTTGTGTGTAACAATGCTGATGCAGTGCATTTCCATGGATCTACAGTATATGTTGTGGATGCCCCTAGGCTTATTTTGACTGCCTCTTCCACACTGACATTTAGCAGAAGTTGATCTTAAAAACATTTTGTTTTGACATTTTAACAGTAACTGGTAACCAAACAATAATTTGGGCTCTCATTCAAATAATGTTTTTCGCTTTCAGATGTTGCCATAGTTGTTTGTTTGAATGAAGAAGTGCCAGGTGCTCCAAAATCATTCAGCTCGGGATTGACTCAAAATACATCACTAAACAGCAGGGTGTAAATATAAACATTACATTCATTTGCCGATCAATGCAGTCGAGCTCACTGCAGAATTGGTTTATGTGTTCGTGCGCATGCGTGTATAATAATGACTTTGTGTACTTATGTGAGTTTGTTTCCCTCTGCCAGTGTGCTCACACCT
This sequence comes from Oncorhynchus mykiss, assembly GCF_057628025.1. Classification (NCBI taxonomy): domain Eukaryota; kingdom Metazoa; phylum Chordata; class Actinopteri; order Salmoniformes; family Salmonidae; genus Oncorhynchus; species Oncorhynchus mykiss. The sequence goes on along the minus strand of NC_143046.1, from coordinate 49,994,991 downwards.
TCAAATGGGGCACATGTGCACATGACAAAGCTCGCACCAGAGTTTTTTAGAAGGCCAAAATTTCTCGCTAATGAAAATACCCTGGCAACCGACTTCGACGAGAGGAAGTCCCACTGTTATTATTATGATTGGCTATCTATGCCCAGAAAAAAATGAAGTTGAGAAGAGAGGGGAAAAGGGGTGCAGACTGCATTAACTAATTTGGTTGCTTGTCTTTGGCTGGAAAGCTGCCGAATGCTGTCAACTATCATTATCTTCAGCTGAAGCTCTCTCACTGAACACAACACAGCAGTTCCCACTCCTTAATGTAGCATGTTTTTCTTCTTCTAATCAATCTACCAAGTTCTTTCAGCTGAATTAGACAGGTGCAATGTTAGCATCGAACGGAAGAGAGACACCGACCCACTCCTTCAGTGCAAGTCTGCAAGAAGCAGGGTCGTTGCCACGAAGTTGCAGGTTCAATTCTTACAGGACAGACAATTTAACATCTCAGGCAAATCACAAAGCTTTCATGGCTTATCTCTTTAGAGAGGTGCTTATGGGATTAGTTTTTAATGACTACAACCTAAGTGTATATACAACCTTGTACAGTTGAAGGTGGAGGTTTACATACAGCTTAGCCAAATACATTTAAACTGTTTTTACAATTTTTTTGATAGGATTGAGGTCGGGGCTTTGTGATGGCCTCTCCAATACCTTGACTTTGTTGTCCTTAAGCCATTTTGTCACGACTTTGGAAGTATGCTGTGGGTCATTGTCCAAGTGGAAGATGCACTTGCTACCAAACTTGAACTTTCTGACTGATGTCTTGAGATGTTGCTTCAATATATCCACATAATTTTCCATCCTCATGATGCCATCCATTTTGTGAAGTGCACCAGTCTCTCCTGCAGCAACGCACCCCCACAAAATGATGCTGCCATCCCTGTGATTCACGGTTGGGATGGTGTTCTTCGGCTACAAACCTCCCCCTTTTTCCTCCAAACATAACGACTGTCATTATGGCCAAACAGTTCTATTTTTGTTTCATCAGACCAGAGGACATTTCTCTAAAAAGTACGATCTTTGTCCCCATGTGCAGGTTCAAACCATAGTTTGGCTTTTTTATGGTTGTTTTGGATCAGTGGCTTCTTCCTTGCTGAGCGGCCTTTCAGGTTATATCGATATAGGACTCGTTTTACTGTGGCTATAGATATTTTTGTAACTGTTTCCTCCAGCATCTTCACAAGGTCCATTGCTGTTGTTCTGGGATTGATTACCACTTTTCGCACCAAAGTACGTTCATCTCTAGGAGACAGAACGTGTCTCCTTCCTGAGCGGTATGACGGCTGCGTGGTCCCATGGTGTTTATACTCGGGTACTATTGTTGTACAGATGAACGTGGTACCTTCAGGCATTTGGTAATTGCAGTCTTTGCTGATTTCTTTTGATTTTCCCGTGATGTCAAGCAAAGAGGCACTGAGTTTGAAGTTAGGCCTTGAAAAACATCCAAAGGTACACTTTCAATAGGTTAATTGGAATCATAAAACACGGGACAAGATGTTAAAAACTGTCCATTGTGCCAATAGATGGAATGCACTCGCATGAGATTTGCCGTGATGTTGACAGAGTGGCATGGGAGGTTTATTTCTTAGACTGGGTTAAGATGTCAATTTTGGGACACATCCTCAGTAGTGTGCCTTCGAATCAGTGGGTGTTTCGCCCTTTAATCACTAAACACTCTCATCAAAGGTGGCCAGCTAAAGGGTGATCAAGCCTTAGCTTGTGTCCCATGCCCAATTAAGATGTCCCACGGGACTATGCAAGGCAGGGGCGTCCTCTTCCCTGAGCCAGTCCTACAGCTGACCGCATATCTCATATGCCCTCCTCAAGTTGGAGGGATCTGAATTGGGTTCTCAGGTGGGGGTGGGGTGGGGGGTCATGAAGTTATAGCCCAGCAAGGGTCCTTCCGTTTGATCCAGATCCACTGGCTGCCTCTTTCAGCTGCTTGAGAAACTGCTCTGACGGTCTGCCGCAGAGCCTGTCCATGGATTCCAAGTTCTTTCAGCAACCTGATGGTGGAAGAAGCCACGAATCCTCTGCATCCCACTTCAACTGGCCAGACTTTTGCATTCCAGCCACGCTGAGTTGCGTCTGCTGCCAACTCTGTGTAACGCAGTTTCTTACGCTCGTAGGCCTCTTCAACAGAGTTTTCCCACGGGACTGTGAGCTCTATGATGTACACAGCCTTTCGTGAAGGGGACCAGAGTACCATGTCTGGCCTAAGGTTGGTAGAAGCAATCTCAGGTGGAAAAATTAGTTGCTGGCCAATATCGACAAGCATCTTCCAGTCCCGGGCCATGGCTAGGTGTCCAGTTTCTGGCTTTGTAGGAGGATACTTGGGCCTTTTCTGTCCCTCCCGGATGAATGTTGTTGTTTTGACGGGATTGCTTGTTTTTGGAGGTAATGAATTGGTTGCACTCCTCTTGGTCTCAAGTGCTGCAGCCAGGCTCTTGGGGACCTGATTGTGCCTCCAGGTGTAGCGGCCTTGTGAGAGGCTGGTCTTGCAACCTGTCATTATATGCCTGAGAGTCGCTGGAGCTGGGCAGAGGGGGCAGGTCGAGTCCTCGCCATACCATTGATGTAGATTTTTTGGTGATGGAAGCACATCATAAACAGCTCTTATGATGAAGCTGATGTTGCTTGCCTCCATTTGCCAAAGCTCACTCCAGTTGATCTTTCTCCTCTCCAGGCCTTCCCACCGCGTCCATTGCCCTTATTTAGCAAGAGAGACAGCCTTTGCACTTCTTGCAGTCTCCTCCTGTCTGCGCACCTCCTCGACCACCAGCTTCCTGCGTTCAGATGTTGTTGCCTTATGGAACGTTGGTTTGCTTGCTGCCAGGCCAAAGCCTCCTCTTCCATGCTGGATATTCCCCACAATGTCTTGGTGTCTCAGGGCTGATGTTGCTTGCTGCACAGCCTTGGATGATGTCCATTTCCGTCCAGTTTGTAGGGGAGGTGCAGCCTTGCTAATGGTCTGGTCTTTGGAGTCCTTCAATGTCATCTGAAGTCTTACTTTAGAGCACTTGTACTCCTCCGTTAGACTTGTAAGAGGTAGTTCAAGGACCCCTTTGCCATAGAGGCCGATGTTACTCAAGCATCGTGGGACACCCAGCGATTTCTTCACGTATGAGGTAATGGTTCGCTCCATCTTCTCCACTGTTGTTATTGGGACCTCATAGACGGTGAGTGGCCACATTACCCGGGGGAGAAGTCCAAACTGTAGGCACCAAAGCTTGAGCCTCCCAGGCAGTAGGGTCTTGTTGATTTTCTCAAGACCGTCGGCGATGTCCTGCCTTACTTGCTGCACTTGATCTTGATCTACATTCGGCACTTGATGGGTTGCTCAGACACCGTTGGTATCGGGTCATCTCCAATGCAGAACCTCACATCTTTAAGCTGTCCCTTGACTATGGAAATGCTTCGAGATTTGCTTGGCTTGATTTTCATCCGGGCCCACTTGATGTTATCCTGCAGTTTTGCAAGTAGCCGCCTGGTGCATGCTGCAGTGGTGGTCAGTGTGGTCATGTCATCCATGTATGCTCGGATAGGTGGGAGACGGAGCCCCTCCTTAGTTCTCTCACCGCCGACCACCCATCTCGATGCCCTGATGATGACTTCCATGGCCATAGTAAAGGCCAGAGGAGAAATTTTACAGCCTGCCATTATGCCTACTTCCAAGCGCTGCCATGTTGTTGTGAAGTCAGGTGTTGTGAAACACAATTGCAGGTCTTGGAAATAGGCCTTTACCAGTGTAGTGATGGGTTCTGGTACGTGGAAAAAGTTGAAGGATTCCCAGAGGAGTTCATGGGGAACTGAGCCAAAGGCATTGGCCAGGTCGAGGAAGATGACATAGAGGTCTCTCTTGTCCTTCTTAGCTGTTTGGATCTGGTGCCAAATCATACTAGTATGTTCCAGGCAACCAGAGAAACCAGGAATGCCTGCTTTCTGTACAGATGTATCAATGTACTTGTTCCTTTCCAGATAAGTGGACAGCCTCTGTGCTATTATACCCAAAAAGATCTTCCCTTCGACGTTGAGAAGGGAGATTGGTAGGAATTGACTGATGTCTGTCGCATCCTTCTCTTTCGGGATTAGCACACCACCAGCCCTTCGCCATGCCTTTGGTATTATTTCCTTCTGCCACACTATCCTCATGAGCCTCCAAAGAAAGCGTAGAACATCCGGGGCGTTCTTGTAGAGCTTGTATGGTACTCCATTAGGCCCAGGAGCCGAGGCCGCTCTTGCTCTTCGGACAACGTTCTCTACTTCCCTCCATTTTGGAGGGTCAGTGTCCAGATTGAATTCTGGTGGTTGAATAGGTGGGATGTAATGTGGGATGATTATCTGCTCATGCCTTTTCATGTCCTGGTGGACCTTTTCCAGATGTTCTTCCAGTTCAGGCTTTGGAGTTTTTAGGATTCCGCACTTTTCCTTTGCGAAGAGATCTTTGACAAACTTAAAGGGGTTTTTATAGAACTGTGTTCTTGAGTGTTCCTTCTTCCTACGAAGTTTCCTTAAGTTTTCCGCTCTTCGCAAGGTTGCCAGCCGACATGTAATGTCTGCTTGGAGTAGCATGAGACCTTCTCTCTCTGCATCAGAGGCCTTCTTCCACTGCTTCCTCAGCTGCCTTTTCTCTCTGACAAGTATCTCGATCTCCTGCTGCCTCCTAGATTTGGCTGGTGCGGGTGGTGTCTTGCCACTTCTCCTTTCGTTTACTCCAAAGCGCTCTTCTCCGTAGTGGTAGATATTGTCTCCCATCCTTTCAAGCTTTTTCTCTGCTGTTCCTACCTGTTGTTCCAATATTTTTGTCACGTCGTTGTTGATTGTTTCCCACTCTCTCTTTTCAACAGCTTTGGGCCACTTCACACTCGGTCTGTGCCCTTTGATCTTTTCCTGTTTTAGAGGTCTCTGTGGTTGGGTGAGTTCATCCACCGGCATTTCTGTGCTTGTGTTATCCTCCTCGGTTACAGGGGTGCTGATGCTCTGCGAACTTTGGTTTGCGTCCCGTCGCTGTGCTTCATTCGACTGATTTGACTGGCTGCTTCGTAAGAAGTACTGGTCAATGCGAGGTCCCTGTCTCTGCTCTCCCAAGCACCTTTTCCTCCCTTGATGGATCCTTAACCCCCTTGCCGATGTTACTCTCTCCCAACCACAGCTGCACGCCTGAAGTGTGTGTCCTGCTGCTGTTATGGTTGTCTCATGTGCTGTGTTCCTACTCGTAGTTGTTTCCGTTCCTGGGTCCGTAACCATGTGATCAGTTGTTGAGCCATCTTGCGCCCCAGCTCTTGCAGGCTCTAGGGGTATGTTCCTTTGTTGACTTTCAGTAGCACTTAGCGGGTGTCTCCAACATACTGAAACAGCGTCGGAGACTGCCAACATGGGTAGCTAGCCCATGACAGCCCCAGTGGGGTCTATTCCCTCCGGTCAGCTGTCTCTCCAAGCTGTCACACAGACTTTCCTATGTTGTCAGCTGTCCTTTCACAGCAGTCACTGGATTGGTCCAGATGATCAGAATCATAAAACACGGGACGAGATGTTAAAAACTGTCCATTGTGCCAATAGATGGAATGCACTCGCATGAGATTTGCCGTGATGTTGACAGAGTGGCATGGGAGGTTTATTTCTTAGACTGGGTTAAGATGTCAATTTTGGGACACATCCTCAGTAGTGTGCCTTCGAATCAGTGGGTGTTTCGGCCTTTAATCACTAAACACTCTCATTGACATAATTTGAGTCAATCAGAAGCTTCTAAAGCCATGACATAATTTCTGGAAATACCAAGCTGTTTGAAGGCATAGTCAGCTTAGTGTATTTACATTTCTCACCCACTGGAATTGTGATACAGTGAATTATAAGTTAAATAATCTGTCTTTAAAAAATTACGTGTCATGCACACAGTTGATGTGCTAACCGACTTGCCAAAACTATAGTTTGTTAACAAGAAATTTGTGGAGTGGTTGAAAAATGAGTTTTAATGACTCCAACGTAAGTATATGTAAACATCCGACTTCACCTGTATTTAGGTTCAGAACTTTTGTGAAACAGCACAGTTGAAAATTCACGGAAAATAGAAATCAAAACTGGATGGTCTTCAGAGATAGATGGGAGGGGTTGAGGATAGCTGAAGGATGGGATTAAAAACAAACAAAGATAACTGTCAGTAAAAATTATATAGTATGTGTAGTGCATTCGGAAAGTATTCAGATCCCCTTGACTTTTTCCACATTTTGCTAAGTTATAGCCTTATTTTAAAATGGATTAAATTGTTTCCCCTCATCAATCTGTACACAATTCCCCATAATGACAAATCAAAAACAGTGTTTACAAATGCATTTGAAAAATAAAACTGAAATATAGCATTTACACAAGCATTCAAACCCTTTACTCAGTACTTTGTTGAAGCACCTTTCACAGCGATTACAGCCTCAAGTCTTCTTGGGTATGACGCTACAAGCTTGGCACACCTGTCAGGTTGGATCGGGAGCATCGCTGCACAGCTAATTTCAGGTCTCTCTTGATCAGGTTCAAGTCCAGGCTCTGTCTGGGCCACTCGTGGACGTTCAGAGACTTATCCTGGAGCCACTCCTGCATTGTCTTGGCTGTGTGCTTAGGGTGCTTGTCCTGGTGGAAGGTGAACCTTGGACCCCAGTCTGAGGTCCTGAGCGCTCTGGAGTGGGATTTCATCAAGGATCTCTCTGTACTTTTCTCTAGTCAGGATTGAGAGTAAGATGAACAGTCTCCCAGTCCATGCCGCTGAAAAACATCCCACACCATGATGCTGCCACCACCATGCTTCACCGTAGGAATGGTGTCAGTTTTCCTCTATACTTGACGCTTGGTATTCAGGCCAAAGAGTTCAATCTTGGTTTCATCAGACCAGAGAATCTTGTTTCTCATGGTCTTAGAGTACTTTGTCAGAGTGACCATTGGGTTCCTGGTCACCTCCCTGACCAAGGCCCTTATCCCCCGATTTCTCAGTTTCCGGACATCCAGCTCTTGGAAGAAACTTAGTGGTTCTAAACTTCCATTTAAGAATAATGGAGGCCACTGTGTTCTTGGGGACCTTGGGGGAAGCTGGAGGTGACCAGGTTGATGCGACTCAGGATCTTGAATGGTCATATGTAGCGAGCTTCAGCGCGTCAACTTTTAAGTGTAGATCACGGGTGGACAGCCACACCCGGACAGCTCGGTGGAGCTGAAGAGGTCTTCGGTGCTGGTTTTCCTGATGTTGGTGTCGGGCAAAGGAGTGGAGCAAGGAGTGTCGCGCTCTGATCCTGGTGCGGCGATATCGTTGAATGAATGCCTCGGCTGATGGCACCCGCTCTTCGGCCTCAGGAAATGGGGGGTGAATCCGAACTGACACTCGAACGGCGACAGTCCAGTGGAAGGGTTCAGCAGTGTGTTTTGAACATAGATGAGGAACTTGCTCAAGTTGTTGGCCTGAGTGAAGGCCTTCCAATACCATGCAATGAACTGGGGCCCACAATCTGGGACAATGTCCAAGGGATGTCTGTGTAGTCTAAAGACAAGGATAATCATGAGATCAGCGGTCTCATTCGTTGAAGGCAACTTGGGTAAGGTGATGAAATGGGCAGCCTTGGAGAACCGACAAGGGCCGGCTGGGGATGGGCAGAGGTTGGAACAACCCAGCCGGTTGCTGTCATGAGGAATTGCTTTGGGCACAGATGGAACAGGTCGCAACAAAGGGTCTCACATCCTCAATCACGTCTGGCCACCAGAAATTCCGCCACAAGGAAACCAGTGTCTCCGATTAACCCCTGAATGACCAATTAATTAAGAGGAGCATCCACATTGTAGTAGTCGGGACAGGGCTGATCGCAGAACGTAAAGTCTGTTAGTGGGTCCCCCGTCGGGGTCAGGTTCTCGGGTCTGGGCTTGTGAACCATTGTCCAATACTCCATATCACAGCAGCCACAGTGTGTGAGCTGGGGATGATGGGCTCAGGGTCCCTCTCCTTATTAGAGACATTGGGTTGGCGGGACAGGGCGTTTGCTTTCGGATTCTTGGATCACGGGCGATAAGCTAGTGTGAAATCGAACAGAGTCCTTATGGCTTGGCGAGCATTCAATCTCTTGGCTTCTTGAATGGAGACCAAGTTCTTATTGTCCGTCTAGATCACGAAAAGATGAGTTGCCCCTCCAACCAGTGTCTCTACCCCTCAAGAGCCCACTTAACTGCCAAGAGCTCCCGGTTGCCTACATCGTAGTTGCGTTCCGCTGGTGAGAACCACTTGGAGAGAAAGGCTTATGGTTGCAGTTTCTTGTCCTCCTCGTTCCGCTGTGAAAAGACCAACCCTGCTCCAGCGTCCCCCTCCACCAAAAAGGGACAAGTTGGATCAGGATGAACGAGAATGGGTCCAGAGGTGAAACGTCCCTTGAGCTCCATGAATGCCCTGTCAGCCTCGGAGTCCAGCAAAAACAGGTCTGGGACTTGCGGGTTAGGACCATGAGAGACGCTGCCACCACACCAAAGTTGCGTATAAAATGCCTGTAAATATTGGCAAACGCGAGGAACCGCTGGACCTGCTTGATCGATGTGGAACGGGGCCAGTCGGCCACTGCCTCAATCTTTACGAGGTCCATTTGGATGTCTGCGGTAGAGAAGATGTGACCCAAGAAGGAAACCTGGGATACATGGAACTCACACTTCTCTATCTTGATGTATAGTTGACTCTGCAGGAGGCGTCTCAGGACTTGGCGGACGTGCAATATGTGTTCCGGAAGGGTCTTGGAGAAGATCAAGCCGTTGTCGAGGTTAACAAAGTTAAACCAATTCAACACATCCCTCAGGGTGTCATTGACCACTACTTGAAAGACTGCCGGTGAGTTCGATGATCCGAAGGGCATGACGAAATACTCATAGTTGCCACTAAGGGTGTTAATAACCACTCTGGGATCGTTCAGGACGCTAGCGTCCCACCTCGCCAACAGCCAGTGAAATTGCAGGGTGCCAAATTCAAAACAGAAATCTCATAATTAGAATTCCTCAACTATACAAGTATTTTACACCATTTTAAAGATACACTTCTCGTTAATCCAACCACAGTGTCCAATTTCAAAAAGGCTTTTCGGCGAAAGCAGAACAAACATATCATTATGCTAAGTCAGCAACTAGTCACATAAAGCATTCAGCCATTTTCCAACCAAAGAGAGGTGTCACAAAAAGCAGAAATCAAATTAGATCAAATTAATCACTAACCTTTGACGATCTTCATCAGATGACACTCCCAGGACTCAATGTTACACAATACATGTATGGTTTGTTTGATCAAGTTCATATCCAAAAACCTCAGTTTACATTGGCGCCATGTTCAGAAATGCCTCCAAAACGTCCGGAGAAATTGCAGAGAGCCACATCAAATAACAGAAATACTCATCATAAACTTTGATGAAAGATATATGTGTTACATAGAATTAAAGATAAACCTGCTCTTAAGGCAACCGCTGTGTCATATTTCAAAAAAGCTTTACGGCAAAAGCACAATCTTCAATAATCTGAGAACAGCGTTCAGCCACAAAAGCAAGCCATACAGTTACCCGCCAAATTGTGGAGTCAAAAGTCATAAATAGCATTATAAATCTTAACTTACCTTTGCACTCCCAGGACTCCCACTTCCACAATAAATGTTCATTTTGTTCAATTACGTCCATAGTTATGTCAAAATACCTCCGTTTTGGTCGCGCGTTTAATTCACTATTCCAAAGGCAAAATGGGTGAGCGCAAAATCCAGACGATAAGTCAAAAGAGTTCCATTACAGTTTGTAGAAACATGTCAAATGAAGATTACAATCAATCATTAGGGTATTTTTATAATAAATATTCAATAATATTCCAACCGGACAATAGCGTATTCATTACAGAGGAATAAGAAGGCACAGCGCGTCCGCGTGACCGCGCAGTAAACAACTGATTGGCCACAGCCTAGTCCACTTATTGAAACAGCTCTTATTCGACCCCCTTCCACAATAGAAGCCTCAAACAACTTTCTAAAGACTGTTGACATCTTCTGGAAGCCTTGGGAAGTGCAATCTGGCCCCATAGACACAGCATATTGGATAGGCAATCACTTAAATGAAACTACAAACCTCAGATTTCCCACTTCCTGGTTGGATTTGTCTCAGGTTTTCGCCTGCCATATGAGTTCTGTTATACTCACAGACATCATTCAAACAGTTTTAGAAACTTCAGAGTGTTTTCAATCCAATACTACTAATAATGTGAATATATTAGCATCTGGGACAGAGTCTCAGGCAGTTTACTCTGGACACCTTATTCATCCAAGCTACTCAATACTGCCCCCCTGTCACCAAGAATTTAAAGGCAGTCTTCCACTCATCTCCCTCTCTGATTCTCACCAGATTGTAAGCGTTGCGGAGCTCCAGGTTGGTGAAGAATTGGACCAACTCCAATGGGGAGGACATCAGGGATAGGGGGTAACGATTACAGATCGTAATCTGGTTCAGCACTTTGTAGTTGATGCAGGGATGCAAGCCTCCGTGCCCACGAAGAAGAAGCCTGCACCAGCAGGTGATGTAGAGAGGCGAATGAAACCTGCCTCCAATGACTCCCAGATGTAATTGTACATGACTGCTGCATCAGGGGTCAAGAGGGATTACAGACTTCCCAGGGGAGGTGTGGCGACAGGTAGGAGTTCTATGGCACAGCCGTAAGGACGATGAGGGGGAAGGGTGATGGCCTGCCTCTTACTGAAGGCAGGTCAAAGTATTCGGGAGGGGGAGCGGAAAATGTTCAGTCTTCAAGGGATGCAGGAGTACACGGCAAGGCTCTTGGTGGGGGTCTTAGAAATTTAGTCTGGCAGTCCTTACCCCACTCTAGTAGGTGTCCCGTGGACCAGGAAACTAGTGTGTTATGTAGATCTAGCCAAGGGTACCCTAGGATAAGTGGGTTCGTGGGAGAAGTGATCAACAGAAAACTAAGAGTCTCACTGGTTCACCCCAACCAGCAGTAGAATGGGCTTGGTCTGATATTCCACCTGACCGGAGCCAATAGGGCTTCAATCTGCAGAGGGATGGGACATTTAACGCAGGGGATCTGTAACTCTCTGGCAAAGTCTTGATAAATGAAATGAACTGCGGCCCCGGTGTCCACAAAGGCTTGAATCTGGTGCTGACGGTTGTCCCAGTGCAGGGTTGCGGGTAGTAACAGATGGTGACTGGGTAGCCGGGAGGTAACTGCACAGCTGATCAGGGTCTCCCCCTATCCTAGCAAGCCCTGGCGTTTCCCGTCAGCTCTGGGCAGGTAGCACAGAAATGGCCAAGACCTCCGCCGTAGAGGCAGCAGCCTTTGCGCTCCTGTGAGCTCAGATGTGTACGACCCAGCTGCATGGGATACTCTATGCTGGCATGCTGGGCTCGTTGGGTTTGGGGTGCTCAGGAAACCGGAATGCTGGAGTGGTGTCAAAAGGGTGCTGTTTCACCCGTTCTCGGATGCGGTTGTCAATCTTGATTGCCAGCGTTATCAGGGACTTGATCTTCTCCCAGTTCCCGAGCGGCCAGTTCATCTTTGATGGAGTTGGACACACCCTGGTGGAAAGTGGTAACCAGGGCCTCTGTATTCCACCCACTCTCGGCGGTGAAGGTGGGGAACTCAATGGCGTTCGCCGACTGGGTGGTCGAAGACTCGTCACAGCTCGGCAGTGAAGGCTAATATGGATCTGCAGGATGATGGCTGATTTTCCCATACTGCCGTTGCCCACGCCAGGGCCTTGCACGAGTGTGGAGAGATGATGTAGGCGATCATGGCCCGATCGGTGTGGAATGAGGAGAACTGTAGCTCAAAGACCAGAAAACACTGAGTGAGGAACCCCCTTGCATTCTCCCGGGTGTCCGTCATATCTCTCGGGGCTGGTATCTTGGGTTCCCGGTGCAGGTTCCCTGGAGGAACCACGATAACGTCTTTAGCACTGGGTGATGAGACCTGGGCAATGGCTCTTCCTGGGTTGGGGGAGTGCCGTGGTTGGAGGGACTCTGCCCGAAGGGTCCCGGAGATTTGCGGAGCAGTTCTTTCTGCTGTCCTAACAGTGCTCCTTGATGCTTACTGGGTGATCTCTGCTGGGTCCATGTTGCGGCAAACGCTTGCTGTGACATGGTAAGGTTGGACCCAGGTGCAGAGAAGAGACCAGACGAGGAATCAGCGGTTAAGGATTAACATAATACTTTACTGACATACGGTAGTCGCAGGATCACATTACACTTGAAAAAACAACAAACAAGTCTCAAACTTAGGAAACAAACGCACAAGGTAAACAATTCAAGCCTCTGCAAAAGACAACAGAAACACACCTATTTTAACAGGGACACAATCATGAAATAATAAGACACACATGAGTCAAATAAAAGTTTATAGGGCGATCTCTGCCACCCTCTGGTGCCAGGAGGAACCATGACATTCTATTACTTGAACTCTTTGAAGCATTTATGTGGGCTGCAATTTTTGAGGCTGTAACTCTAATAAACTTATCCTCTGCAGCAGAGGTAACTCTGGGTCTTCCTTTCCTGTGGCGGTCCTCATAACCTCTAGCACTTAGCCATCCCGGATCCGGGATCGTGAATACAGCCTCAAGCTCATTACCATAACGCAACGTTAACTATTCATGAAAATCGCAAATGAAATGAAATAAATATGCTAGCTCTCAAGCTTAGCCTTTTGTTAACAACACTGTCATCTCAGATTTTCAAAATATGCTTCTCAACCATAGGAAAACAATCATTTGTGTAACAGTAGCTAGCTAGCGTAGCATTTAGCGTTAGCATTAGCGTTAGCATTCAGCAGGCAACATTTTCACAAAAACCAGAAAAGCATTCAAATAAAATAATTTACCTTTGAAGAACTTCAGATGTTTTCTACGAGGAGACTCTGTTAGATAGCAAATGTTCAGTTTTTCCTGAAAGATTATTTGTTTAGGAGAAATCGCTCCGTTTGGTGCGTCACGTTTGGCAAAAAAAAAAAAACGAAAATCCAGTCATCAAAACGCCAAACTTTTTTCCAAATTAACTCCATAATATCGACTGAAACATGGCAAACTTTGTTTAGGACCAATCCTCAAGGTGTTTTTCACATATCTCTTCGATGATATATATCGTTCGTGGAAGTGTGCTTTCTGTCCTAAATCCCAGGAGAAAATGACCACAACTGAAGATTGCGCACCAATTTAGACAAAGGACACCGGGCGGACCCCTGGAAAATGTAGTCTCTTATGGCCAATCTTCCAATGATATGCCTACAAATACGTCACAATGCTGCAGACATCTTGAAGAAACGACAGAAAGTGCAGGCTCGTTCCTGGTGCATTCACAGCCGTATAAGGAGACATTGGAAAACAGAGCTTCAGAAATTCTGCTCATTTCCTGTTTGAAGTTTCATCTTGGTTTTGCCTGTAGCATGAGTTCTGTGGCACTCACAGATAATATCTTTGAAGTTTTGGAAACGTTAGACTGTTTTCTTTCCAAAGCTGTCAATTATATGCATAGTCGAGCATCTTTTCATGACAAAATATTGCGCTTAAAACGGGCACGTTTTTTCATCCAATAATGAAATAGCGCCCCCATAGACTCAACTGGATAAGTCCAGTTTCATCATAGTGTTTGATGGTTTTTGCGACTGCACTTTTCCGGATTGACTGACCTTCATGTCTTAAAGTAATGTTGCACTGTCATTTCTCTTTCCTTTTTTGAGCTGTTCTTGCCATAATATGGACTTGGTCTTTTACCAATTAGGGCTATCTTCGGTATACCACCCCTACCTTGTCACAACACAACTAATTGGCTCAAACGCATTACGAAGGTAAGAAATTCCATAAATTAACTTTTATCAAGGTACACCTGTTAATTGATATGCATTCCAGGTGACTACCTCATGAAGCTGGTTGAGAGAATGCCAAGAGTATAAACGCTGTCATCAAGGCAAAGGGTGGCTACATTGAAGAATCTCAAATATAAAATATATATTGATATGTTTAACACTTATTTGATTACTACATGATTCCATATGTGTTATTTCATAGTTTTGATGTCTTCACTATTATTCTACAATGTAGAAAATAGTCAAATGAAGAAAAACCCTTGAATGAGTAGGTGTTCTAAAACTTTTGACCGGTAGTGCATATATTGAATAACCAACATGAAAGGGTTAGTTGAGCCACACCTTCCTCCTAGGAAACAATACACAAAAGGAATCATATAACCAAATATTTTGGAAGAGGTCATTTCATGGAGTCTGTAAAGGAAGAAACCACATGGAAAAAGTGGTAAGCAAATTAGGTCCCCAAAAAATCTAACAAACGTAGATTATTGTATACACCAGTTAAGGGGTCTCTATAAACTACAATATGAGGTACTAAACCTAGCATGAAAGTTCATCCTTGGGCTAAGGTATGGGTTAACATACTCAAAATGTTTGCCTTGGGGGTTTAGTTCAATGGCTATGGGGTAAATTGAGCCTATGGCCACAATACCCTATCGGAATTATGATTACATTTGGTCCATTTTATACATAATATGCATACTATTTTTGCAATGTGTCATGGATATGAACTCAAGATAGCACATTATTAATGTTACAGAGCAGAAGATTTTTTGTTTTATTAGTTGTATGTAAGGGATACATGTGGTACACACCTTCCAATGAAATGCTTACTTGCAGATTCCTTCTCAACAATGCAACAACAATAAAATATAAGAATTGGAACAAAAAATTGCTCAGTAGAATAGAATAAACATTTTAGCATAAGTATAATACAGGAAGGCACAATTTATAGTCCAATATTTACACATGTTTTGAGGAAGGGAGCATTTGGGGGCAAGTTGACGCACCCCATCCCGTTAGCGGGACACCAGCTGAATTGCAGTGCGCCAAATTCAAATAAAATTACTAAACATATTTAATTTTCATGAAATCACAAGTGCAATATAGCAAAACACAGCTTCGCTTGTTGTTAATCCACCTGCCATGTCAGATTTTGAAAATATGCTTTAGAGCGAAAGCAATCCAAGCGTTTGTGTGAGTTTATTGATCACTAGACCAAACATTATGAACACCTAGCATCAAAGTAGCTTGGTCACGAAAATCAGAAAATCAATAAAATTAATCGCTTACCTTTAAAGATCTTCGGATGTTTTCACTCACGAGACTCCCAGTTACACAATAAATGTTCCTTTTGTTCCATAAAGATTATTTGTATATCCAAAATACCTCCATTTGTTTGGCGCCTTATGTTCAGAAATCCACAGGCTCGAGCGGTCACGACATTGCAGACAAAAATTCCAAATAGTATCCGTAATGTCCACAGAAACATGTCAAACGTTTTTTATAATAAATCCTCAGGTTGTTTTTAAAATATATCATTGATAATATAACAACCGGGACAATCACTTTTTCAATAGGAGAGGGAGAGACATTGGCTGCCCCACTCTGTTGTGCAAGCAAAACTCATGCGAACACCCAGCTATCCACTGACGCAATGTTATCTTTCTCGCTTATTTTTCAAAATAAAAGCCTGAAACTATGTCTAAAGACTGTTGACACCTTGAGGAAGCGATAGGAAGAGGAATCTGGTTGATATCCCTTTAAATGTAGCGAAGGCAGGCTATGGAACATGGAGCTTTCAAAACAGAAGCCACTTCCTGGTTTGATTTTCCTCAGGTTTTCGCCTGCAATATCAGTTCTGTTATACTCACAGACAATATTTTGACAGTTTTGGAAACTTTAGAGTTTTCTATCCTAATCTGACAATTATATACATATTCTAGTTTCTGGGCCTGAGAAATAGGCAGTTTCAAATGGGGACGTTTTTCATCCAAAATAATCAAAATACTGCCCCCTACACTCAACAAGTTAAACGGTGCAGTATTTAGCAATCATAATAATAGTCTGGTAGCAGTAGTTGTGATGTGTGTGTGTAGCATGAATGCATATGTGTGTGTATATTTGTATGTCAGTGTGGGTATGTGCATGAGTGAGAGCATGTGTGCTAAAGTGAGGAGATCAGAGCAATTGATCAGTCCAGTTTATGTGTTCAGCAGTCTGATGGCTTGAAGATAGAAACTGTCCCTGAGCCTGTTGGTATCAGACCTCATGCTCTGATGCCGTCTGCCTGATGGTAAGGGACTGAACAGCTCGTGGCCGGGGTGTGTGGGGTTGATGATGCTGCGGGCCTTCCTCAGGTGATCTAGAATGTAAAACAAGGCTCAACGTACCCCACTCTCCCCTATGTCCTCTATTTGGGAACTCCTAGCCATGTTGTCTTTGACCAAGGTGAATTTTCCGAATCTCTTTCACAAATCCAACTGTAGACGCATTATAACATGACAATAACTTTTCACAAAAGAAGCAATTCCTCCACTGATAATAAACTATACTGTAGTAATAATAATAATTTCATGTCATTCATGTCGTTTTTTATTGTTTTTAAATATTAAAATCAATATGTTAATTCCACTGCAATTATAAAGAGGGAAATCTCTCCCGATTCTCTTGTTTGGCACAAGAGATCAAACAATCAGACTGCTGGTTCTGGGGAATTAATGACAAAATGATCTCTGCATTCAAGGCTTGGTCTCCTCCCATGAAGAACTATTAGATACAATGCGCTCTGCAGGAGCATCAATAAGAGGCTTATTGTCTTCCCATGGATAAATCCTCTCTCTTTGTATTCAAATATATACAGACATAATTCTGCATTAATTATCCTAGGCTCTTCTCTCCATAAGTGTAGGTGGATCGATCGATCTACCCAACTGGGATATTTTACCAGCTTTTGCCCCCCTCTTTGGAGCAATAAAGCTTGTTCAATTTTGGCACCTTGACGTACCCTTGCTTTGAGGTTTTCTTTTCTCTTATTGTTGCACAGTTGACTTTGAAGTGCACAAAGGCAACTGTCATTTTGAAGGAATCATAGACATGACTAGAGTGCGGCAACTATCCATACCAAAATACAAATAACATTAATTGTGATACTCCTCCTTTAACTCTGCATCAAGTTTCTCAACTCCAGTCCTGGGGACTCACAGGACTGTACAATTTTACATTTTTAATAGAGCTCAGAATTACACACCTGATTTCAATTCAACTCGTCAATTACTCATCAAGCCATTCAGTTGAATCAGGTGTGCTATTTTCTGGGCTGGATAAAAAATGTGCAGTCCTGTGGGTAATGAAACACTTAGTTTGCCCAGAGCCTTGGGGACAGTCATGTGACCAAAACTCTGTATGTTTTCTAAATGATCCAATTACAGTGCATAAATGCATTGGTGTGCAGTGTACAGCTGAAAGCCGTGCGAAAGTGGATATCACGTATTCAAATGTATTTGCGTAACACAACGCCTGACAGAATAACTCTCAAATGCAAATTATGCATGAGATCAGTTTAAAAAAGCCTCGGCGCCATCTCATCTCCCACTTGGGTAAATAATTATATTTGATTAGGAACAGATTTAAAAAGTAACCTTCAAAGTTGAGCGTCTTGTTTCTCATGACTTAGATTACATATTTTATGTATACCCAGAGTAGTTTAACAGACTTGTATTTTGTGTTGTTGCCTCAAGAACACCAGTGCAGACACACACCCGCACACGTGAACACACAGTCACAGGCATTCTCATACATACTGGAAACTCCATCTAGGTACAGTACATTCTAGGCCAGTTCCACTTTGATGGTCACCCACACACAAAGCCGAGAAGGGTTGATGATTATGAAACGGGCTTCAGAGCTGCAATAATCAAAGTGGCGCTCAAAGGCGACTCATTCTCACAGAGCCTTTGTGTCTTAATGAGCTTTCCAATAAAGCCCAGATGAAATGGCAGACACTTCCCTTTATTGCTTGTATTATGATTCCTTCACATGCAACAATATGTGAGTTAGAGTAATCTGGGTGTTTATAGACTGTCAGACAAGAAACATTGAGAGGCGATAGATCACAAGACGGTGTGATACTCGTATGTTGTGGTTATTCCTCTGTGTATGGATGGAGATTCATTTCAGGTTGGTTCTT
Source organism: Oncorhynchus mykiss (assembly GCF_057628025.1). Lineage (NCBI taxonomy): Eukaryota > Metazoa > Chordata > Actinopteri > Salmoniformes > Salmonidae > Oncorhynchus > Oncorhynchus mykiss. Next base: position 49,976,918 of record NC_143046.1, on the reverse strand, counting down.
CTTGCGAAGAGGCAGAATAATCTGTTTGCTCTCTGATAGTAAGAGTTAAGATGGTAAGGCTTTTAAACTGTCATGCTAAGGCGTTTAAACTGAATCTTGGCATTTTTGGGATTATCTATATCCGACTTGTTTAGCTTCCAATTATTCGGCAATGTTACATGTATCTTTCTGACACTGGGAAAAATGTTGGACTTCCTCTTGAGCTTGGAGGTCCAATCTTGGGGAGTTCCACCTGTTCAATAGACTTTGTCTCTTCCTGTTAGGGTCAGAGGAGAAAAAGTAGTTGGACGATATAGAATACTGTTGGTCTATGGATTCCATACTTCATTAATTTCACCTGGTTAGTCCTACAGTAGCTACACAGTGGCTTAAATGTTACATGGTTGTATCTTTATGATACTGGGAAAACGTTTGGCTTTCCTCTTTAGCTTGGAGGTCCAACCTTGGAGTTCCACCTGTTCAATAGACCTTGGTTCTTCCTGTTAGGGTCAGCTGAGAAAAAGTAATTGGACGATATAGAATACTGTAGAGTATGGATTCCGTAAATTCATTAATTTCACTTAGTTGGTCCTACAGTCGCTACACAGTGGCTTAAATCCACAAGACCCCATGCAGGACAATGCTAGTAATTTGTCCACATACAGTATATTTCTCATTCCTCAACCTCCCTATCTTTGACATTCCTTATCTTTCATTCACTAATTCACAAATGTTCTGTCACGTCTACTCCCGCTCCTCCCCTCCAGCGTTCGACGTCGATGGTTTACTAACCACTGGTCTTGGCAAGCATCATTACGTGCACCTGCTCCTCATGATTAGGCTCACCTGGAATCCATTTCCTCTCTCATTAACTCCCCTATATCTGGCACTCTGTTAGGTCTATTCCCCAGGCAGTATTAATGTTGTTCCATGAACGTACTCTACACTTGGCTTGTCTTGCATTGTTCTTTGTTACATTTATTATTAAACTCTACCTGCACTTGCTACCCGTCTACCAGCATTGTCGTTACACTATCTGTCACCATGTCTATGTCCATGCATCAACTTCTCAGCTTCGAGGTTCTTTATCCCTCCCCACTCTCCCTATGAATCCATTTAAATGTGCTCCTTTAAATTCCCCTCTCTTTTTTTGACAGTGGTGTGATTTTTTTCAAGATATTTTTCGACAAAAGACAGGCTATTTCTTAGTCCTATAGGCAGCTTCTCGTCTCTCATTACTTGATGATTTAGAAAACTAAATAAAGCCTTGCTCACCAGAACATTTTTCATAAATCAATAGAACGAATGCATCGACAATCTAGTTGACATTAGTAAAGTTTTTTCTTTCATTTCTGTTTCTCTTACACAGAGCGAAGACATGTAAGGACGGGGGAGATTTCCGTGCAGAATTTCCAAATTACACCAGTTTGTTGACCGCTTATAAGGAAATAAAAATTGGGGAAAATTATCCAACATGTTGCTGATAGCATTTCAGTTTGTCTTCTTGTGGTTGAAAGTGAAATACTAAGAACGCATTTGTTCAGCCCATCCTTTCACAGTCATCATGTCACAGTCAAAGCGTCACTTCCTGTGGAACGAGAGAGCTCAGTTTGTTATTTTGGTAAGTTTGTTGTTTTGGAATGTTTTAAAAGTCTATTGAAACAGTTTGGTTGCTAGCTCTCCCTCTTTTGAGTTTGTATCCCACGTCGCTGTTGGCATCAGTTGCTAGGACCGCTACTATCTGTCCAGTGATCCTGCCGACCAAGGTCGGGTCTGAAGAGCTGCTTGGCGTGGCAGCTAGCTTAGCTGCTAGCTAGCTGCCTATCAAGCTAGCAGAGTTTTCTTGAGGGCTTGAACGCAGCCTGTGACATGGTTAGCCATTGTGGCTGGGACCCAGGATTGTCTCGGGCTTGTGGCTGTCTAGATCCATGCTATTTGTTGTAGTTTCTAATATTCCATGTGACCTGCCCTGTCTGGAACTGCGAGGATTAACAGCGTAACCTATGTTGCTACCATGACAAAGACCAAAGCAGGCGGGAGTACCGTTAAGGACAGTTGTGTGTCTCTATTACAGGTGAAGGATCTTATAATTAAGGATAGGCGTCCCGCTAGCAGGACAACTTCCGGTGAAACAGGAGGGCGCGCAATTCAAATAAATAATCATACAAATTATGGATATTAAACATTTAGGTACATACCTAAATGTCTATAATGTCTTATATCGGTTGAAAGCTTATATTCTTGTGAATCTAACTGTCTGATTTACAGTAGGCTTTACAGTGAAAGTATGCCATGCAATTGTTTGAGGATGGCGCCCCACATCAAAATATTTTTCCACCGGCACAGGTTTCATAAATTCATAAATAGAGATTAAATATTTACTTACATTTTGAAAATATTCCTCTGATTTTGTCATCCAAAGGCTCCCCCAGCTATGACATGTAAGGTTGTTTTGTTAGATAAAATCCTTATTTATATCCCAAAAAGTCTGTTTAGTTGGAGCCATCAATTTGAGTAATCCACACGTTCAACGAGCCAAGATAGGAATCCAAAAACCTACCTCTAAACTTTGTTTCAACAACTCAAAATACGTTTCTATTTAATCATCAACCCTAAAATGTAATCAAACTATAATATTTCATATGGAAAGAAGTATGTTCAATAGGAAAACGATATTAGCAGGTGTGTCTCCTCTTCATCGCGCACGCGCATACACAATTTCCAAGTCACAATTTCCAAGTCATTATTCTTACTCATTTTGGAAGACACAAGCCTGGAACCTTGAACATTGAGTGCTGACACCCAGTGGAAGCCATAGGAATTGCATACTGGGAGCTAGATTTAATTATTTCCCTATACTTTCCATTGGAAGAGCATGGGCTCTCAAAAAAATTAATCTGGTTGGTTTATCTTTGGATTTTCTCCTACCATGTCTATTGTGTTACAGTCTCCTACATTATTTTAACATTTCTACACACTTCAGAGTGTTTTCTTTCCAATGGTAATACTTACATGCATATCCTGGCTTCAGGGCCTGAGCAACAGGCAGGTTACTTTGGGCAGGTCAGTCAGGCGGAAATTGAGAAAAAAAGGACCCTGGCCTGAAGTTGAGTTGAATGAGCCAATTGTAAACTGGGGATAATTAGGTGGCCGTGATAGTATGAGGGCCAGATTGGGAATTTAGCCAGGACACAAGGGTTAACACCATACTCTTACGATAAGTGCCATGGGATCTTTAGTAACCACAGAGAGTCAGAACACCCGTTTAACGTCCCATTGGAAAGACAGCACCCTACACAGGGCAATGTCCCAAATCACTAGTCTGGGGCATTGGGATATACACTACTGTTCAAAAGTTTGGGGTCACACAGAAATGTCCTTGTTTTTGAAAGAAAAGCTCATTTTTGCCCATTAAAATAACATCAAATTGATCAGAATTACAGCGTAGACATTGTTACTGTTGACAATGACTACTGTACATGGAAATGACAGATTTTTATGGATTATCTACATAGGCATACAGAGGCCCATTATCAGCAACCATCACTCCTGTGTTCCAATGGCACGTTTTGTTAGCTAATCCAAGTTTATCATTTTAAAAGGCTAATTGATCATTAGAAAAACCTTTTGCAATTATGTTCGCACAGCTGAAAACTATTGTACTGATTTAAAGAAGCAATAAAACTGGCCTTTAGATTAGTTCATAATCTGGAGGGTCTGCATTTGTGGGTTCAATTACAGGCTAAAAATGTCCAGAAAAAAAGACCTTTCTTTTGAAACATCAGTCCATTCTTGTTCTGAGATACTAAGGCTACATGAGAGAAATTGCCAAGAAACCTAAGATCTTGTACAACACTGTGAACTACTCCCTTCACAGAACAGTGCAAACTCTAACCAGAATAGAAAGAGGAGTGGGAGGCCCCGGTGCACAACTGAGCAAGAGGACAAGTACATTAGTGTCTAGTTTGAGAAACAGATTCCTCACAAGTCCTCAACTGGTAGTTTCATTAAAGAAACTCAGCAAATAAAGAAATGTCCCTTTTTCAGGAACCTGTCTTTCAAAGACAATTCATAAAAATCCAAATAACTTCACAGATCTTCATTGTAAAGGATTTAAACACTGTTTCCCATGCTTGTTCAATGAACCAAAAATAATGAATGAACATGCATCTGTGGAACGGTCGTTAAGACACTAAAAGCTTACAGACGGTAGGCAATTAAGGTCACAGTTATGGACACTAAAGAGGCCTTTCTACTGACTCTGAAAAACACCAAAAGAAAGATGTCCAGGTTTCCTGTCCATCTGCATGAACGTGCCTTAGGCATGCTGCAATGAGGCATGAGGACTGCAGATGTGGCCAGTGCAATCAACTGCAATGTCCGTATTGTGAGACGCCAAAGACAGCGCTACAGGGAGATGTACATCTGAATATCACACCTGCGGGACAGGTACAGGATGGCAACAACAACTGCCCGCGTTACACCAGGAACACACAATCCCTTCATCAGTGCTCAGACTGTCCACAATAGGCTGAGAGAGGCTGGACGGAGGGCTTGTAGTCCTGTTGTAAGGCAGGTCCTCACCAGATATCACCGGCAACAACATTGTCTATGGACACAAACCCACCGTTGCTGGACCAGACAGGACTGGCAAAGAGTGCTCTTCACTGACGAGTTGCGGTTTTGTCTCACCAGGGGTGATGGTCGGATTCAAAGTTTATCGTTGAAGGAATGAGCGTTACACCGAGGCCTGTACTCTGGAGTGTGATCGATTTGGAGGTGGAGGGTCCGTCATGATCTGGGGCAGTGTGTCACTGCATCATCGGACTGAGCTTGTCATTATTGCATTGAATCTGTGCGTTACAGATCCTCCTGCCTCGGGGCGGCAGGGTAGCCTAGTGGTTAGAGCGTTGGACTAGTAACCGCAAGCTCAAATCCCCAAGCTGACAAGGTGCAAATTTGTCATTTTGCCCCTGCACAGGCAGTTAACCCACTGTTCCTAGGCCGTCATTGAAAATAAGAATTTGTTCTTAACTTACTTGACTAGTTAAATAAAGGTAAAATAAAATGTGGTACCCTTCCTGCAGGCTCATCCTGACATGTCCCTCCAGCATGACAATGCCACCAGCCATACTGCTCGTTCTGTGCGTGATTTCCTGCAAGACAGGAATGTCAATGTTCTTCCATGGCCAGAGAAGAGCCCGGATCTCAATCCCATTGAGCACGCCTGGGAACTGTTGGATCGGAGAGCTAGGGCCATTCCCCCCAGAAATGTCCGGTAACTTGCATGTGCCTTGGTGGAAGAATGGGGTAAAATCTCACAGAAAGAACTGGCAAATCTGGTGCAGTCCATGAAGAGGGGATGCACTGCAGTACTTAATGCAGCTGGTGGCCACACCAGATACTGACTGTTACTTTTGATTTTGACCCACCCATTGTTCAGGGATGCGTTATTCCATTTCTGTTAGTCACATGTCTGTGGAACTTGTTCAGTTTATGTCTCAGTTGTTGAAAATAAATGCAGTTGACAGTGAGAGGACGTTTCTTTTTTTGCTGAGTTTAGTAACCGCAAAACACCAGTCTCAACATCAACAGTGAAGAGGCGACTCCAGGATGCTGTCATTCTAGGCACTGTTGCAAAGAAAAAGCCATATCTCAGAATGGCCAATAAAATATTAAGATGGGCAAAAGAACAAGCACTGGATAAAGAAACTCTGCCTTAGAAGGCCAGCATCCCGGAGTCGCCTCCAAAACTTTTGACATTTAAACTGATGTTTTGCAGGTACTATTTAATGAAGCTGCCAGTGATAAACTTGGATTAGCTAACACAACGCGCCATTGGAACACAGGGGTGATGGTTGCTGTTAATTGGCCTCTGTATGCCTATGTAGATATTCCATTAAAGATCAGCCAGCTACAATAGTCATTTACAACATTAACAATGTCTGCACTGTATTTCTAATCAACTTGATGTTATTTTATTGGACAAAAAATGTGCTTTTCTTTCAAAAACAAGGACATTTCTAAGGGACCCCAAACTTTTGAATGGTAGTGTATATATATATACAGTATCTATACATATTTTTGTAGACCCGAGGAAAGGGTGCCTCCTACTGGCCCTCCAGCACCACTTCCAGTAACATCTGGTCTCCAATCCAGGGACAACCCAGGACCAACCCTGCTTAGCTTCAGAAGCAAACCAGCAGTGGGATGCAGGGTGGTCCAAGGACAATGTAGCTATTCTGGAAAGAGCAAAGAACTTGAGAGGAATGTATATCTTCCTCAACAAGGACTATCCTGTAGCTGTGCGCCAGAAAAGGAAAGAACTTATCCCATCCATGAAACCTGCCAGAGCATGTGGGGATATTGCTAAAATCCGCTATGACGCTGCAGGCTCATTGTCCACCCTCCCTCTCAAAAGCCTGGAAGGGATGAGAGAGCCAAGCTTCAACCACGCAGCACACACTCAATGAATGTATATATTTTTATTTTACTTTGTTTGCTCTTTTCCATATTATGTCTATCTCTGAGAATCTAAAAAGGAAAGGGCTGAAAATAGCCCATATTAATATACAGAATGTAGCCTTAGAAATAAGGTTAATGAAAACAAAAACTTGCTAACATCAGATAACATTAACATACAGTGCCTTGCGAAAGTATTCGGCCCCCTTGAACTTTGCGACCTTTTGCCACATTTCAGGCTTCAAACATAAAGATATAAAACTGTATTTTTTTGTGAAGAATCAACAACAAGTGGGACACAATCATGAAGTGGAACGACATTTATTGGATATTTCAAACTTTTTTAACAAATCGAAAACTGAAAAATTGGGCGTGCAAAATTATTCAGCCCCTTTACTTTCAGTGCAGCAAACTCTCTCCAGAAGTTCAGTGAGGATCTCTGAATGATCCAATGTTGACCTAAATGACTAATGATGATAAATACAATCCACCTGTGTGTAATCAAGTCTCCGTATAAATGCACCTGCACTGTGATAGTCTCAGAGGTCCGTTAAAAGTGCAGAGAGCATCATGAAGAACAAGGAACACACCAGGCAGGTCCGAGATACTGTTGTGAAGAAGTTTAAAGCCGGATTTGGATACAAAAAGATTTCCAAAGCTTTAAACATCCCAAGGAGCATTGTGCAAGCGATAATATTGAAATGGAAGGAGTATCAGACCACTGCAAATCTACCAAGACCTGGCCGTCCCTCTAAACTTTCAGCTCATACAAGGAGAAGACTGATCAGAGATGCAGCCAAGAGGCCCATGATCACTCTGGATGAACTGCAGAGATCTACAGCTGAGGTGGGAGACTCTGTCCATAGGACAACAATCAGTCGTATATTGCACAAATCTGGCCTTTATGGAAGAGTGGCAAGAAGAAAGCCATTTCTTAAAGATATCCATAAAAACTGTTGTTTAAAGTTTGCCACAAGCCACCTGGGAGACACACCAAACATGTGAAAGAAGGTGCTCTGGTCAGATGAAACCAAAATTGAACTTTTTGGCAACAATGCAAAACGTTATGTTTGGCATAAAAGCAACACAGCTGAACACACCATCCCCACTGTCAAACATGGTGGTGGCAGCATCATGGTTTGGGCCTGCTTTTCTTCAGCAGGGACAGGGAAGATGGTTAAAATTGATGGGAAGATGGATGGAGCCAAATACAGGACCATTCTGGAAGAAAACCTGATGGAGTCTGCAAAAGACCTGAGACTGGGACGGAGATTTGTCTTCCAACAAGACAATGATCCAAAACATAAAGCAAAATCTACATTGGAATGGTTCAAAAATAAACATATCCAGGTGTTAGAATGGCCAAGTCAAAGTCCAGACCTGAATCCAATCGAGAATCTGTGGAAAGAACTGAAAACTGCTGTTCACAAATGCTCTCCATCCAACCTCACTGAGCTCGAGCTGTTTTGCAAGGAGGAATGGAAAAAAATTCAGTCTCTCGATGTGCAAAACTGATAGAGACATACTTACAGCTGTAATCGCAGCAAAAGGTGGCGCTACAAAGTATTAACTTAAGGGGGCTGAATAATTTTGCACGCCCAATTTTTCAGTTTTTGATTTGTTAAAAAAGTTTGAAATATCCAATAAATGTCGTTCCACTTCATGATTGTGTCCCACTTGTTGTTGATTCTTCACAAAAAAATACACTTTTATATCTTTATGTTTGAAGCCTGAAATGTGGCAAAAGGTCGCAAAGTTCAAGGGGGCCGAATACTTTCGCAAGGCACTCTATTAGCAATTTCTGAGACCCGCTTAGAAAATTAATTTATTGATACAGCAGTAGAAATACAAGGATATAACATCTATAGAAGAGATAGAAATGCTTATAGGGGAGATGTTGCTGTATAAATTCAGAGTCCTATCCCTGTAATCCCCGAATTGGATTCTTTGTTTGTACACCCAGGGCAATTAAACTTATTCCAGAGGCTGCTCCAAAACACCACCGGGGGAGAAGAAGTATTCAGAATGGACCTCTAGTCCGATTTGAGGCGTGCAAACCATTTTCGAGTATATTACTCGCTAATGTTCAGTCTCTGGATAACAAAGTACACGAGCTCAGGGCGAGGATTTCCTTTCAGAGAGACATCAGGGAATGTAACATACTCTTTCACGGAAAAATGTGTCTTGGAATACATTGTCCCTGTCCATACAGCCAGCTGGGTTCTCAGTACATCGCACAGAGAGGAATAATGAACTCTACGGGAAGAAGAATGGCGGGGGTGCATGTTTCATGATTAACTTCATGGTGTGATAACATACAGAAACTCAAGTCCTTTTGTTCACCTGACCTAGAATACCTCATAAACAAATGCAGATGGCATTAACTCTCGAGAGAAATCTCTTCGGTTATAGCGATAGCCATGTATATTCCCCCTCAAGCCGATACCACGATGACCCTCAAAGAACTACACTGGACTTTATGCAAACTGGAAAAGTCATATTCTGAGGCCGCATTCCTTTTAGCTGGTGATTTTGACAAAGCAAATTTGAGGAAAAGTCTACCAACACATTGACTGTACTACTCGATCTTGAAAAACATTGGACCACTGCTACTCAACTTTTTGAAATGCCTACAAGACCCTCCCCCGCCCTCCCTTAGACATTTTGCTCCTCCCTTCCTACAGGCAGAAACTCAAAGAGCAAGTACCCTTCGCGTAGGTCTATTCAATGTTGGCCTGACCAATCGGAATCCATGCTTCAAGATTGTTTTGATCACACTGGGATATGTTCCGGGTAGCCTCTGAGATAACATTGACGAATACACAGATACGGTGACTGAGTTCATCAGGAGGCAGAAGAAACTTGTCTTGGCCTCTAAAACCATCAAAAACATTTACAGATGCACAATTGAGAGCATCCTGTTGGGCTGTATCACCGCCTGGTACAGCAACTGCAGAGCCTGGTGACCAACGCATCACCAGGGATTAACTACCTGCACTCCAGAACACCAACAGCACCTGATGTAACAGGAAGGCCAAAAAGATCATCAAGGACATCAACCACCCGAGCCACGCCCTGTTCACCCCGCTATCATCCAGAAGGCGAGGTCAGTACAGGTGCATCAAACTGGGACCAAGAGACTGAAAAACAGCTTCTATCTCAAGGACATTAGACTGTGAAATAGCCATCACTAGCCGGCTTCCACACGGTTTTTCCGGTTTTGCCACTTTGGACAATGACCCCAAGCATACTTCCAAAGTTGTGGCAAAATGGCTTAAGGACAACGAAGTCATGCTATTGGAGTGGCCATCACAAAGCCCTGACCTCATTCCTATCTCAAATTTGTGGTCAGAACTGAAAAAGCATGTGCGAGCAAGGAGGCCTACAAACCTAACTCAGTTACACCAGCTGTCAGGAGGAATGGGCCAACATTCATCTATCTTATTGTGGGAAGATTGTGGAAGGCTACCTGAAAAGTTCGACCCATGTTAAACAATTTAAATGCAATGCTACCAAATACCAATTGAGTGTATATAAGCGTCTGACCCACTGGGAATGTGATGAAATAAATAAAGCCTGAAATAAATAATTCTCTCTACTATTATTCTGATATTTTACATTCTTAAAATAAAGTGGTGATCCTAACTGACCTAAGACAGGGCAATTTTACTAGGATTAAATGTCAGGAAATGTGAAATGTAGTTTAAATGTATTTGGCTAAGGTGTATGTAAACTTCCGACTTCAACTGTAAGTGTGAACCACTGGTACCATTAATGCTAGTTATTGCTAGCTTGACCAGAAGAGGGCATCTTTGAGAAGCATTTGATAGCCTTCAACAATGGCTCTACTAGAAAACACGGGTGAGAACGAGGTTCAATTCCACGATGGGGAGGAAGAAGTAGGCTGTCTTGTAAATAATAATTTGTTCTTAACTGATTCCATATGTGTTATTTCATAGTTGTAGAAAATAGTCAAATAAAGAAAATCCATGGAATTAATAGGTGTGTCCAATCTTTTGACTGATACTTGCTTAATTAATTAGATTAATATTATGGTGTTTCTATTCCAAGAAAAATTGAGTTTAAAATTACAATGCTTGTCTTTTATAATTTGGTCAGATATACTTGGATGTGTAGTTTCAGTGTCTGATTGTTGGCATGTCATGCCGAAGTTTGCTAATTTTGCCAAAAAAACAAATATTAAAGTAGTTGGCAATATCAGTTGGTTTTGTGATGAGTTAGCCATCTGATTCAATGAATGATGGAGATGAGTTAGATTTTTTTCCCAAAATGTCATTTAAGGTGCTCCAAAGCTTTTTACTATCATTATTTTATTTATCTTTGTTTCATAGTATAGTTAAACTTTTTTATTCTGTTTAGCCACATTTTTTATCAATTTGCAATAAGTTTGCCAATCGGTTGTGTACCAGACTTATTTGCCATTCCTTTTGCCTCATCCCTCTCAACCATACAATTACTCAATTCCTCATCAATCCACAGGGATTTAACAGTTTTTACAGTTGTTTTCTTAATGGGTGAATGCTTATTAGCAACTGGAATAAGCAATTTCATAAACATGTCAAGTGCATTGTATGTTTGCTCCTCAGTACACACCACCGACCTACAGACATTCTTTACATTAATAACATAGGCATCACTACAAAACCTATTGTATGACCTCTTCTACACTATAATAGGCCCAGCCTTTCAAACTATGGTTTTCCTAGATACGGGTGCTATATTGTGATCTATACATCCGATGGATCTAGATAGTTCTTTCAAGCACATTTTTGCAGCATTAGTTAAGATGTGATCAATAAATGTTGCTGATTTCATTATTGTGCCGTTTGTAACTACCCTGGTAGGTTGACTGATAACCTGAACCAGGTTGCAGGCACTGGTTACAGTTTGAAGCTTTTTCTTGAGTGGGCAGCTTGATGAAAGCCAGTCAATATTTAAATCACCCAGAAAATATACCTCTCTGTTGATATCACATACATTGTCCAGCATTTCACACATGTTATCCAGATACTGATTGTTAGCACTTGGTGGTCTATAGGAGCTTCCCACCAGAATGGGTTTTAGGTGAGGCAGATTAACCTGTAGCCATATTATATCAACAGTATTTAACATGAAATCCTCTCTTATCTTTACAGGAATGTGGTTCTGAATATAAACAGAACCACAACCTCCACCATTGGCATTTGTATATTGTCTGTAAATGTTATAACCTTGTATTGCTACCACTGCATCATCAAAGGTATTATCTAAGTGAGTTTCAGAGATAGTCAGAATATGAATGTCTTCTGTTACTAGCAAATTATTGATTTCATGAACCTTGTTTCTTAAACTACATATGTTAACATGGGCTATTTTGAGCACTTTTCTTCAGGGATGCTTACTTCCTTTTATTGCTTTGCTGAGTAGGTTAGCAGAAGTAGATGTGCTCATGTTCTTTATGTTAGTGCAGGGTGAGCTGCTCACAGTGTACTTCCTCATAGGGCACACCAGCTTAGTGCTAACAGTATAAATCTGGTTCATAGGCACATGTTTACTGCATACAATAGCTGTAGGATCAGTAGAGGTATTCAGGGCAGTTAAAGGAACATAAATTAGGTTACTCATATTGTGTCCACCGACGCCCCTGGTGTAGTGTACAATTGCTGAAGCATTATGGCGACTCTGCATCACAATTGTAAGGATTAGCTGAGCTGGGCTTGAGTCATTGATAAGTAATTGTCTCAACGCAGCCTTACAGTGCTGTGAAAGGATCCAGGATCCCACATGATTTGGGTGGATCCCATCCTCCTTTCTAAAACGTGATTTCAAAAGGTATCAAAATTGTCAAAAAAGTTACACCCATTGAGCTGCAATAATCATGTAGCCAAAGATGGCTCAGGGCCAGATATGATTGGTATTTTGTGTCGAGCAGAGTCAATCAGCTCTGTTTGCATGTCACATTATTCTGTCTAAGATCAGCATATTCCAGCTATATTAATCAGGTTTCTCATATCCGGGATACAAGCTTATTCAGGTTATTGTAAATGGGATATGATGTTCATATGCGTCAACTCAATAACAGAACACATGTAAATGTGGTCAATTTCTCATCTCTCTCTCCATCTTTCTCTCTCTTGCTTTTTCACTCTCCTCTCCCACTTTCTCTCCCTCTTCAATCAGCTGTTTCTACCTGAGTCGGGGAATAGGGTCTCTCCTTCACTGGAGTGTCGCATGCTCACTTTAATTAGTTTCACTTTTTGCCGTCACTTGGAATAATGCAATAGGGCATTATTACCAATTAACGGAGCAGCCTAATTTGAAATAGATATTGCACCTGGCCTCAGTAAATATTGTACCCATGATTAATTGGAAACGATCATTTATATACAGTGGGGCAAAAAAGTATTTAGTCAGCCACCAATGGTGCAAGTTCTCCCTCTTAAAAGGATGAGAGAGGCCTGTAATTGTCATCATAGGTACACTTCAACTATGACAAACAAAATGAGAAAGTGGTGGAAAATAAGTATTTGGTCACCTACAAACAACCAAGATTTCTGGCTCTCACAGACCTGTAACTTCTTCTTTAAGAGGCTCCTCTGTCCTCCACTCGTTACCTGTATTAATGGCAAGAGGCCCCACTGTAGGGCCTCTTGTTTAAAAGCTGTCCGGGAAATTAGCATCATTATAAAGATGTGGCCGGTGACACTTTGCTTCTTGAAAGTGTAACATCTTGGAAACTGCCTGCTGACAAGCAAAAGATTTTGGGATTAATAAAAGAAAATACAAACATATGTTTTTAGTGGACTTTTCCTTTAAGATTCCTCCTGCTTGAATGATAAAATGAAGAAGTAGTGAAGTGAATATGTAAAGATAATAGTTATTTAGTGTGTGTAAGGATCATGGGTTTGGTGCGCTCATTAAAATCACCTGTTTGGCTTTGTAATTTTGTACATCTTCCTTGGCGAATTAGATCATTTTATTTGTTTGCTAAATGAAAGAAGTTTGGCACCGGTAAAGAGGCATGTGTCTGTGCACATTTTACCCGGGGCATTGGCAGTGTACACTTTCAAACACTAAACAGAGGCATACGCTTAGCATACCAATTGTATGTACAGTACTTTGACTCACACATAAACACATGCATGCATGGACCCACCACATGCACACAAGTGTATACTTATGGGTAGTCCTTTTGTGATAGCCTAACTGAGATTTGATTCTGGGTGCCGATATTTACCTTTGGATACACTCACACAGAAAAAAACCCCACATCAGAGTTATAAACTTAAAATAACACAATTTTTTAAGTCTTTTTTTTATTCTATTCATTTCATATAGGTCTCAGAAGATTCCTTAACCCCTGTTATAATGTAGCCAGGTAGCTGTTTGTTGAAGTGTAGAAGTATCATGGGGTCATATAGCACTCCGCTAAGAACAACAGAACACCTTCTGTTTACCTTCTATACCTCATTTAGCATCTACCAATGTGTTTTAATTGCTGGGTTATTGTGTTTCTGTGGTAATTATAAAAGTCTTGACTAGAAGTATAGCGGCTACAAATGGTTATGGTATGCTAGTAATAGTACACACATTTACACCATTTCAATCCATTGTTATTTTCGTTATCAACTGTACTGAGCATAATCAAATGTTCTCTTACCATTTTTCAGCTTTGATTGTGGCCCTGTTCCCATTTCCACAATAGCAAACCACTCAGAATGGAGAAATGTATTGGGGAGTTATTTGTAGTGTGGCTATTGGAACCAAGATGTCAACAACAAATACATCCTTGCGATGCTCTCTGGAATATTCCAATGCACTCTTGACATTGCTGTAACACCAGTTGATGTGAGCCTGAGCTTGCAGAGCAGTAGTTGTCACCTGTCAGAGTCAAAAAGGTGGACATAACATCATGGCTAGGCCTTTGATGACTCTGTTGCGTTAATATTGATTCTGATACTGTATGGTCAAAAATATTGCACTATGTAGGGAATAGGGTTCCATTTAGAACGTAAACTGTGTGTGTGTAACAGTGTTGAGTTGACCATTTTAACCAACATTTCATTTAAGGTGCTCCAATGCCTTTTACTATCATTATTTAGATTTATTGTTGTTTTATAGTGTGCAACAATAACCTATTTAAGCAAATAAAAAACGGAAATATCACTTTCACGTAAATATTCAGACTCTTTACTCAGTACTTTGTTAGAGGACCTTTGGCAGCGATTACAGCCTCGAGTCTTCTTGAGTCTGACGCTACAAGCATGGCACACCTGTATTTGCGGAGTTTTTCACATTCTTCTCTGCAGATCCTCTGAAGATCTGTCATGTTGGATGGGGAGCGTCACTACACAGCTATTTTCAGGAATCTCCAGAGATGGTCAATCGGGTTCAAGTCCAGGCTCTAGCTGGCCCACTCAAGGACATTCAGAGACTTGTCTTGAAACCACTCCTGCGTTGTCTTGGCTGTTTGCTTAGGGGATGTTGTCCTGTTGGATGGTGAACTTTCGCCCCAGTCTGAGATCCTGAGTGCTCTGGAGCAGGTTTTCATGAAGGGTCTCTCTGTACTTTGCTCCGTTCACAGTCCCTGCCGCTGAAAATCATCCCCACAGCATGATGCTGCCACCACCATGCTTCACCGTATGGATGGTGTCAGGTTTCCTCCAGATGTGACGCTTGGCATTCAGGCCAGTGTTCAATCTTGGTTTCTCATGGTCTGAGTCCTTTAGGTGCCTTTTGGCAAACTCCAAGCGGGCTGTCATGTGCCTTTTACTAAGGAGTGATTTCCGTCTGGCAACTACCATAAAGGCCTGATTGGTAGAGTGCTGCAGAGATGGTTATCCTTCTGAAAGGTTCTTCAAACTCCACAGAGGAACTCTGGAGCTTTGTCAGAGAGACCATCGGGTTCTTGTTCACCTCCCTGACCAAGGCCCTTCACCCCATTGTTCAGTTAGGCCAGGCAGCCAGCTCTGGGAAAAGTCTTAGAGCTATGGACAATTCCTTCGATCTCCTGGCTTGGTTTTTGCTCTGACATGCACTGTCAACTGTGGGACCTTATATAGAAAAGGGTGTTCCTTTCCAAATCATGAGCTCAATTTTTAGTCTCATAGCAAAGGGTCTGAAGGCATAAAACATTTTTATAACTGTTTTCGGTTTGTCATTATGGGGTATTGTCTGTAGATTGATGAGGAAATTTTTTTTATTTAATCCGTTGAAGAATAAGGCTGTAATGTAACAAAATGTTGAAAAAGGGAAGAGGTCTGAATATTTTCCGAATGCACTGTAGTGTGAAATGATTTGCATTTCATGTTTGGAACAGTTATTATCAAAGAGGGATAATTTGAATCAGGGCTCAATTTAGTAGGTTAAGATATTTTTATAGGTTACAAACCAAATTATTTTCAATATACAGACGGGAACTGAGTCGAGGGTCTCAACTTACTGTTGAGAGGTATAATAATAGAATGCACAAGGTGCAATTTAGAAATTTGTATGGATGTGGGTATGCAGACCCACGAGCCACTGCTGCCCTTTATGGTGAGTTAAATGTTTTTGTTGCCCCCACCCCAATCAAAGTTTCCCATTTCTGGCCTAAATTAACCAATTCTAAACGCCACTAGCAGTTCGCAAAGTAGGGTCGTCACTAACGTTAGTTACCACAGCCACAAGTCAAACCCTGCCTGTTTCCACAATTTCGCTTCTTAAAATCGAATTATAAACCTTAACCCTTTACCTGAATCACACTGTCAATATTATACCTAACCTTAAGACCAAAAAGCAAATTTTTGTTTTCCTGAATTTAAATTATATAGCCAATTTTTACTTTATGGCTGTGGTAGCTAGTGACAACCTCGAAGTAGCTAAGCCTAAAATTACGCAATCATTCCAGAACTTCAGCTCATTGTTGGAACAAATGAACAGTGTCTTCAAGACAACATTTAGACCAAACAGTTTTACAGCATTTGAAAAAAAAGTGATCTCTGGTTAAAGATTGACTTTTGACGTCAGTTCGAGTACTTGAGTATTCGATTACACATGCCCATCCTTGCCCAGATTTAGGTTAGCCTGTAAATTAGATCAACTAGATTATTCTTAGCTTGCATGGAGCTGCATAGTTTTCACATTGACAAACACCTGTCATGGCTGCTGTTACATTGACAGGTAAGTTAGTGGCATATGTCAGTAATACCAGTGTTAAGATAGCATTTTATTAGCCTTCCATCTAACAGCTAACAACAGAAGCAACATTTCCTGTTTTCTTGAGCTCCCCTGTAGTTTTTAAAGGTTTGCAACCATCACTGAGAAAGGAAAAATGTAAGCCGTATCTTCAGCGTACTTCTTACTGTTAACAATACCGCAAATGAGGCATGATGTACTGACCAACTGCCATAGCTCCTGTAGAACATGAAAATATCTCTCTTTTCTTTCTTTTTTCTTTCTTTTCTCTTTCTTTTCGGTCTCTCTCTCTGCGTGTAAAACTGGTGGTGTGCAGCCTTTATTCCCATGTGTTAGTTACGTAACTGCTCCCTCCTCCCCTGTTCACCCTTCCTCTCTTGTCCCTCCATCCGCCCTTCTCCTCTCCACCTTTCCTTGTACCTCTTTTTTTTTAATGTTTATATTACTTATCATACTCAGCTAATACATTCTTGCCGAAAAACAGCTGCTTTAACTAGCCTCTGTCGAATCCAATGAATCACATTAAGGAGCGAGAGAACATAATTCATTTATGAATAAAAGAGAGAAGTCGTGTTATAAAGAAAGCCAATGAAGCTTTCATGTGCATGGGGGGAAAAAGGAGGATAGGAATAATGAAACAGGCCTGCATGTATTAATTAAATATTTAAAAGCCCTGTGTTAAGGACATGTTAGAGAGTCAGCCTCTAGATTATAACCTAAAGGGGGGCCTATGAGCTAAGGTGGTAGAAAGGGTAGGGCAGTTGGATAGATTGAGAGCGATACTGATGGCCAAAGCCCCCTGATGGGAGAGCGTAATATACAAGGACATTCTCAAAGCTGCTAATGAGAACCTTGATGAACTTGTACCTAGCCGGTGTCTATTCCGGCAGTGGCAGTGCTGGCAACACTAGCTACACTAACCCATGGGGAGGGGGTCACACTCGGACATTCAGAGAGGGGGTATATTATTGTGGCCCTGGTGGCACAATCAAAGGTCTGACTGCAGAGATGCTTGGAAATATGGTCACTACGGGGAACCGTGTGGAGGTTTCAGGAGAAACCTGCATCACCTAGGTCGTGACAATGGTTAATCAAATCTCCCCTTTTTTTGCTCAGTTTTGCAGGCCTTCTCATACAGCTGCAACTGTATATGCATTCGTAAATCAAGACCTTTCTTCAGGTGGGCTCTGGGATGGTGCAACTGTTGAGAATCTGAGTCTATGGTTATTGTGAGGGAAAGGGGTTGAGTGTGTATGAGTTTGTGTGGTTCCCACAACTGTTGCGAGGGAGTAAAAGATGTTAGGGACAATATAGGATGAATCACAATAATTGTTTGCTAAAATAATAATTGCTTGCTATAATGTAATGGTGAGACTGGTGAGAGGTAAAAATCCTTTGCATAAACTGCCACCATTACTACAAATATGAATAGCTAATTATGGAAAATAAGATAAACAGGTTTTTTTAAAGAAATCTATATTTTTTAATGGCTATATCAATCAATCAAATGTATTTATAAAGCCTATCAGCTGTTGTCAAAAAGCGCTATACAGAAACCCAGCCTAAAACCCCAAACAGCAAGCAATGCAGGTGTTAAAGCACGTGGCAAGGAAAAACTCCCTAGAATGGCCAGAACCTAGGAAGAAACTTAGAGAGGACCAGGCTATGAGGGGTGGCCAGTCCTCCTCTGTCTATGTCGGGTGGAGAATATAACAGAACATGGCCAAAATATTCAAATGTTCATAGATGACCAGCCGGGTCAAATAATAATCACAGTGGTTGTAGAGGGTGCAACAGGTCAGCACCTCAGGAGTAAATGTCAGTTGGCTTTTCATAGCCAATCATTCAGAGTATCTCTACCGCTCCTGCTGTCTCTAGAGAGTTGAAAGAGCAGGTCTGGGACAGGTAGCACGTCCGGTGAAGAGGTCAGGGTTCCATAGCCTCTGTGTCACGCCCTGGTCGAAGTATTTTGTGTTTATCTTCATTTATTTGGTCAGGCCAGGGTGTGGCATGGGTTTTTGTATGTGGTGTGTTGGTATTGGGATTGTAGCTTAGTGGGGTGTTCTAGTTAAGTCTATGGCTGTCTGAAGTGGTTCTCAATCAGAGGCAGGTGTTTATCGTTGTCTCTGATTGGGAACCATATTTAGGCAGCCATATTCTTTGAGTGTTTCATGGGTGATTGGCCTTAGTGTCCTGATGTCCGTGGTCCGTGTTTATGTGCACGAGTATTAGGCTGTTTCGGTTTTCGTTACGTTTATTGTTTTGTAGTGTTTGTATTTAGATTTGTGTTGCTTCAGTTTAATAAACATGGATCGCAATCTACACGCCGCATTTTGGTCCGATCCTTGCTACACCTCCTCGTCAGAGGAGGAGATAGAAGAAAGCCGTTACACTCTGGGAGAACAGTTGAAACTGGAGCAGCAGCACGCCCAGGTGGACTGGGGACAGCAAGGAGTCATCAGGCCAGGTAGTCCTGAGGCATGGTCCTAGGGTTCAGGTCCTCCGAGAGACCTCGATTTGTATATACAATACAAATCGAGGTGATGGCGATGGACATGCATTTGGCGGTTGATCTACTTCTGTTCTGTAGGTGGCACTGTGTGCTCTTTCAAAGGATGAGTCGCAGTCTCTCCGGGGGACATGGGATCTGGGGGGTCTAGGGTGGTCTGCTGGGAATTGGGATGACAACAACACTCGGGATGAGGAGGGGTTTTAGTGGGTGGAATAGTGGGGACCAATTTGAGGTTTACTTAGTAGCAATGCAAATATGGTAGAGCTATATAGACACTCAATCATCATGTTACTTTTTAATTGTAACGGCCTTTATATGTACCACAGGAGAACCAAGAAATGAAGAGCGACACCATGGCTGTCTTTTTGGCTTTTATGTTGATCTGCAATAGTATTGTGAAAAGACAGGACAGGAACACATCAGTCTCCAACTCACCATCTGACAAGTTGTTCTTTCTCTCTGCGTTTACAGACTCACACAAATCACATTCATACATAAAGCCATAAGGTATAGTATAAAATAATAACCAGTCCTTAATACAACAAATGTATCATCTTAATTCTTAGACAATAGAACCATACCTGCAATAGTATTGTGAAAAGACAGGACAGGAACACATCAGTCTCCAATGCATCATCTGACAAGTTGTTCAATACAGGAGCATGAAGAAAGTTAAAACACATATCCTGTCTCACATCCCCAATACATTGCTAGATGCTTTGTGTTGACAGTACCAAAATACAACAACTCATGTACAAAAACAGTGCAACACAAACAAGTTACAACGTGAAATCGCCTCTATCCCATTCAGACCTTAAGAGGGCCAAAACTACATCTCCTATAATTCAACGCCAGCACCAGTCGGCAGCTCGGCTAACCGTCTGCATCATAGAAAGGCATGCTAGCTAGCAACAGCAGCACTTTTAGCACTCTGGAAACTATATTAACAACAACACAACTCTGAAAGTTACATGTTTCAATAGTCTCACACTCCCTTATAACAATATCTACAGCATTAACCTTGGGATGTTTTATTTATTTCACGTTATGGACTTCTACAAAGGAGTAATCTGCAACACATACCTTTCTGTGTTTTCTCGGACTGAGGAGAACGGGAGCTACGGGTAATACCAGGGTGTTAGTAGGTGACACAAGCACCCAGATGAAATAAAATACATTTAATGAAACAAAACCTGAAGATGTTAACATCATTCAGCTACTATAGATGCCTACCTAACATCAACAAGCATCACCAGTAGCGCAACAATTAAAAATAGACACCAAAAGTAAAGTTCCTGGCGATCATAGCGATCTGACTTCCCCCTTCTGTCTGAACTTGGAATATTCCTGTTCGCAGGCTTTTTTGCCACTGACCCTCAACCTGGTTGTTCTGTTCTGCGTTGTGTACTATTCTAATAATTTGAAGTTTGATGGAATAACCTTTTTAACTCTCCTACATAATGGTACGTTTACAAACATATATTATGATTGAAACTAGTTAATTGTCTCATTATGGTAATTGGTGAAATAGTTATAATTGTAATGGCTTAGCAGATAAGAAAAGAAGATCACTATTTTCTTGGTTAAAGGAGAAGGAACATAAATATATATTGTTTACAGAAAACTTATTCAACAATTTTAGATGAACTTTTGTGGAAAAAGGACTATGGGAGTGAAATGTATTTTGGGGTAAATAAATACATTTAAAAAGGGGTGATGATATTACTTAACAGTAATTTTGATCCAAATGTGCAAATTGTTCAAACAGATCATCAGGTAGATGGATTATTTTAAATATGTTATTGGACAATAAACATATGACTTATTAACTTATATGGTCCAAATAATGATGATCCAAGCTTCTTTGAAAATATATATAAGAATTTACCAACTCTACAAGCAACACTAGGCTCTATTATTATGGTGGGAGATTATAATACAGTTTTAAATATCTCTATGGACCGTAAAGGAAATCACACTACAAACTATCACCCCCAGGCACTTAAGTAAATCAGGAATGTCAAGGGTATATTGGAATTAGTGGATATATGGAGGCTTAAATACCCTGAGCTAGTGCGATATACATGGCGGAGGCTTTATCAAGCCAGTCGTCTTGATTACTTTCTTATGTCATTCTCTCTGGCACCAAAAGTTAGTGTTGATAGGGGACAGAGTGCGGTCGGATCAGCACATAATTGGCATATATATTACTCTTACAGAATTTCCACGTGGGCGAGGATATTGGAAATTTAATCAACGCTTACTGGATGATAACTTGTTTATTACTATGACAGAGGATTTTATAACTGACTTTTTCCGACAGAACATAGGTACAGCAGAACCGCTTTTTGTAAGGGACAGGTCAAAAGAGTCCATCTTAACAAAGGAAATTGAAGGACCAACAGAACAGTCAGTAGCAATAAAACTGTACCATTGTTATGAGCCTCCTAATGGAGGGAGGAGCAGGAGAGCAAGGATGTCCCAGTGGCAAAATAGTTTATTAGGCAGTCCCAACTCAACTACAACATCGGACTGAAACAAAACGAGGTCGCCACACACACAGGGAAGAAACCTCTACTCCTCAACTCATACCGAACGGAGCAATTGCCGTGAGAAAAATAAAACCCTGTGGTGCAGACACGCACCCCTAACGAACGTAACCACAAAACAATCCCGCACAAAGACTAGCAGGCAGCGAAGGTAAATACAGTGCCTTGCGAAAGTATTCGGCCCCCTTGAACATTGCGACCTTTTTCCACATTTCAGGCTTCAAACATTAAAGATATGAAACTCCATTTTTTTGTGAAGAATCAACAACAAGTGGGACACAATCATGAAGTGGAATAACATTTATTGGATATTTCAAACTTTTTTAACAAATCAAAAACTGAAAAATTGGGCGTGCAAAATTATTCAGCCCCCTTAAGTTAATACTTTGTAGCGCCACCTTTTG
Organism: Oncorhynchus mykiss; assembly: GCF_057628025.1. Lineage (NCBI taxonomy): Eukaryota > Metazoa > Chordata > Actinopteri > Salmoniformes > Salmonidae > Oncorhynchus > Oncorhynchus mykiss. The sequence continues at coordinate 49,954,836 of NC_143046.1, read as the reverse complement.
CTGCGATTACAGCTGTAAGTCGCTTGGGGTATGTCTCTATCAGTTTTGCACATCGAGAGACTGACATTTTTTCCCATTCCTCCTTGCAACACAGCTCCAGCTCAGTGAGGTTGGATGGAGAGCATTTGTGAACAGCAGTTTTCAGTTCTTTCCACAGATTCTTGATTGGATTCAGGTCTGGACTTTGACTTGGCCATTCTAACACCTGGATATGTTTATTTTTGAACCATTCCATTGTAGATTTTGCTTTATGTTTTGGATCATTGTCTTGTTGGAAGACAAATCTCCGTCCCAGTCTCAGGTCTTTTGCAGACTCCATCCATTCTTCCAGAATGGTCCTGTATTTGGCTCCATCCATCTTCCCATCAATTTTAACCATCTTCCCTGTCCCTGCTGAAGAAAAGCAGGCCCAAACCATGATGCTGCCACCACCATGTTTGACAGTGGGGATGGTGTGAGCTGTGTTGCTTTTACGCCAAACATAACGTTTTGCATTGTTGTCAAAAAGTTCAATTTTGGTTTCATCTGACCAGAGCACCTTCTTCCACATTCTTGGTGTGCCTCCCAGGTGACTTGTGGCAAACTTTAAACAACACTTTTTATGGATATCTTTAAGAAATGGCTTTCTTCTTGCCACTCTTCCATAAAGGCCAGATTTGTGCAATATACAACTGATTGTTGTCCTATGGGCAGAGTCTCCCACCTCAGCTGTAGATCTCTGCAGTTCATCCAGCGTGATCATGGGCCTCTTGGCTGCATCTCTGATCAGTCTTCTCCTTGTATGAGCTGAAAGTTTAGAGGGACGGCCAGGTCTTGGTAGATTTGCAGTGGTCTGATACTCCTTCCATTTCAATATTATCGCTTGCACAGTGCTCCTTGGGATGTTTAAAGCTTGGGAAATCTTTTTGTATCCAAATCCGGCTTTAAACTTCTTCACAACAGTAACTCGGACCTGCCTGGTGTGTTCCTTGTTCTTCATGATGCTCTCTGCGCTTTTGACGGACCTCTGAGACTATCACAGTGCAGGTGCATTTATACGGAGACTTGATTACACACAGGTGGATTGTATTTATCATCATTAGTCATTTAGGTCAACATTGGATCATTCAGAGATCCTCACTGAACTTCTGGAGAGAGTTTGCTGCACTGAAAGTAAAGGGGCTGAATAATTTTGCACGCCCAATTTTTCAGTTTTTGATTTGTTAAAAAAGTTTAAAATATCCAATAAATGTCGGTCCACTTGTTGTTGATTCTTCACAAAAAAATACAGTTTTATATCTTTTTATGTTTGAAGCCTGAAATGTGGCAAAAGGTCGCAAAGTTCAAGGGGGCCGAATACTTTCGCAAGGCACTGTATACCCACCGAAATCAACTAATAAGACACAGGTGTAAACAATAGACAGACACAACCGAAAGGAAAAATGGATCGGTAGCAGCTAGTAGGCCGGCGACGACCGCCGAGCACCGCCCGAACAGGGAGAGGAGCCACCTTCGGTAGAATTTGTGACTACCATAGAGGCACATAATAAGTTTAAAGGAAAAAGAAATGGAGGAACTTATTCAAGAAAGATCCAGTGTAATTCATTATTTAAAAAAATAAAGCGAACTGGATGGAATCTGGGGGAAAATGCACCAATCTTCACCATAGAAATGCTACCAAAACAAATGTATTGAAACTTGTTACAAATGATGGAGTCACGCATGAATCCCCAAATTATATTTTGAAAGAGGAAGTACTTTAAGAATATGTTTTCATTTCACTCTCCTCCATCTCCGTTAACCAAAGCTAATTGTATGGATTTTTTAAATATTAATACTGTAAAATTAACATCTGTACAGAAAGACTCATGTGAAGTTCAAATTACAGAGGAGGAACTTCTTGATGCCTTTAACTTCTCTAGGGTAGGGGGCAGCATTTGGAATTTTGGATGAAAAGCATGCCTAAATTAAACTTCTACTCAGGCCCAGAAGATAGGATATGCATATAATTAGTAGATTTCGATAGAAAACACTAAAGTTTCCAAAACAGTTAAAATAATGTCTGAGTATAACATAACTGATTTGGCAGGCGAAAACCTTCAGGAACCATTCAGGAAGTAGTTTTTGTTTGTAGTTTTCTATTAAATTCCATTACAGTATCCATTGACTTCGGACTCAAATTGCAGTTCCTATGCATTTCACTAGATGTCAACAGACTTTAGAAATGGTTTCAGCCTTGTATTCTGAAAAATGAGGGAGTAAGAGCAGTCTGAATGAGTGGACCCTGCCGTGTCACATAACTTTTTCTTGCGTGCGACTGAGAGAGTGCCTTTCTTGTTTACATTTTATATTGACGATGTTCTTGTCCGGATTAAATATTATCGATTATTTAGGCTAAAAACAACCTGAGGATTGATTAAAAACATTGTTTGACATGTTTCTATGAACCTTACGGATACAATTTTGATTTTTGTCTGCTTGTTATGACTGCGTTTGAGCCTGTGGATTACTGAAGAAAATGCGCGAACAAAACGGAGGTTTCCGCATATAAAGAGACTTTATTGAACAAAATAAACATTTATTGAATAAATTAATGTCTTCTGAGTGCAAACATATGAAGATCATCAAAGGTAAGTGATTATTTTCATCTCTTTCTGACTTGTGTAACTCTTCTACTTGGCTGGTGTTCTCAAATATTCATAAGGTATGCTTTCGCCGTAAAGCATTTTTTAAATCTGACACCGTGGTTGGATTCACAAGAAGTTAATCAATGTAAAATAGTTGTATCTTTTCTGAATTTTTATAATGAGTATTTCTGTATTTGAATTTGGCGCGCTGCAATCTCACTGGATGTTGGCCAGGTGGAATGCTAGCGTCCCACATACCTAATAGAGGTTAAGTCCAGGAAAACTCCAGGGCTGGATGGCATACCAGTGGAAGTATACCAAACTTGTTTTGATATACTCAGAGGACCATTATTAGCATGTTTTAACCACTACTATATAAGCGAGATTATCGGACACCCAACAGGAAGGTCTGATTTTGTCAGGCGGTGGGTAACTGGTGCAGTGAATCAGGCGCAGGAGAGCAGAGATGAGTGTACAAGGTATTTAATTCCATGACAGCACCAGTATACAGACAATACTCAAGGTGCGGAGAAATACCGGTCACTCGAAAATAACGGGCGTAAATACATAACCCGGCAAACAATAACAAGCCTTCAAGAACCGACATGAACAATCAATAAACATGCACACTAACATGTGGGAAACTGAGGGTTAAATAATGAACATAGAATTGGTGAATAGAAACCAGATGTGTAGAAAACAAAGACAAAACAAATGGAAAATGAAAAGTGTATCGGCGATGGCTAAAAGAACGGTGACGTCGACCGACGAACGCCGCCCGAACAAGGAGGGGGACCGACTTTGGCGGAAGTCTTGACAGATTTCCTTATTACTGAAAGAGGATAAACAGTGTGGCAAAATAGTATTTAGTCAGCCACCAATTGTGCAAGTTCTCCCACTTAAAAAGATGAGAGAGCCCTGTAATTTTCATCATACAGTAGGTACACTTCAACTATGACAGACAAAGTGAGAAGAGAAAAAATCCAGAAAATCACATTGTAGGATTTTTAATGATTTTATTTGCAAATTATGGTGGAAAATAAGTATTTGGTCAATAACAAAAGTTTATCTCAATACTTTGTCATTGCCAACAAAGGGTATATAACAGAGGTCAAACGTTTTCTGTAAGTCTTCACAAGGTTTTGACACACTGTTGCTGCTATTTTGGCGCATTCCTCCATGCAGATCTCCTCTACAGCAGTGATGTTTTGGGGCTGTTGCTGGGCAACAGACTTTCAACTCCCTCCAAAGATTTTCTATGGGGTTGAGATCTGGAGACTGGCTAGGCCACTCCAGGACCTTGAATTGCTTCTTACGAAGCCACTCCTTCGTTGCCCGGGCGGTGTGTTTGGGATCATTGTCATAATGAAAGACCCAGCCACGTTTCATCTTCAATGCCCTTGCTGATGGAAGGAGGTTTTCACTCAAAATCTCACGATACATGGCCCCATTCATTCTTTCCTTTACACAGATCAGTCGTCCTGGTCCCTTTGCAGAAAAACAGCCCTAAAGCATGATGTTTCCACACCCATGCTTCACAGTAGGTATGGTGTTCTTTGGATGCAACTTAGCATTCTTTGTCCTCCAAACACGACGAGTTGAGTTTTTACCAAAAAGTTATATTTTGGTTTCATCTGACCATATGAAATTCTCCCAATCTTCTTCTGGATCATCCAAATGCTCTCTAGCAAACTTCAGACGGGCCTGGACATGCACTGGCTTAAGCAGGGGGACACGTCTGGCACTGCAGGATTTCAGTCCCTGGCGGCGTAGTTTGTTACTGATGGTAGGCTTTGTTACTTTGGTCCCAGCTCTCTACAGGTCATTCACTAGGTCCCCCCGTGTGGTTCTGGGATTTTTGCTCACCGTTCTTGTGATCATTTTGACCCCACGGGGTGAGAACTTGCGTGGAGCCCCAGATCGAGGGAGATTATCAGTGGTCTTGTATGTCTTCCATTTCCTAATATTTGCTCCCACAGTTGATTTCTTCAGACCAAGCTGCTTACCTATTGCAGATTCAGTCTTCCCAGCCTGGTGCAGGTCTACAATTTTGTTTCTGGTGTCCTTTGACAGCTCTTTGGTCTTGGCCATAGTGGAGTTTGGAGATGGTCTGTTTGAGGTTGTGGACAGGTGTCTTTATACTGATAACAAGTTCAAACAGGTTCCATTAATACAGGTAACGAGTGGAGGACAGAGGAGCCTCTTAAATAAGAAGTTACAGGTCTGTGAGAGCCAGAAATCTAGCTTGTTTTTGGTGACTAAATACTTATTTTCCAACATAATTTTCAAATTAATTAATAAAAAATCCTACAATGTGATTTTCTGGATTTTTTTTCTCATTTTGTCTGTAATAGTTGAAGTGTACCTATGATGAAAATTACATGCCTCTCAAATTTTTTTAAGTGGGAGAACTTGCACAATTGGTGACTGACTAAATACTGTTTTGCCCCACTGTATGTTAATATAATCTAAGTTTGTAGGGTATCCGTCCTTCGTTAAAAGGGGATTCAGCAGAGCAAAACGTGTGCAGCCAGTCCCCATCATACTATTGTCGATGTAAGTCCAATAATAAAATCCATAAGAATATTTATACATTAATAGCAAAAAGTTTGCACCCTATATTAAAAGCTATTTTTGTTTACAGCTGACAGATTGCCAAGAATGATCACGGCTGCATTATATACTCTGAACAATTACGCGCGAGAAGATGACATAGATGCAATTCTCGCGTTCTGTACAAAAAGTTTTTCAAACACACCGAGATCCGAGGATTTACCCATCCCATCAAATCCCCCGGGAACCTCCACCCACTTGCACCATATTCAAGACCCATACAAGCAACGCACAACTCAGGCGCAAGTACATTGCTCAGAATCAACCCATCCCGGACACGGTATGAAGCCATTTTATATATATATATATATATGTGTTACATATTTTATTATTTATACATTTTTTATGATTGAATAGGTGTAAACAATGACAAATCATATTTTTTTCAGACTCAACAAGACATGACATGCAGAAATCTGGAATGCTTTGCGAAAAAAGTCAAGAGCCCCCGGTTTCCGCGATTCGTCAGAACAGACCTCGTCAAAAGAGCAGAGGTAATTAGTATTATACCTGAAATGTATTTGACATTTTTTATCTAATATAATTAATGTTTAATAACCTATTTTGTATGTATTATTTTCTTTCAGACTCCTCCCCGGCGTATAATGGCACAGAAGACCTACGCACCTAGAGCATGCAGAGGATTTCGGCTCACCGGACATTCAAAATAAAACACCGAAACCAGAGGATTTCACCATTTCAAATGACATTTCAGAGGTAGACGACCTGCTATTATGTGAGGCGGCCAAACTTCTTGATTCCTCCAATTCTTGGTGGAAACACCCAAACCTGAAATAGAACAAGCTAGATTTTTCACAGCTCTAAAATCTCCCGAAAAATTTTGCTCCACTAACAAATGGTGGCTTTACTCGAGCGACAATACTGTCAGGATCTATCCTTCTGGCATAGAACAATGCCACGTTTGTTAAACAGCAATCCGATTTAAAAAATGAAAATACAGGCGCTAAAAACATATATGTAACATGTAACCTTCCAGAATACACATAATTATTTATCCAAATGGCTGAGCCAACAGACATAATTGAGAGAGTTGAAAGCCTGTTATCCCAGATACCGCCTGAACTCCAAGCTATAATTACCCAGATGAATGAGGATGAGGTAACAGACATAATTACGATAGATGAAAGCATATTATCCCAGATTCCCTCCGAACTCATAGAATTAATTAATCATATGAATGAATCCAGGACGACCGATGAAAACCTGTTATCCCAAATGCCCTCATATCGTTAATTAACCAGATTAATGAGAGCCTAAGATATTCTACACCGGACCCCCCACAAACCCTGCCATTAACACTCGTTTCCGAAGAGTCTGAACTGCAATACAATGTTTTTGAGGAATGGGAAAATTGTCTAATAAATCAGGAGGTATCGATCAGCAATGGTATCGATAGAAGTGTCCGGGTTGTGTACCGAAATAAATGCAGCAACATAGAGATTCGACAGTTTTTTTCAATTCCACATGGATGAATCAGAATCTTGACTATGCTGTGTTTTATGTAATGATATTGGATCCTCTGAATGAACTGTTAGACAGGGCGAGAGATTATAGTGAACCTCGTGATTTGTGTAGATAGCCTGCAAAACACTGTATCTCTTATTTTACCCAATGGCGAAGCAGATCTTGAACAATTTATAGCCCTGCTGGAACGACTTGTTCAGTAATAGATGTATCCGTCATGGCCAATAGAACCCTCGAGCTTGTAGTGTAAATAATACGTCAACCCCTGGGTGGTGGGGGTCAGAGAAGGAAACTAGATAGCCTAATATGCAATCAGAAAACAACCTCATCCTCAGATTCTGTATTTTATGTGCAAAACGACCATTATTATGATATTACCAACATCACAGCGTTTTTAGGCTCACCATATGTGTGTCCATCCAGCCATTCCGGCTACACCCGAAAGGGGGGTTGGCACTCGTGCAGTTATAACTGTTCAGTATGTCTGGATGAAAAATGAAAATTGTCCGATGCAGCCCTTATTAATGTCACAACTGTTTACAGATTTACAGGCCTTGGGGTGCCATGTTTAAATGTTGTGTTTTTCGAAACAGTAGGCCGAACGACATGTGCGGTGACAATCCGCATAGGGTGTCAGGTTTAACTTTTTATGGCTGCAGGGGCAGTATTGAGTAGCTTGGATGAAAAGGTGCCCATATCAAACGGCCTGCTCCTCAGTCATAGTTGCTAATATTTGCATATTATTATTAGTATTGGATAGAAAACACTGTTTGAATGATGTCTGTGAGTATAACAGAACTCATATTGGCTGACAAAATCCTGAGTTGAAATCAAAACAGGAAGTCAGAAATCTGAGTTTGTATGTAGTCCCCAATGAAATCCCCTTGAGATATGAATGATGTTGCACTGCCTAGGGGTTCCACTAGATGTCAACCATCAATATAAATTATAATGAGGCTTTTATGTTGTTGTGGGAGTGAATGAGAATAGAATATATCAGCTGTCCATCAAGCAGCCATTTTGTGATCCCACTTTTTCCTCATGGTAGTCACTTGCGTTCCATTGCTCACGAAGACAAGAAAGAATACTCCAGTTGGAACTTTATTGAAGCTATATGTTAAAAACATCCTAATGATTGATTCTGTACTTAGTTTGAAATATTTCTTCGACCGGTAATATCATTTTTTAAGTTTTTGTCCGATATAACGCTGACCAGAATTAGCGTTTGGATATGTATACCAAACGCTCTAACAAAAGAAGGTATTTGGACATAAATAACGGACATTTTCGAACAAAACAAACATTTATTGTGGACCTGGAATTCCTGGAGTGCTTTCTGATGTAGATCATCAAAGGTAAGGGAATATTTATCATGTAATTTCTTGTTTATGTTGACGCCATCTTTGCGACTGAAGTGTTTTTATATTGAGTGCCGTCTCAGATTATTGCATGCATTTCTTTTTCCGTAAAGTTTTTTTGAAATCTGACAAAGGGGTTGCAATAAGGAGAGGTATATCTATAATTCCATGTGTATATTATCATCATTTATGATGAGAATTTCTGTTGAATGATGTGGCTATGCAAAATCACTGGATGTTTTTGGAACTAGTGAATCTAACGCGCCAATGTAAACTCAGATGTTTTTGAACTTTATCGAACAAAACATGCATGTTTTGTGTAACATGAAGTCCTATGAGTGTCATCTGATGAAGATAATTCAAGGTTATCTTTATTTCTGGTTTTTGTGAAGGCTATATTTTGCTGGAAAATGTCTGTGCTTATTGTGGTTTGGTGGAGACCTAACATAATCGTTTGTAGTGCATTCGCTGAAAAGCCTATTTGAAATCAGACACTTTGGTGGGATTAACTTCTTAAGGTATAGTGGGCAGCATTTTCTCTTTTTGGATAAATAGCGTGCCCAATTTCAACTTCCTGCTACTCATGCCAAGAATATAAGATATGCATATTATTAGTATAGTTGGATAAAAAAACAATCTGAAGTTTCTAAAACTGTTTGAATCATGTCTGTGAGTATAACAGAATTTATGTAGCAGGCAAAACCCCGAGGACTAAACGTTCAGAATTTCTTTTTTGAGGTCTCTGTCTGTTCAGTGATTTCTCATTGGCAAACGATATTTCTTAGGAACTTGTTTTCAGTTCCTACCGCTTCCACTGGATGTCACCAGGCTTTGGAATTTGGTTGAGGTTATTCATTTGTGCAATGAAGAAGTACGGCCATCTAGGAACTGCATAACACTGTTGAGATTTGCGCAAGACTTGTAAAGTAGCTTGGTTTGTTGTGTTCCTGTATTGAACACAGATAGACCTGTCTTCAATTTGATCGATTATTAACGTTTAAGAATACCTAAAGTTGTATTACAAAATTAGTTTGAAATAGTTTGGCAAAGTTTATAGGCAACTTTTGAAATATTTTGTAGTGACGTTGCGCATTTTGGAAGCCGTTTTTTTCTGGATCAAACGCGCCAAATAAGTTGACATTTTGGATATATATGAACGGAATTAATCGAACAAAAGGACCAATTGTGATGTTTATGGGACATATCGGAGTGCCAACAAAAGAAGTTCATCAAAGGTAAGGCATGTTTTATATTTTATTTCTGCGTTTTGTGTAGCGCCTGCAGGGTTGAAATATGCTACCCTCTTTGTTTACTGTTGTGCTATCATCAGATAATAGCTTCTTATGCTTTCGCCGAAAAGCCTTTTTAAAATCGGACATGTTGGCTGGATTCACAATGAGTTTAGCTTTAATTGAGTATCTTACATGTGTGATTTAATGAAAGTTTGATTTTTATATAATTGTTAAAAAATTGCCGCGCTGCATTTTCCCTGGCTTTTGCCCAAGTGGGACTGCAAGCGTCCCCTATCTCATAAGATATTAACAACGAAAATATAATTAAAATGACATAAGACACATGAATGTTTTAGGAATTGTAATTATGAGATTTCTGTGGGTTGAATTTTGGCACCCTCTATTTTCACTGGTAGTTGTCATATCGATCCCGGTATCGGGATTGCAGCCATAACACACTCTAGCTCAGCAGATGTCCCCGGAAAGGAAATCCTACTTCATGTAGAGCTATGAGGACGTTACCAAAGCGCCATTTTCTTATTTAATTGTGGATTTAAAAGCAAATACTCCAGAACCCCTGAGGCTACGAACCGGTCTTTTCCCATGGGAGTGGCCGGCTGCATACATTCCTAAAAAGTAACCGCTATGTCTCTGCGTTTAAAAAGAAACCTGCCCCTCGAGAAGCCTAGTTGGGGCTACAGCTAAAGAACGGAAGGCCATCTTGGTCACTGTTCTTCAGATCTCATATTATCCCTATATGAAATTGCTTTGTATCTTCTCAAAGGACTCATTCCACTCACCCTGACCTAATTTTAAAAAATAAAGAGACAAAAGATAGCAATCAAACTCTTTGTCAATAAAAGGGCCAGTCTTCAAAAGAAAAGACATAGCATACAACAGTCTGGGGGTTTTTTTCTGCCTTTGCTAACTATAGCTGTTCCCTTCATCACCAGACTTTTTGCTGCCAGACGTGGGGGTTGAACACAGAGTATGATGGCAAATAAAATGTACTTGGTGCCTCAACAAGAGTTGGATAGACGTAAAAAACAAATGCAGGGTCCTGAAAATATCAGACAACCAGCGGGAAATGATTTGGATACGGCCATGAAGGATGTTTTGAATCGAAAAGGATTGAACCCTTATAAGGTCCAAAAATACACAAACCTCTTGCAATGGTATTTGGCCTTGATAAAACAAGGTGAGAGAGAGACCAACCATTTAACGCTTTCCCTACCGGACCCTTTAAAAGATGAAGCGCCTCGCGATAGCCAAGCCCCTGTATTGCCTGTACCTGCAATCTTACCGGCTGAAGATAAAATGCCTGCTGAAGATAAAGTTATGCATGACATGTTGACATGTTCCGGCACGTAACAGGAAAAATGTTAGATACATTATGAACAAGATAAATACTCAAATGGGACCGCTACTTGGGATGACAAAGGAGAGTTTATCCTTCAGGGCGCTGTTGTCAAGGGTCCACATATCCTTGACTTGCTTAGAAGTACCACGGCAGCCTAAAAGGTTGCTGATGACAGTCAGTTTCTTAAGGCCCTGGCAATCCTCAACATTCCTCTCTCGGGTGTATCCAACTATAAGCTTTGTCAACAGATTCAAGCTTTAAATAAAAAAAACAACGAGCTACAGCACCCCTAACGATGTCTCAACAACCCCCCCCCCCCTATGAAAGGGATGATGATAACTCATTTACCCCCCTGAACATCTCCGGACCTTTTCCTAATCCCGATCTTTCAGGGTGGTTAGACTTTTCAATTACTATGATTAAATTCAATACATTTTATTTGATAAATTAAGCAATTTAACATTTGTGGCATTTAAACATTTGACGTGAGCATACGCCTTGCTTACACGGTCTTAAAGGACACATATGACATTTTCTAATAAAACAACCTACAACGTTATCATTACTTCTTAAACCATCATTATAATGAGGCATAACATCTTCAAAAGAAACTCCCCGGGCTCTTTGGCATAGGTAGAATACACAGTGTTGACCACATGTAATGGAAAGGTTAGCTTGCACTTGTTTGATGCTGTAGTTTAACTTTGATCTGTTTTTGGTAAAAAATGATTTAATAGATTTGGGGAAATGTGAAAAACCGGGGGGAAAGCAGTAGGAATCAAAAAAAGTTGAGATTTTTCTTCCTCCTTCATCTTCTAATGTCACAGCTAGCCAATGTTCACCCGGCATGTGTTTAGGATGGCCGCTCCAGCCATTTCTCAATAGGTCATTCATCACAAGCCCACACTCCACAAAATTGTTTTCCAATCAATCGGCTCATGAGCCCTTCCAACTCTTGGGTATTCATGTCTTTGCTCAACGATCCTTAATAATAATCCACTAAGACCTGTCTTCGGGCATTCACTTCCAACATTGAATCAGAGCATGCATAAACAATCATGCCAACTGTACAGGCTAAAGGTGTACGGAAACGTATTTCCAGCCTGAGGTTACCACAGACAGATTTCCTGAGGTGTCATCATCAGGTGATAAATTGAAAGCATACAATGTGTAACCCTCTGCAAAATAATTTCTGTCAATAGGTAAAGAGAGGTCGTTTAGATGCCTCCCGGTAGCCAGGAATAGATTATAAAATTCTCGCACAGATATGTTATTAAATTGCGGATGGAAAGCCTTAGCAGGGACCTGACCTCCGTCCTGACAGAGAGCTAAATACTCTGCATTGAAGTGTTGAAAATTTAAATGGGTTTTTATGTAAGCTGCCCGTATTAGAGGCGTGATCAACCAAACCTATAACAATGTATCGGGGTAAAGGGTTGCCCCCAACACTTTTAAACTAAAGTCACCATCCTGGGCAGACATCAGACAAAACTCATCTGTGGCCCTGGTTAATTTTAGTCTTAAATCAACCGAATTTAAGAGTAAACATTCTTGAAAGAAAATGTCAGAGTGTGTATAGGCCCTAGCAAATGAAACTCTCGAGATTCGGCACAGTAGCGAGCGCATGCCTGCAGTCCTTTGTTTGAACCGGTGGAAGGGTCTATCGATTCCATAGAGACTCCTGCAGTATCCTTGCTAAACAGCCTGGCGCTGAATTGTGTCTTGAGAATGTCTTCGGAGTAGTTGAGTAAATGGCCCTATAAGGGTATGTGGCACTGCTTTGACTGATTAGGCATTCACCCAAAGTCACATCCACTTGGGTGAAGATGGTGGCCACTGGGTAATTAATGACTCACTTTGGCATCACCTGCAATATTAGTACCATATCTTTTGGTCACTTTTAGCCATAAATGCACCAAGGTGTTGTTGAGGTCCATATAGTGGTCACCGTGGCCTGGTATGAAAAATTCTATAGGACCGGTGTCTATAATTGCAGAGAGTGGGCTATCTATTGAAAATTGGGTTAGGGGGGCCGTGAAAAGATCGAGCTCTGTCTTTTTAGCTTCAGAGGACATGCAACATCCGCTGAATTGCAGAGCGCCAAATTCAAATTAAATTACTAAAAATATTTCATTTTCATGAAATCACAAGTGCAATATAGAAAAACACAGTTTAGCTTGTTGTTAATCCGCCTGGCGTGTCAGATTTCAAAAAAGCTTTACAGCGAAAGCAAACCAAGCATTTATGTAAGGACAAATCTCTCAGCAGACAAAACATTACAAACAGCTAGCAGCAAAGTAGATTGGTCACGAAAGTCAGAAAAGCTATAAAATGAATCGCTTAAGTTTGATCTTTGGAGGTTTGCACTTAGGAGACTCCCAGTTACAAAAATGTTCCTTTTGTTCGATAAAGATTATTTTTATATCCAAAAACCAAAATTCAGAAAATTCCAAATAGTATCTGTAAAGTTCGTAGAAACATGTCAAACGTTTTTTATAATCAATCCTCAGGTTGTTTTTACAATGAATAATCAATAATATTTCAACCGTACTGTAGCTTTTTCAATAGGAGAGAGAGAAAATGTCTGCTCCAAGCTGTTGGTGCATGCAAAAGTCTAAGGACACCCAGCCATCCACTGACGCGATGTGATCATTCTCGCTCATTTTTCAGAATAAAAGGCTGAAACTATGTCTAAGGACTGTTTACACCATGTGGAAGCCATAGGGAAAGGAATCTGTTTGATATCCCTTTAAATGGAGGGAAGGCATGCAATGGAACAGGGAGCTTTCAAAATAAGAGACACTTCCTAGTTGAATTTTCCTCAGGTTTTCGCCTGCAATATCAGTTATGTTATACTCACAGACAATATTTTGACAGTTGTGGAGACTTTAGAGTGTTTTCTATCCCAATCTGACAATTATATGCATATTCTAGCTTCTGAGCCTGAGAAATAGGCAGTTTCATTTGGGTACGTTTTTCATACAAACATCAAAATACTGCCCTCTACACTCAACAGGCTAAGACATGACTATGCCGTAGTGCAATTCTTAAGTGTAAAACTAATAACTCAATAATCCAGGCTTTCTAGAAATTCTAGCATGACAGAAGTTTTCTGCAAGATGGTGACCCCACCATTTGTAATTTACACACACACCTGCCCCCCCCCCCCCCCCCCAGTCTGCCCCTGTGAACTGGTGAAGGCCCATCACTGCTCATTAGTGTCCAGACAGTCCTGTCTACTTCCCCTCATCATCAAGAATTCTGGGATCTATTGTTAATGCTTCATTCTGTTCCAGTCCCTAACCACTTCACAGCTCCTCCACCCCTCTGCCAGTGTCCCAGGGTTGTGCTTGTCTTCTTGACTCATCCTCTTCCCATAAGTACAATAAACCTCTTTTAGAATGGCATGGCTACCGAATTTTTTGTATTTATTTTCGGTAATACCAATTACATCACTGAAGACATAATTTAAAAGTATACTCGGTCATAACATACTTTATATGGGCAAATAAAATTCATAGAATAAAAAGGAAAGTTTTAACATCTTCCTAAATCTGAGGGTGGTTTTAACCTTCGGGACTTCAATTTGTATCAACTCGCTACCCAATGCTTTTACTCGCGACATATAGTTATGCACTAAAGAGGAACAATGGGTACATATTGAAGATGCTAATTTTTATTATTTTTATTTTACCTTTATTAAACCAGGTAGGCCAGTTGAGAACAAGTTTTCATTTATAACTGCGATCTGGCCAAGACCAAGCAAAGTGTGCGACAAAAACAACGTTACAAAGTTACGGATGGGATAAACAATAGTACAGCCAAGAACACAATAGAAAAATCTGTATACTGTACAGTGTGTGCAAATTAAGTAAGGAGGTAAGGCAAGAAATAGGTCAATAGGGGCAAAGTAATTACAATTTAGCAAATTACACTGGAGTGATATGTGCAGATGATGGGGATGACCAGTGAAATATAGCTGCTGGAGCGAGTGCTATGGGTGCGTGTTGTTATGGTGACCAGTGAGCTGAGATAAGGAGGTGCTTTACCTAACAAAGACTTACAGATGACCTCATGCTCATCCCCAGAATCTTTTACATATCTATTTTCAAAGGATAAAGCTAAGAATATTAACATCTTCATAGTTAAGAACACTATAACAATATGGAAGAAAATTAAACATATTCTACAATGACAAATATCACTTCCTAAAAAAAAACGACCTTATGCAACAATCCTTGGATAGCTTTTCAGAATCTCAGATAAATTGGTCCAATTGGAAAACTAAAGGCATAGAAACCGTAAATTACTTGGTAACAGGTACGGGGTGTCAAACATTTAATAAAGAACGGACATGGAACGAGACAGTAAGAGCGTCAGCAAACTAATAATATAGACAAAACATTATTAATGCAGCAGTGGGGAACAGAGCTGGGGAACTGACAAATATAGGGGAGGAAATTAACAGGTGATAATTGAGTCCAGGTGAGTCCAATAACGCTGATGTGTGTGTGTGAAGAGGGAAGGCAGGCGTGCGTGATGGATGGCAGGAGTGCTTGATGCAGGGCAACCTGGCGCCCTCAAGCACCAGGGGGAGGGAAGAGCGGGAGCAGACGTGACACCTGGGCAAACCGGCCGAGAAATGGGCACTGGGCAAGCCGGTTGCGGCGTAGAAGCCTGACGAAGCCGCAGGAGCGTTGAGGCATGGGAGCCTGACGATCCGGCTGAGACAAGAGACCTGTCGATCCCGCTGCAGAGAGGGAAAATGACGTGGGATGGGAAGCAGCCCAGCCAACCATGGCAAGGAAGCCTCTCGAGCCAGCCAGGATGTGGAAGCCCGATGGGCTGGCTTAGGCACCCCCGGTTCCATCGGCGGCGGAATCCACCCCGACGTCACCAACAACAAACTTCTGGACCGGTTGGGCGAACAAGAACTGACGATCCGGTTGAGGCCCGACGTGGGATTGGGGCCATCCAAACCAACCGGGGCAAGGAAACCTCTCGAGCTGGCTAGGCAACATAGGTTCCATCAGTGGCGACCCAGAGCGTCCAAAGGAAGAATTCGCTTTGGGGGTGACCAGTGAGATATTCCTGCTGCAGCGCCTGCTAAGGGTGGGTGCTGCTATGGTGACCAGTGAGCTGAGATAAGGCGGGGCTTTACCTAGCAGAGACTTGTAGATGACCAGGAGCCAGTAGGTTTGGCGACGAGTATGAAACGAGGGCCAGCCAACGAGAGCATATAGGTCGCAGTGCCCCCAGTAGTATTTGGGGCTTTGGTGCCAAAACGGATGGCACTGTGATAGACTGCATCCAATTTGTTGAGTAGAGTGTTGGAGGCTATTTTGTAAATGACATCGCCGAAGTCGAGGATCGGTAGGATGGTCAGTTTTACGAGGGTGTGTTTGGCAGCATGAGTGAAGGATGCTTTGTTGCGAAATAATACGCCGATTTCTAGAATTAATTTTGGATTGGAGATGTTTAATGTGAGTCTGGATGGAGAGTTTACAGTCTAACCAGACACCTAGGTATTTGTAGTTATCCACATATTCTAAGTCAGAACCGTCCAGAGTAGTGATCAAATCAAATGTTATTTGTCACACACATGGTTAGCAGATGTTAATGCGAGTGTAGCGCAATGCTTGTGCTTCTAGTTCCGACAATGCAGTAATAACGAGTAATCTAACCTAACAATTTCATGACAACTACCTTTTACACACAAGTTTAAAGGAATGAAGAATATGTACATAAAAATGTATGAATGAGTGATGGTAAAGAACGGCATAGGCAAGATGCAGTAGATGGTATCGAGTACAGTATATACATATGAGATGGATTAATGTAGGCTATGTAAACATATAAAAGTGGCATTGTTTAAAGTGGCTAGTGATACTTGTATTACATCGAGATGGCGAGATGCAGAAGATGGTATAGAGTACAGTATATATACATATACATATATATACATACATATATATATATATATACATATACAGTGTATATGTATATATACAGTGGGGCAAAAAAGTATTTAGTCAGCCACCAATTGTGCAAGTTCTCCCACTTAAAAAGATGAGGCCTGTAATTTTCATCATAGGTACACTTCAACTATGACAGACAAAATGAGGGGGAAAAAAAACAGAATCACATTGTAGGATTTTAAATTTATTTGCAAATTATGGTGCAAAATAGGTATTTGGTCAATAACAATAACAGTTTATCTCAATACTTTGTTATATACCCTTTGTTGGCAATGACAGAGGTCACTTAACTTACTACCCTCTCCACTACTATCCCGTCAATGTGGATGGGGGGGTGCTCCCTCTACTATTTCCTGAAGTCCACGATCATCTCCTTTGTTTTGTTGACGTTGAGTGTGAGGTTATTTTCCTGACACCACACTCCGAGGGCCCTCACCTCCTCCCTGTAGGCCGTCTCGTCGTTGTTGGTAATAAAGCCTAACACTGTAGTGTCATCTGCAAACTTGATGATTGAGTTGGAGGCGTGCATGGCTACGCAGTCGTAGGTGAACAGGGAGTACAGGAGAGGGCTCAGAACGCACCATTGTGGGGCCCCAGTGTTGAGGATGAGCGGGGTGGAGATGTTGTTACGTACCCTCACTACCTGGGGGCGGCCCGTCAGGAATCCAGTACCCAGTTGCACAGGACGGGGTCGAGACCCAGGGTCTCGAGCTTGATGACGAGTTTGGAGGGTAGTATGGTGTTAAATGCTGAGCTGTAGTTGATTAACAGCATTCTCACATAGGTATTCCTCTTGTCCAGATGGGTTAGGGCAGTGTGCAGTGTGGTTGCGATTGCATCGACTGTGGACCTATTGGGGCGGTAAGCAAATTGGAGTGGGTCTAGAGTGCCAGGTAGGGTGGAGGTGATATGGTCCTTGACTAGTCTCTCAAAGCACTTCATGATGATGGAGGTGAGTGCTACGGGGCGGTAGTCGTTTAGCTCAGTTACCTTAGATTTCTTCGGAACAGGAACAATGGTGGCCCTCTTGAAGCATGTGGGAACAGCAGACTGGGATGAGGATTGATTGATTATGTCCGTAAACACACCAGCCAGCTGGTCTGTGCATGCTCTGAGGACGCGGCTGGGGATGCCGTTTGGGCCTGCAGCCCTGCGAGGGTTAACACGTTTAAATGTTTTACTCACGTCGGCTGCAGTGAAGGAGTGTCCTCAGGTTTTGGTAGCGGGCTGTGTCAGTGGCACTGTATTGTCCTCAAATTGAGCAAATAAGCTTTTTAGTCTGTCTGGGAGCAATACATCCTGGTCTGCGGCAGGGCTGGTTTTCTTTTTGTAATCCTTGATTGACTGTAGACCCTGCCACGTACCTCTCGTGTCTGAGCCGTTGAATTGCGACTCTATTTTGTCTCTATACTGATGCTTAGCTCGTTTGATTGCCTTGCGGAGGGAATAGCTACACTGTTTGAATTCGGTCATGTTTCCGTACACCTTGCCCTGATTAAAAGCAGTGGTTCGCGCTTTCAGGTTCGCGTGAATGCTGCCATCAATCCACGGTTTCTGGTTTGGGAATGTTTTAATAGTTGCTGTGTGTGCGACATCGCCGATGCACTTGCTAATAAACTCACTCACAGAATCAGTGTATTCGTCAATGTTGTTGTTTAACGCAATGCGGAACATATCCCAGTCCATGTGATCGAAGCAATTTTGAAGCGTGGAATCAGATTGGTCGGACCAGCGTTGAACAGACCAGAGAGCGGGAGCTTCCTGTTTTAGTTTCTGTCTATAGGCTGGGAGCAACAAAATGGAGTCGTGGTCAGCTTTTCCGACGGGACGGGGGCGGGCCGTATATGCGTCGCGGAAGTATAACAATGATCCAGGGTTTTATCAGCCCTGGTTGCACAATCGATATTCTGATAGAATTTAGGGAGAATTTAGGGTTTCAGATAAGCCTGGTTAAAATCCCCAGCTACAATGAATGCAGCCTCAGGATTTGTTGTTTCCAGTTTACATGGAGTCCAATTAAGTTCTTTCAGGGCCATCGATGTGTCTGCTTGGGGGGAATATATGCGGCTGTGATTATAATCGAAGAGAATTCTCTTGGTAGATAATGCGGTCGACATTTGATTGTGAGGAGTTCTAAGTCAGGTGTACAGAAGGACTTGAGCTCCTTCCTGTATGTTATGATCACACCACGTCTCGTTAATCATAAGGCATACCCCCCCGCCCTTCTTCTTACCAGAAAGATGCTTGTTTTAGTCGGCGCGATGCGTGAAGAAACCAGCTGGCTGTACCAACTCCGATAACGTATCTCGAGTTAGCCATGTTTCCGTGAAGCAAAGATTGTTACTGTCTCTCTGGAATGCTACCCTTGCTTGGATTTCATCTACCTTGTTGTCAAGAGACTGGACATTGGCAAGTAGTATGTTTGGGAGCGGTGCGCGATGTACCCTTCTCCGGAGCCTGACCAGAAGACCGTTTCGTCTGCCTCTTTTACGGCGTCATTGTTTTGGTTGGCCGGCTGGTATCCGATCCATTGTCCTGGGTGGTGGGCAAAACAGAGGATCCAATTCGGGAAGTCGTATTCCTGGTGAGTTGACGTTGCTCTTATATCCAATAGTTCCTCCCTACTGTATGTAATAAAACCTAATGTAAGAAATAACACGTAAAAAAACTAAATACAGCATAGTTTTCTAGGTACGCGAAGCGAGGCGGCCATCTCTGTCGGCGCCGGAAGTTAGGATTTAGATGCTGGACGGGCAGGCAGGTGCAGAGCGTGAATGGTTGAAGAGCATGCATTTAGTTTTACTTGCTTTTAAGAGCAGTTGGAGGCCACGGAAGGAGAGTTGTATGGCATTGAAGCTCATCTGGAGATTAGTTAACACAGCATCCAAAGAAGGGCCAGAGGCATACAGAATGGTGTCATCTGCGTAGAGGAGGATCAAATAATCACCAGCAGTGAGAGCGACATCATTGATGTATACAGAGAAGAGAGTCGGCCCGAGAATTGAACCCTGTGTCACCCCCATAGAGACTGCCAGAGGTACAGACAGCAGGCCCTCCGATTTGACATACTGAACTCTATCGGAGAAGTAGTTGGTGAACCAGGCGAGGCAATCATTTGAGAAACCAAGGCTGTTGAGTCTGCCAATAAGGATGTTATGATTGACAGTCGAAAGCCTAAGCCAGGTTGATGAATACGGCTGCACAGTAATGTCTCTTATCGATGGCGGTTATGATATCGTTTAGGACCTTGAGCTCAACTGAGGTGCACCCATGACCAGCTCTGAAACCAGATTGCATAGTGGAGAAGGTACGGTGAGATTCGAAATGGTCTGTAGAATAAGACAGGAACTGCGTCAGCAAATTAATACTAAAGACAAAAACAAAACATTGCAACAGCGGGGCACAGAGCTGGGGAACTGACAAATTTAGGGGAGGGAATTAACAGGTGATAAGTGAGTCCAATAACGCTGGTGCGCGTGATGAGGGAAGGCAGGTATGCGTGACGGATGGCAGGAGTGCGTGATACAGGGCAACCTGGTGCCCTCAAGTGCCAGGGGGAGGGAGGAGCAGG
Organism: Oncorhynchus mykiss; assembly: GCF_057628025.1. Lineage (NCBI taxonomy): Eukaryota > Metazoa > Chordata > Actinopteri > Salmoniformes > Salmonidae > Oncorhynchus > Oncorhynchus mykiss. The sequence goes on along the minus strand of NC_143046.1, from coordinate 49,934,633 downwards.
AGCAGACGTGACACAACCTTTGGGTAATCTTATTTGAGTCAGAAAAGGATGTTCATATGATAGGGAAGATATATCAAATCTTGAAGCGAGCATATCCAACCTCTTAGGAAAAAATATATACGATTGGAACCAAGACTTTAAAAAAACTGTTATTGGCACATGATGGAGGGACATTTGGAGTTTAACTAACAAAATTACAGTTAAGAAAAATGTACGCTTAATCAAGTATAATGTATAGAATTTGTCAAGCAAAAGACAAAATTCACATTCTACAGTACAACGGCATAGTAATGTCTTAAGTGTAAAACTAATAATCCATGCTTTTTGGGAATGCTATAATGTCCAGATTGTTGTAGGCGGAGCTAGAAAGTTGGCTGTCTGAAGTATTACAATGTAAACATACTTTTCATTTGTCTGTCTGCAGTTTTCAAGACATGGCATATCGGAGTGTAGAGTGTAGTCAGATACCCGATGGGTTGGACGATTGTCTTATCACGCAACTTGAAAAAACCTAAACTAAAAACTTGGAAATTAATCAATCCGCCATCATTAACAATGGAAAAATCAGATTATTAATTATTTAAATATGTCAAGTGTATGGGCTACAGAGAGAAACAAAATGGTGCAGTTTCAGGCCATGTGGCAGTGAATCTGTGCAGGTGTGAAGTAGTTGATGTTTTGTATGATGTGGTCGTTTTTGTGTATTGTTTATAAAATATCAAATAAAATCGTACAAAAAAAACTATTTACCAGAAAACAATGCCCCTAATAGGCCACACCTCCTGTAAATAACCCTTGGATTACATTTAAAAAATGATGTCTGAAGGGGGAAGTAATGTAATAGATATATATGCCCAGAGACAAAGACGAAACGATTGGGATAAGTGTATACGATTCATGAAAAAGAAAGTATGGTAAAATTACCTCTTTTCACATACCGTATGCAATAGTTTGGTTGTATTAGAATAGGATAAAATAAAATAGTGATTGACTTACCTCAACTATTGAAAGCAAATATTCAAGAGCCTTGGTTTCATAGAATATGGTAAAGCTGCATTCCCTTGGCAAACACAATCCATTTTTTAGTGTCAGATTTAGAGCTGGGTTGTATGGAGAAAATCCGCATCACAATAAATTGACTGAATTATTACGACTATAATCAATTCAACAATAAATAACAATGTACACAGGTTACTTAAAAAATAAAAATTACTCTTAAAACTACTAGTACTACTTTGAATGTTAGCTATCAATTGTCCAGTTAGCAATAGCCCATATCAGCAGAGTTACTTCATATAAAAATTCACATTCCTCTAGTAAAGTTTATTTATCATTATTATCGTTATCAATAAAATGTCCTCGATCAATGGTCGGTATTGATAATGTTTTGGTTTATTCTCCAAGCTCTAGTCAGATTTAAGCAAAGTAAATCTGTTATTATCTTGATAACACTATGCTTTCAGGTATAAATCAGAGGAGCCTGGGGGGCGGTCTCTTTCATTCTGTTTGCTGGCCTGGAATAAACACATCTGATTTGTCTCCAGCCATGGGGTCTGGACAAGATTAAGTTGATTCCAAACAGTGGGAGTTAACATATCACTTAAGGTGACGCATCACACAAGATAAATTAACTTTTCCAAAGCCCCTGACGCGTAACGTTGTAAACTCTGGTTTTTGTCAGGCTTGGGTTTTTGGAAGCCCGATTAGATTAGCGGGCTGTGTAATTCCCCCGACAGAGAATTTTTCCACAAGATGGTGACCCCATCATCTGCAATTTACACACACACCTGGCACTTTGCTCATCATAGGAGCTGGCAAAGCAATCCCAGCCAAATGGCCCTACCAGAAGCGCTGGCACATGGCCTGAAATTCCCCCCTCCAGTCTGCCCCCGTGAACTGGTGGAGGCCCATCACTGCTCATTAGTGTCCAGACAGTCCTGTCTACTTCCCCCTCATCATCAAGCATTCTGGGATCTATTGTTAATGCTTCATTCTGTTCCCGTCCCTAACCACTTTACAGCTCCTCCACCCCTCTGCCAGTGTCCCAGGGTCGTGCTTGTCTTCTTGACTCATCCTAGCCCATACTCCTCCTACACCCTACTCATCCTCAGGAACAGCAGCACAATCCAGACACTGGGCCTGGAAAAAACACATTATATAGTATAGACTGTAGTATACTACAAACTAAAAATATATATAATATATTATCCAACAAATTATTGTACTATTATAGTAAAGTATTATGGTCTAGTACGTTATATAGGTATTAGATTGTGTAATCTTAGACCAGTTAGCTATGCTATGTTCCTGCCAGTAAGGATTTGTGGTCCCTGGACAGTCCACTATCCCTACTTTCCTCACTGTCACTTTTCCTGGGTCTGAGAGAAGTATAGACTGCATAGGACACAACATCTGCTGCTCCAATCCTCTCTCTTCTCCCAGGAGTTTGTCCCATGTTTAATGTATTCTTTGTATATTTATTTGGTGTTCCCATTGAACCAGTCCTCGGTGCGACATGTCACATCTGGAGCCCAGTCCCTTGCCGGTTGGCATGGAGCTCGTAGGGCAGTGCTCTGCATTCAGGTAGCGTTGGCTCCACTGGCATTCCCAGAGGTGAAGCAAGTTCAACCACGGTCTGATTTGAAAGGTCAAGCTGCCAGAGACAATTGTGCTTGCTAACTACCTCTCAAACACCTCCCTTGCCTTCCTATCAACATCTCTCCACCCCTTCCTTTCCTATCCACACCAGCTTCAGCAACAGCTAAATGTTCCCCCAAGCATCAAGCACTATCGGTGATCAGGAAAGAAAGGAAAGTGAAGAGAAGGATTACTTATGCCATGTTTGATATGCCTATTGAAGAGTGATAATCAGAAAATCCCTATGTAGGAGAACCATCGCTCAGGGGCTCCCTTCCCTGATGCAAGCTGGAGTGAGATGAGATTCGATCTGTTGGCTCAGCTCATGCCCTTATCCCAAGAACCTCCCATTGATTGCATTTGACACCTCCTGCGTCTTCGCAGCTTGATTTTGTCTTTGCAGAGCCAAAGCATGTTGGGTTACACGTATTGCGCCCAAAAGCACAAAACACCCTTATGGTTAAACACCTACTCACTCGGATGACTCTCATGAACCACCACGTTCTTTGTTGTGGTGCATGAGAGTCATCCGAGTGAGTCTGCAAAAATCTTAAGAAATGCAATTCCTCCCGCTATGAGTCAGTAGGATGTCTTAGTCAATACAACCCCCAGAATATCTTATTTGCATAATAGAAATCGAGCATCTGCTTTGACAATTTTTTTTTATTGCAGTCTGGTAACGTATCTTATTACCCACCAAGTTAGTAGAAGGAAGGAAAATTAGAAATGTATTAGTTTTGATTCCTACACTAAACCCCAGTGTGATGTCATTACTCAAAACATTTGAAGAAACCCGTTGCATTTAATATATCTGAGTACAGTTACTTAGTGAGTTTGTGTCATTACTCAAACAGATAGTCACTGTGACCCTGTTGTATCAGCTTAAAAATATTGAGTAACGACCCCACAAAGCCATGCCTACAATATAATTTCCCAGTGTGTCTTGCCTTTTTAAGAGTATTGTAGTGTTAGCACACATGTGTTGGTGACAGAGACATCATTGTTGAATTTGTTTGTTCAGTACTGTGGCCTTCAAGAAATGAAAGCCGAGGCAGATATTATCATTATAATTAAATGATTTATGACAATGCATACAGTATCTCATAAGGCCTTATCTTGAGGCCTAACTTTACCCTAATACAGTGGCCTGAAGATCATGGTTTAAAGGCCTACAAGTAGGGTTGTAAAATTCCTAGACTAAAATTAAATCCTGGTTGGAGGATTTCCAGGAATCTTCCAACCGGGATTACTGGTAAACCTGGGAATTTTACCAGAATTTTCAAACCTTACTGATGGCTTCGGCGCTTACACCAAATTGTGCTAAAAATATGGTTCATTACTCTGAGCTTCATTATCTGTTCACAATACAAATTAGGGACATCTGCTGGTCAGCAAAAAATATCAGCGTGGGATTGTCGTTATTTATTTCCACTGTTTTCTTCAAAACTCTGTGGTGCAGTGAAAGATTGTTGGCTTCAGTAGCCTATAATCAGTTGGAATATTTTTGCATCTTACATACTGCTTCCCCTTAGTTGACTATAAAAAAAATAGTCCATGGCATTATTTAGGATGCTAGGACAGAATCTTATACTATACTAAATAAAACAAATTTGTTGTATGGCATTGAATCTCGCCTGGAGGTTAGTTAACACAGTGTCCAAGGAGGGGCCAGAAGCATACAGAATGGTGTCGTCTGCGTAGAGGTGGATCAGAGAATCACCAGCAGCAAGAGCAACATCATTGATGTACAGTGGGGCAAAAAAAGTATTTAGTCAGCCACCAATTGTGCAACTTCTCCCACTTAAAAAGATGAGAGAGGACTGTAATTTTCATCATAGGTACACTTCAACTATGACAGACACAACGAGAAAGAAAATCATATTGTAGGATTTTTAATGAATTTATTTGCAAATTATGGTGGAAAATAAGTATTTGGTCAATAACAAAAGTTTATCTCAATACTTTGTCATTGCCAACAATGGGTATATAACAGAGGACAAACGTTTTCTGTAAGTATTCACAGGGTTTTCACACACTGTTGCTGCTATTTTGGCCTAGTCCTCCATGCAGATCTCCTCTAGAGCAGTGATGTTTTGGGGCTGTTGCTGGGCAACACGGACTTTCAACTCCCTCCAAAGATTTTCTATGGGGTTGAGATCTGGAGACTGGCTAGGCCACTCCAGGACCTTGAAATGCTTCTTACGAAGCCACTCCTTCGTTGCCCGGGCGGTGTGTTTGGGATCATTGTCATGCTGAAAGACCCAGCCACGTTTCATCTTCAATGCCCTTGCTGATGGAAGGAGGTTTTCACTCAAAATCTCACGATAGATGGCCCCTTCATTCTTTCCTTTACACGGATCAGTCGTCCTGGTCCTTTTCAGAAAAACAGCCCCAAAGCATGATGTTTCCACCCCCATGCTTCACAGTAGGAATGGTGTTCTTTGGATGCAACTCAGCATTCTTTGTCCTCCAAACATGACGAGTTGAAACCAAAATATAACTTTTTGGTAAAAACTCATCTGACCATATGATATTCTCCCAATCTTCTTCTGGATCATCCAAATGCTCTCTAGCAAACTTCAGACGGGCCTGGACATGTACTGGCTTAAGCAGGGGGACACGTCTGGCACTGCAGGATTTGAGTCCCTGGCGTCGTAAAGTGTTACTGATGGTAGGCTTTGTTACTTTGGTCCCAGCTCTCTGCAGGTCATTCACTAGGTCCCCCCGTGTGGTTCTGGGATTTTTGCTCACCGTTCTTGTGATGATTTTGACCCCACAGGGTGAGACTTGCGTGGAGCCCCAGATCGAGGGAGATTATCAGTGGTCTTGTATGTCTTCCATTTCCTAATAATTGCTCCCACAGTTGATTTCTTCAAACCAAGCTGCTTACCTATTGCAGATTCAGTCTTACCAGCCTGGTGCAGGTCTACAATTTTGTTTCTGGTGTCCTTTGACAGCTCTTTGGTCTTGGCCATAGTGGAGTTTGGAGTGTGACTGTTTGAGGTTGTGGACAGGTGTCTTTATACTGATAACAAGTTCAAACAGGTGCCATTAATACAGGTAACGAGTGGAGGACAGAGGAGCCTCTTAAAGAATAAGTTACAGGTCTGTGAGAGCCAGAAATCTTGCTTGTTTGTAGGTGACCAAATACTTATTTTCCACCATAATTTGCAAATAAATTCATAAAAAATCCTACAATGTGATTTTCTGGATATTTTTTTATCATTTTGTCTGTCATAGTTGAAGTGTACCTATGATGAAAATTAGTCCTCTCTCATCTTTTTAAGTGGGAGAAGTTGCACAATTGGTGACTGACTAAACAGTTTTTTGCCCCACTGTATACAGAAAAGGGAGTCGGCCCGAGAATTTAACCCTGTGGCACACCCAGAGACTGTCAGAGGATCGGACAACAGTCCCTCCGATTTGACACACTGAACTCTATCAGAGAAGTAGTTGGTAAACCAGGCGAGGCAATCATTTGAGAAACCAAGGCTGTTGAGTCTGCCAATAAGAATGTTGTGATTGACAGAGTCGAAAGCCTTGGCCAGGTCGATGAATACGGCTGCACAGTAATGTCTCTATTCGATGGCGGTTATGATGTCGTTTAGAACCTTGAGCGTGGCTGAGTTGTACCCATGACCAGCTCTGAAACCAGATTGCATAGCGGAGAAGGTATGGTGGGATTTGAAATGGTCAGTAATCTGTTTGTTAACTTGGCTTTCGAAGACCTTAGAAAGACAGGGTAGGATAGATATAGGTCTGTAGCAGTTTGGGTCTAGAGTGTCACCCCCTTTCGAAGAGGGGGATGACCGCGGCAGCTTTCCAATCTTTGGGAATCTCAGACGATACAAAGGGAGGTTGAACAGGCTAGTAATAGGGGTTGCAACAATTTCGGCAGATATTTTTAGAAGGAGATGGTCCAGATTGTCTAGCCCGGCTGATTTGTAGGGGTCCAGATTTTGCAGCTCTTTCAGAACATCAGCTATCTGGATTTGGGTAAAGGAGAAATGGTGGGGGCTTTGGCGGGTTGCTGTGGAGGGTGCCGGGCAGTTGACCGGGGTAGGGGTAGCCAAGTGGAAAGCATGGCCAGCCGTAAAGTAATGCTTATTGAAATCCTCACTTATTGTGGATTTATCGGTGGTGACAGTGCTTCCTTCAGAGCAGTGGGAAGCTGGGAGGAGGTGCCCTTATTCTCCATACAGTGTCCCAGAACTTTTTTGAATTAGTACTACAGGATGCAAATTTCTGTTTGAAAAAGCTTACCTTAGAAAAGCTAACTGCCTGTGTATATTTGTTCCTAACTTCCCTGACAAGTAGCATATCACGGGGGCTATTCGATGCTAATGCAGAACGCCACAGGATGTTTTTGTGGTGGTCAGTATCACAGTTGAGTCAGTAAACATTTCACACCTAAAAAGGTCTGCGGAGGACGGCAAGGGTCTCTACTAAACTTTTCTACCCATTTCAGTGTACCAAATTCCCCAGAAAGGGGTAAAGGACGCGATAGTAATCTTCTTATTTGATTTCAGGATTTACTTTGTTTCATATATAAACTGTTTTGACTGGTTAAGGGAATGCCCCTTTTTTTTCAATTTTCACCTAAAATGATATACCCAAATTTAACTGCCTGTAGCTCAGGACCTGAAGCAAGGATATGCATATTCTTGGTACCATTTGATAGGAAACACTTTGATGTTTGTGGAAATGTGAAATTAATGTCAGAGAATAAAACATTAGATCTGGTAAAAGATACTACAAAAAACATTGTTTTTTTTTCTCCATCTTTGAAATGCAAGTGAAAGGCCTCAATGTATTATTCCAGTTTAGGCACAATTTATATTTTGGCCACTAGATGGCAGAAGTGTATGTGCAACGTTTTAGACTGATAAAATGTTGTATCAAGTCTGCCTAAATGTGCCTTATTGGTCTATTAATACATTTTCAAGTTCATAACTGTACACTCTCCACATACAATAGCATGGTATTCTTTCACTATAATAGGTACTGTAAATTGGACAGTTCAGTTAGATTAACAAGAATTCTGCCCAAGTGTTCTGCCCATATCAGATATGTCTATGTCCTGGGAAATGTTCTTGTTACTTACAGCCTCATTCAAATCCCATTAGCGCACATTAGCTCAACGGTCCCGTGGGGGGAAGACACCGATTCCGTAGAGGTTAATTGTATTCTTTCTTTGGCCGTCTCTCTTTCCAGTTCTCTGCTGCCAATGACTGGAACGAACTACAAAAATCTCTGAAACTGGAAACACTTATCTCCCTCACTAGCTTTAAGCACCAACTGTCAGAGCAGCTCACAGATTACTGCACCTGTACATAGCCCACCTATAAGTTAGCCCTATCAACTACCTCTTTCCCAACTGTATTTAATTTATTTATTTATTTTGCTCCTTTGCACCCCATTATTTTTATTTCTACTTTGCACATTCTTCCATTGCAAAACTACCATTCCAGTGTTTTACTTGCTATATTGTATTTACCTTGCCACCAAGGCCTTTTTTTGTCTTTACCTCCCTTCTCACCTCATTTGCTCACATTGTATATAGACTTGTTTATACTTTATTATTGACTGTATGTTTGTTTTACTCCATGTGTAACTCTGTGTTGTTGTATCTGTCGAACTGCTTTGCTTTATCTTGGCCAGGTCGCAATTGTAAATGAGAACTTGTTCTCAACTTGCCTACCTGGTTAAATAAAGGTAAATAAAATAAATAATAAATATTGTGTCTTTAGCTATGCTCTGTTCATTTTCATGCAAATCAAGCTTTTTAGCTTTCAAATTAGGCTTTCTCCATCTCTCTATAGAGCAGTCCCTTGTCATGCAAGATGTAGGCTTTGCAGACAATGTGTTAAGAGGAGGGGATTTACTTTGGCTCCTGTGCACATTTTCATACACCCTTGTCTGGTCAGGGGTATGTAATCTGACCCGTTATGGGTGAGAGAGGGAGGTGGGGTTGTGGTTTTTCATTGCTCCTGACCAACCTTGCTTGCCTTAATCATGCTGCTAATTGGGAAAATTAGCTGTCTCTTGTCGCCACAGGTTTTAATAATGTAAATTAAGCCAAGAACAGCAAATGGCGTTCTCCAGGAAAACATATTTACCTCGAGCTACCACGTTCAAATCGGCCTAGTATAGACTTGTATTGTCATGGACACATTAATTACTCTGATATGATCCAACATTAATTTTGGGCTCCAAGTGTTGCATCTGATTCCTTGGCTTTGCCTCATGACCTCTATCGAATAATTTCTCAATCAGAACTGGTTGGTATAGTCTGTACACAATCTGATCTTTATGAGCAATTCATCGTACTACTCCAAACAGCCCAAGTCTAACTGACATCAAACAAAATGTTTGTGGGCTTCATGGTATGATACAATCACCATGTTGCCACAATATAAAATACTTCAATAATGCAACACACTAAGAAAATCCAGTATGTATACTGTAACTCTGTGCTTGGGTCACCACAACCACGTGCTTTTATTTTAAGGTACACATACGTATTAGGCACTTATTTGTAGTTTATAAGTGTATATAAGTAGCTAATAAGGCATTTAATATCACTTCTTAGTTACATATTAAGCCATAATAAAGGGTTTTCTTATTCAAAAATGCTTTATGCAGAAATTGCTCTGCCATTTCCTGTTTGCCAAAATTCTAATAGTTCACTTAAATTTAGTTAATTTGACAAAACAAGCAAGTATTGTGTAGAGAATCATTTTACTATCTAAACTGCTGTGAAATTATATTTTACCATTACCCACCATGTTGTATATTCAGCTGTTTGAAGCCGGTGTACAAAACCAAATGTAGAAGACGCAACTCAATTTGAGAACAGGAAGTATAGAAATAAAACACAAAAAGATCTACCACTTCTTAGACTTTCTTTCAATGAGTGACTGATCTATAGCTCACATTTATATGTGAATTTGGTCAGGTCTCTCAGAAAGTTACATATTGCAGCTTAAAACATGTATTTATAAAGGAAGAGAAGCTTAGGCCTAGCCCCAGAGAGACAGAGAGATGCCATCGACATGCTACGACGCCAAAATGCATTTCTTTATTATTGTCAGTTAGGTTAGGATTTTTCATAAGCATTTATTGAAAACTTCATTACAGATGGATAGGGGAAACCAGTATCTTTGACTTTGCCATCTATTTTATGAAAAGCCCAGGTGATTCTAACATGTATTGACTCAGGAGGTTGAATACATATGTAAGATAAATATATTAGTTTTTTGTTTTTAAAATGTTAGACATTTTCTTCCACTTTGACATTACAGAGTATTTTATGTAGATAGGTGACAAAAATGGCAATTAAATACATTTTTATCCAACTTTGTAACACAGCAACATTTTGAAAAAGTCAAGGGATGTGAATACTTTCTGAAGGCACTGTACAGTATATACTATATATCAGGGTTTCTGTTAGGAAGATTTGGCGCAGGACAAGTAACTGGGAAGATTTACATTTATTAGTTGTCTATATGTATTGGGTACGTAACCCATTAGGGTGTCCGCCCATGCAGCTGGCACCATCAATAAACAAGGGATATTGGCCAAATGAGCCACATTTACATGACCTTAAACACAGCCTATAACAAATTACAAAAACACTATTGCTGTGTTTTTGAAGTGTAGCATAAGCAACATTTTATAGCCTATTGTTATATTGTTTTTTACTTTCCTAAAACAATAATTGTCCACCTCACGGTTTTTCTGTCAGAGATTTGAGCACCAAATGCATCAGGGCATTGCATGCATAGGCCTACAGGCGTAGACGTCCACTGTATGATAATAATATTTAAAGATGCACCTTGCAGAAATCTCACTGCCATTTCCTGGTTGCTAAAATGTCATTTTATGTGACGAAACAAGCAAGTTTTGTGTAGAGAATCATTGTACTAACTAAACCGTGGTGAAATATATTTTCCATAACCAAATGTAAAAGATGCAAAAACTAAAGTTAAGAACAGGAAGTATAGAAATAACACACATAAAAAGATCTACCACTTCTTAGATTTCCTTTTTAATGCGAATGACAGATCTATAACCCACATTTTCTATCTGAATTTGGTCAGGTCGTCCAAAAAGTTACATATTGCAGCTTTAACCATTATAAGTCATGTGTTTCTGGACAATCCTTCATAACATCATTGTTAGCCATAATAAAGACGTTAATGTTTAATAAAGAGAAAGTGACAGAAGAAAAATACTCTTAATAAGCGGTCTTATTGTGGGACTAAAATAGACATAGTACCTTAGAATGCAAATAACAACAAATGTGGCCAATATGTGTACATAAAAATAAAGTATTCATGGAATATATTTTTGTCCTCAATATTAACATTTACCATGTGATATGAGCACCGTCTAGTTTTATTCCAGATTCAAGGAGATGTTTTGTTTTGATGGAAGCAGCATGAGGTCATGTGAGGTCATGAGGTCATGTTATACTGCTTGTGGGACAGTTTCACAATATATGGGCTACATTTAAAGTGAATTTGAGATGATTACAATTGTCATCCGAAAGTGATGGTTTGATTAAACTTTTTTAAGAAGGGTTGTAATTGTTCTATCCAGCTAGCCTTCCATTACTTTTTAACATGGGTTCTATTGAAGCATCATTGCCCTGCAGTGGTTAGACCATTTATTAATGATTAGAGCTATGAAAAGTCAGTTATTTCTCACATTGATGTCCATTTCATTCAGAATATATTACTACACTGTTAAAAAAACACAAAAAAAAACAATGTTGATCATTGTACAATTGTAAGGCAACCAGCTGCAATAGAACTGTGAGTTGCTCAACAAAATAGCATTGAAGTTGATTCAACTTAAAATTGTAATGAATCCAGGTGCAATAGGATTGTGAGTTTGCTCAACATTTAGGCATACAGCTGAACCAACAGAGTGCATTCTCAAGTTCAGTTTTTCAACTTTTAGGTTGAGTGAACGTACAATTCAACTTGAGAATGTATTCTACCTTATTTGCATATTTCTCAAAGTGCCTTGACTAAATTGAATTGATTGTTGCATTCAATAGTGACAGATTGTTGTATTCAATAGTTGTTATATTCAATAGTTTTCAGTACTGTAGCCTACACCAAGTGAGTGTATAAGTGAATATGTTCATCTTTAAAATAACTCTTTATGGCTATATATAAATGAAGTGCGGTCTAAAGACTGACCCAGGATCAGATGTTTGGGTTCTACTAATAGTCCCTAATGATGAAGGTTAGGATTTGGAGTTGTGTAATCTGACCTGGATCTGTGGTTATGTGCAGTGTCTATCTCAAGTGTGTGTTGTATACCCACATATACACTACAGTGCATTCGGAAAGTATTTAGACCCTTTGACTTCTTCCACATTTTGTTACGTTACAGCCTTATTCTAAAATGGATTAAATAGTTCCCCCCCCCCCCCCCCTCATCAATCTACACAAAATACCAAGCCTTGAGGTTGAAGGAATTGTCCATAGATATCCTAGACATGATTGTGTCGAGGCAGAGATCTGGGGAACGGCGCCAACAAATGTCTGTTTGGAACCAGCAAGACTCTTCCTAGAGCTGGCCGCCCTGCCAAACTGAGCAATCAGGGGAGAAGGGCCTTGGTCAGGGAGGTGACCTGATGGTTCCTCTGACAGAGGTCCAAAGTTCTTCTGTGGAGATGGGAGAACCTTACAGATCAAATCACATTTATTTATATGGCCCTCTTTACATCAGCTGATATCTCAAAGTACTGTACAGAAACCCAGCCTAAAACCTCAAACAGCAAGCAATGCAGGTGTGAAGCACCTGCACCTGCACAGAAGGATAACCATCCCTGCACCACTACACCACTCAGGCCTTTATGGTAGAGGGGCCAGATGGAAGCCACTTCTCAGGAAAAGCCACATGACAGCCCACTGTATGCTCTTCGTTGTAACTAAGGGGCCTAGCCCGAACGATTCCTCCTCCACCAAACTTTACAGTTGGCACTATGCATTTGGGCAGGTAGCGTTCTCCTGCCATCGGCCAAACCCAGCTTCGTCCATCGGACTGCTAGATGGTGAAGAGCGATTCATCACTCTAGAGAAAGTGTTTCCACTGATCCAGAGTCCAATTGCGGTGAGCTTTACACCACTCCAGCCAACGCTTTGCATTGCACATTGTCATCTTAGGCTTGTGTGGCTGCTCGGCCATGGAAATCCATTTCATGAAGCTCCCAAAGAACATTTCTTGTGCTGATGTTGCTTCCAGAAGCAATTTGGAATTCGCTAGTGAGTGCTGCAACTGAGGACAGATGATTATTATGACCTACATACTTCAGCACTCGGCGGTTCTGTTCTGTGAGCTTGTGTGGCCTACCATTTCGCAGCTGAGCTTTCGCTCCTCCTAGACGTTTCCATTTCACAATAACAGCACTTACAGTTGACCGGGGCAGCTCTAGCAGGGCAGAAATTTGACGAACTGTCTTGTTGGATAGGTGGCATCCTATGACTGCCATGTTAAATGACACTGAAATCTTCAGTAAGGCCATTCTACCGCCAATGTTTGTCTATCGAGATTGAATGGCTTTGGGCACAATTTTATACACCTGGTAGCAACGGGTGTGGCTGAAATAGTCGAATACAGTATTTTGAAGGGGTGTCCACACACTTTTGTATATATAGTGTATGTACAGCAGGAACAAATCGGAGAGATAGGTAGGAGCAAATCCATATAATACTTTATAGGTTTGCAGTAAAACCTTAATCAGCCCTAGCCTTGACAGGAAGTCAGTGTAGAGTGGGTAGCACTCTCGTAATATGATCGTATTTTTTGGTTCTAGTCAAGATTCTACCAGCCGTATTTAGCACTAACTGAAGTTTATTTAGTGCTTTATCTGGGTAGCATGGATGAGCTTTTCTGCGTCAATTTAGGACCAAACGTTTCTGATTTTTGCAATGTTACGACAATGGAAATAAGCTGCCCCTGAAATATTCTTCAATATTATCCTTGATAATATCCTTGATATATTCGTCAAAAGAGAGATCAGGGTTCAGAGTAACGCCGAGGTCCTTCACAGTTTTATTTGAGGAGACAACTGTCAAAATTAATTATTAGATCAAACAGCAGACCTCTGTTTCTTGGGACCTAGAACTAGCATCTCTGTTTTGTCCGAGTTTAAAAGTTTAACATTTGCCGCCATCCACTTCCTTATGTCTGAAACACAGGCTTCCAGGGTAGGCAATTTTGGGGCTTCAACGTGTTTCATCAAAATGTACAGTTGTGTGTTGTCCATATAGCATTGAAAGTTAACATTATGTTTCCGAATGACATCACCAAGAGGTAGAATACATAGTGAAAACAACAGAAACGGAATCTTGTGGAACACCGAAAAGTACGATTGATTTGTCAGATGACAAACCATCCACATAGACTAACTGATATCTTTCCGACAGATAAGATCTAAACCAGGTAATAATTTGAAAGTAATCTTCGATGACTACAAGGTCCGATAGGAATTCGGGGAACTCAGTGAGGAACGCTGTATACGACTCAGGAGGCTTGTAAACATTAGCTATAAAAAAAGTGATTGCGTAGACTGAATAGATTTCATGACTAGAAGCTCAAAAGACGAAAATGCAGACATATTTTTTTAGTCAGACATATTTTTTTTGTAAATTTTGATTTGCTGTCGTAAATTTAGCAACACTTCCGCCTTGGCTGGATGAGAGGGTGATATGGTCACTAGTGTAACTAGGAGGAAAGGCCTCATTTAACACAGTCAATTCTTCAGGCTTAAGCCATTTTTTGTTAGGTATTTTTTTAAACTGCATTGTTGGTTAAGGGCTTGTAAGTAAGCATTTCATCTGTTGTACTTTGCGCATGTGACAAATACAATTACAGCCTTATCTGTGTTGATAGATAAGATGAGAGCACCCCTCCAGCTTGGATTGTGTCATTCACTCTTCAGCAGGCCAGGCTTTATCCTGTTTGTTAGGAAGTCCCTGAAAAAGGGCCAGTTACTATACCTACAAATGTTATCTTTTAGGATTGGCAGAAAACAGTTTTAAACCAGTTTTCATTTGCATTTGCTGTAGAGCTCATCACTGGGAGGAGGCCAGAGACAATTACTCGATGCCAACACATCTTTCTAGCTGAGTTACAGGCTGAAGTTATGTTGAGCTTGATGACCTCTGATTGTTTCATCTTAACATTGTTGGTGCCGACGAGGATAACAATATCCCTATACCATCTACACTCACAGGTTTTAGCGTCAGCCAGCGCCATCTTCAGATTAGCCTTTACGTTGGTAGCCCTACCCCCTGGTGAACAATGTATTTTTAAGTCTAATATTGTGGGTAATGTCGCCAATGACTATGGTTTTCAATTTGTCAGAGCTAATGGTGGGAGGTTTCGGCTGCTCAGACCCCGTAACGGGTGGAGGAGAGACCTGAGAAAGCTCGGGTTCTGACTCTGACTTGTTGCTTAGTGGGGAAAGAAAAAAGTTTATATCGGCTGAATGAGCGACATCGGTTGAGCATTTATTTCCAGTAGCCATGAGAAAATTGTCCGGATGCAGGGGGATTAACACTACTGTATTTACTGGTGGCACAGACGCTGTATCATCCTTTCCTACACTTAAATTGCCCTGGCCTAATGATTGTCTGAAACGTCAATTTATAGCCAACTTCATCAAAGTAATCTAAAATAATTAATGGATTTCAAATTAAAAACACTTTCAGTTTGTCATAGAAGGACAAGATGAATTATGATTAAAGTTGACTTCCTAACGATTGTGAAGTACATAGCGGTGGGGCAGACATTTTGATCAAGAGAGACTTTTAGAAAATATGCAAAGGTTCTCTAACAAAACACACAAACGCATTTTACAGTTATAAGAAGGGTGACATCTTATGGTTGGTGATTAGTAACTGAGGGCAGAGCACAGCCCCATTCACAGGGCTGTAGTAGAGCAGGTCGAGAGCTTCAAGTTACTCCACATGTCCACATCACCAAGGATCTATCACGGTACAAACACACCAACACAGTCATGAAGAGGGCACAACAACACTTTGAGGGCCCATGCCAAAGATTTGGCATGGGCCCTCAGACCCTCAAAAGGTTCTACATCTGCACCATTGAGAGCATCTTGACCGGCTTCATCACTGTTTAGTATGTCAACTGCTTGGCATCCGACCGCAAGGCACTACAGAAGATAGTGGGGCCGAGCTCCCTGCCATCCAGGACCTCTATACCAGACAGGGGTCAAAGGAATGCCCTAAAAATTGTCAGACTCCAGCCACCTAAGTCATAGACTGTTGTCTCTGCTTCTCCATGGCAAGCACTACTAATCCACCAAGTCCGGAACCAACAGGACCCTGAAGAGTTTTTACCCCCAAGCCATAAGATTGTTAAATAGTTAGTTAAATATTTAACCAAATAGCTACCCGGACTGTCTTTTTGCACTAACTTGTTATATATTTGTTTATCGTCACATACACTGCTGCTACAGTTTACTGTCACTTTATTTTTAGTTACTGTATATGTACATACAGCATCTACCTCAGTTACCTCGTACCGCTGCTCATCGACTCGGTACTGGTACACCTTGTATATGGCTAAGTTATTGTCACTCTTTGTTTAGCTATTAAAACTTTTGTTATTACGTATTTTACTTTTCTATTATTTCTCTATTTTCTTTCTCTCTGCATTGTTTGAAAGTGCCCATAAGTAAGAATTTAACTTTTAGTCCACACCTGTTGTTTACGAAGCATTTGACAAATACCATTTTTTTTTATGATATCAGAGAGCACATTAATCTTTGTGTAGTATTTCAATCACACGCAAACCATATACATCAGCAAACCATCAGAACCTGGATAGAATTAGGGTTGTTACAATCTAAAAAATTATTATATCCTTCAGATCAACGATGAGTACACGTTTCTTCTTTAAAACTAAGTGAATCACTGTCTGTAATGATTAACTAACATTTAAACTACTGCATGAGCTCATAACATCAATAAAGCGAAGCAATGTAAACCCACCCTCCGTAGCCAGTATTTCCTTTCAATAAGTAAGAAACTGAATTCTGTCCTCCTTTTGTATTTTTCTACAGCACAGGAGAGATTCCATTTAGTGAGGCTCGTATCCTCTGGCCGGTACTCCACTGGGCCAGTCTGTCCCTACAGTTCACCATGACGATGTCAGGCAGGTTTATAGGCAGCTATCACTCTTCTAGAACAAGTGGGTCAGAGTTCATCCAAACCTTTCTATTGGCTGTGTATCATATCGCCTGGAGTACCCTTCTCCCCAATCCCCATTGTCTGAATGATCTGCTCTCTGGTCCTATTTTGACATGTAATCCATCGCCTGCAGCAGTGGGAGCCTATGATAAATCTTCCCTGGAACCTTCCCTGAGTGTGTTCCATGGGTTTCCACATCTCCACACCAGAATACGCTTGTGCTTTTGATCACTACTGGGCTTGCATGATAAAACAGTAATAGGAAGCATAAGATGTGCAAACCTCTTGCGATTTCTGGTGCGCATCACCTTTGTGAAGCATCTGGGACTGTAAGCTCTGGAGGGGAAAAACAGGCTATGTACATTATACTGAAATAGATTCCACAGGATGCTGTGTTGAACTCTGAAAGCAAGCACTGTAGCAGAGCTAGTACAAGAACTCAGACTGGAGTTGGGCCCTTGGTCCTTATTTTGCAGGCGGTCTAGAGATTGTTTGCAGGCTCTGGAGATTTGCAACAGTCAAATTTAAGGAAAGTCCTCCAGATTGGCCTTGCTTCGCACCACTTTTTTATTGTGCTAACCTTTCAAAATTGTTATAGCAAGAACATGGGTAAGAATAAAAGAAACAACAAACTTTAGGTAGTTCCTCTATAGCAAGTATTCCCAAACTGGGGATACATGCAATGCCGTCGGGGGTACGCCAAATAAAAATGTAACACAATGTCAAATACAGGTAGTCAAATAATTAACATCCAATCACATTAAACGTTACTCTCTCTCGGGAATTCCACTAAAGATCCGTATGTAGCCAAAAGTAGCTGTTGCTCATGTTGGTATCGAACCAAAGTATTGACATGTTTTTTTTTTATTAAGATGAGCTTAGTTTTCTTTACTGACCATAATTTTCACGTCTGACCGCTTGCATGATGATGAGTTTCTCACACGACTGGCATATCTGGATGATGTTTTTTCTCGCCTGAATGATCTGAATCTAGGATTACAGTGACTCTCCCCAACTATATTCAATGTGTGGGACAAAATTGAGGCTCTGATTAGGTTGGAGCTCTTCTCTGTCTGCATTAACTTCTTGGTGACAGGAGGGCAGTATTGAGTAGCTTGGATGAATAAGGTACCCAGAGTAAACTGCCTGCTACTCTGTCACAGATGCTAATATATGCATATATTTAGTAGAATTGGATAGACAACACTCTGAAGTTTCTACAACTGTTTGAATGATGTCTGAGTATAACAGAACTCATATGGCAGGTGAAAACCTGAGACAAATCCAACCAGGAAGTGGGAAATCTGAGGTTTGTAGTTTCATTTAAGTGATTGCCTATCCAAATATGCTGTGTCTATGGGGCCAGATTGCACGTCCCAAGGCTTCCAGCAGATGTCAACAGTCTTTAGAAAGTTGTTTGAGGCTTCTATTGTGGAAGGTGTTCGAATAAGAGCTGTTTCAACAAGTGGACTAGGCTGAGGCCAATCAGTTGTTTACTGCGCGATCACGCGGACGCGCCGTGCCTTCTTTTTCATCTGTAATGAATACGCTATTGTCCGTGTGGAATATTATTATTAAGATTTATTATAAAAAAGACCCTAAGGATTGTAAACATCGTTTGACATGTTTCTACAAACTGCAATGGAACTATTTTGACTTTTCGTCTGGATTTTGCGCTCGCGCATTGTGCCTTTGGAATAGTGAAAAAAACGCGTGAACAAATGTATTTGGACGTAATCGACCAAAACAAACATTTCTTGTGGGCGTCCTGGGAGTGCATTCCGACGAAGATCAGCAAAGTTAAGTGAGATTTATAATGCTATTTATGACTTTTGTTGACCCCACAACTTGGCGGGTAACTGTATTGCTTGCTTTTGTGGCTGAACGCTGTTCTCAGATGATTGTATATTGTGCTTTTGCCGTAAAGCTTTTTTGAAATCTGACACAGCGGTTGCATTAAGACCAAGTTTATCTTTAATTCTATGCAAAACATGTATCTTTCATCAAAGTTTATGATGAGTATTTCTGTTATTTGATGTGGCTCTCTGAAATTTCTCTGGATGTTTTGGAGGCATTTCTGAACATGGCGCCAATATAAACTGAGGTTTTTGGATATGAACTTGATCGAAGAAACCATACATGTATTGTGTAACATTGACTCCAGGGAGTGTCATCTGATGAAGATCGTCAAAGATCAGTGATTAATTTTATCTATATTTCTGCTTTTTTGTGACACCTCTCTTTGGTTGGAAAATGGCTGAATGCTTTCAATGACTAGTTTCTGACCTAACATGTTATATGTTTGTTCTGCTTTTGGTGAAAAGCCCTTTTGAAATCGGACACTGTGGTTGGATTAACGAGAAGTATATCTTTAAAACGGCAATTTCACTGCCTGTCGGCGAGGTGGGACGCTAGCCTCCCAAACAATCCCAGAGAGGTTATTAAACAAGGACAACAAATAGGTCTTTGTGTGCAAATTAACTGAATCTTACGGACAATGTCAAATGTGATATAGCCTAGCACCTGAGTGAGATGGGGTGCGTAATTACACAGGTACTTTCCCGAAACAGATGACACAATCAACCAAATGTATTTATAAAGCCCTTTTTACGTCAGCTGATTTCGCAAAGTGCTATACAGAAACCCAGCCTAAAACCCCAAACATCAAGCAATGCAAATGTAGAAGCACGGTGGCTAGGAAAAGCTCCCTAGAAAGGCAGGAACCTAGAGAGGAACCAGGCTCTGAAGGGTGGCCAGTCCTCTTCTGGCTGTGCCGGGTGGAGATTATAACAGTACATGGCCAAGATGTTCAAATGTTCATAGACCAGCAGGGTCAAATAATAATAATCACAGTGGTTGTAGAGGGTGCAACAGGTCAGCACCTCAGGAGTAAATGGCAGTTGGTAGAGAGAGAGGGTAGCCGATCATTCAGAGTTAGAGACAGCAGGTGTGGTAGAGAGAGAGGGTAGAAAACAGCAGGTCTGAGACGAGGTAGCATGTCTGGTGAACAGGTCAGGGTTCCATAGCCACAGGCAGAACAGTTGAAACGAGCAGCAAAATTACCAGGTGGACTAGGGACAGCAAGGAGTCAACAGGCCAGGTAATCCTGAGGCATGGTGCTAGGGCTTACATCCTCCGAGAGAAGAGGAAGAAAGAGATTTAGAGGGTGCATACTTAAATTCACACAGGACACCGGGTAAGACAGGAGAAGTACTCCAGAAATACTTCCCCCCCGACACAAACGATTGCAGCATAATTACAGGAGGTTGAGACAGGAGGGGTCGGGAGACACTGTGGCCTTGTCCGACTATACCTCCAGACAGGGCCAACCAGGCAGGATATAACCCCACCCACTTTGTCAAAGCACAGCCCCCACACCACTAGAGGGATGTATTCAACCACCATCTTACTATCCTGAGACAGCATAGCCCACAAAGATCTCGCTCACGACACAAACCAGAGGGGGGTGCCTACCCGGACAAGAAGATCACGTCAGTGACTCAACTCACTCAAGTGACACACCCCTCCTAGGGACGGCATGGAAGACCACCAGTAAGCCAATGACTCAGCCCCCGTAATAGGGTTAGAGACAGAGAATCCCAGAGGAGAGAGGGGAACCGGCCAGGCAGAGACAGCAAGGCTAGTTCGTTGATCCAATGGCTATCCATTCACCTTCACACCCCTGCTGCCTCAGTTTGTTTGCTGCCTCAGTTTATTTGATGACAATTTAAATATACTCCAGAATGTTATGAAGAGTGGCCAGATTAATTGCAATTAATTGCAAAATTCCTCTTTGCCATGAAAATTAACTGAATCCCAACAAAACATTTCCACTGCATTTCAGCTAACATCATGTCAGGGATTCTCTCGTTAACATGGGTGTGAGTGTTGACGAGGAAAAGGCTGGAGATCACTCTGTTATGCTGATTGAGTTTGAATAATAGACTGGAAGCTTCAAAATGAGGGTGGTGCTTGGAATCATTGTTCTTCCTCTGTCAACCATGGTTACCTGCAAGGAAACACATGCCGTCATCATTGCTTTGCACAAAAAGGGCTTCACAGCCAAGGATAATGCTGCCAGTAAGATTGCACCTAAATCAACCATTTATAGGATCATCAAGAACTTTAAGGAGAGTGGTTCAACTGTTGTGAAGAAGACTTCAGGGCGCCCAAGAAAGTCCAGCAAGTGCCAGGACCGTCTCCTAAAGTTGATTCAGCTGCGGAATCAGGGCACCACAAGTACAGAGATTGCTCAGGAATGGCAGCAGGCAGGAGTGAGTGCATCTGCATGCACAGTGAGGCAAATACTTTTGGAGGATGGCCTGGTGTCAAGAAGGGCAGAAAAGAAGCCACTTCTCTACAGGAAAAACATCAGGGACAGACTGATGTTCTGCAAAAGGTACAGGGATTGGACTGCTGAGGACTGGGGTAAAGTCATTTTCTCTGATGAATCCCCTTTCGATTGTTTGGGGCATTCGGAAAAAAGCTTGTCCAGAGAAGACAAGGTGAGCGCTACCATCAGTCCTGTGTCATGCCAACAATAAAGCATCCTGAGACCATTCATGTGTGTGGTTGCTTCTCAGTCAAGGGAGTGGGCTCACTCACTATTTTGCTAAGAACACAGCCATGAATAAAGAATGGTACCAAACACATCCTCCGAGAGCAACTTCTTCCAACCATACAAGAACAGTTTGGTGACGAACAATGCCTTTTCCAGCATGATGGAGTACCTTGCCATAACGCAAAAGTGATAACAAACATCGGTATTTTGCGTCCATGGCCAGGAAACTACCCAGACCTTAATTCCATTGATAATTTGTGGTCAATCCTCAAGAGGTGGGTGGACAAACAAAAACCCACAATTTCTGACAAACTCCAAGCATTGATTATGCAAGAATGGGCTGCCATCAGTCAGGATGTGGCCCAGAAGTTAACCTCTCTAGGGGGTGTGAGACGGTAGCGTCCCACCTGGCCAACATCCAGTGAATTTGCAGAGCGCCAAATTCAAAACAGAAATACTCATTGTAAAAATTTATAAAAGACGTTCAAGTGTTATACATAGGTTTAAAGATGAACTTCTTGTTAATCCAACCACGGTGTCAGATTTCAAAAAGGCTTTATGGTGAATGCATACCATGCGATTATCTGAGAACAGTGGCCAGCAGACAAATCATTACAAACAGTTACCAGCCAAATAGAGGAATTACACAATGAGTTACACAAGTCACTTACCTTTGATGCTCTTCATATGGTTGCACTCACAAGACTCCCATTTACTCAAATGTTTGTTTTGTTCAATAAAGTCCCTCTATATATCCAAAAACCTCCGCTTTGTTAGCGAGTTTTGTTCAGTAATCCACTGGCTCAAAGGCAGTTAGAACAGGCAGACGAAAAATCTGAAGTGTCAGTAAAGTTTATAGAAACATGTCAAACGATGTTTATAATCAATCTTTAGGTTGTTTTTAGTCATAATCAATAATATTTCAACTGGACAAAAGCTTTGTCAATATAAAAGGAAAACAAGAAAGGCGCGCTCTCGGTTGCTCGCATGAAAATCCTCTGGGACACTGCTGTGTCCACTCATTCAGAGTGGTCTTACTCCCTCATTTTTCAGAATACAAGCCTGAAACAATTTCTAAAGACTGTTGAAGCCATAGGAAGTGAAATTTGAGTCCTAAATCAATGGAATCTGTATAGGCAGTCAATGGAAAACTACAAACATAATGGATTATCGCCTGCCATTTCAGTTGTTATACTCAAATTATTTTAACAGTTTTGGAAACGTGCGTGTTTTCTGTCCAAATCTACTAATTACATGCATATCCTAGCTTCTGGGCCTGAGCAGCAGGCAGTTTACTTTGGGCACGCTTTTCTTCCGAAGGTGAAAATAGTGCCCCCTACCCTAGTGAGTTTAATTGACAGCATGTCAAGGCGGATTGCAGAGGTCTTTAAAAAGAAGGGTCAACACTGCAAATATTGACTCTTTGCATCAACTACATGAAATTGTCAAAAGCCTTTGACACTTATGAAATGCTTGTAATTATACTTGAGTATTCCATAGTAACATCTGACAACAATATCTAAAGACACTGAAGCAGCAAACTTTGTGGAAATTAATATTTGTGTCATTCTCAAAATTTTGGGCCACGACTGTACTCTTAATCACAGGACCTACTGAAGAGATGAAACTTCAATAAAGACAAAGGTCGAGACCGAGTCTGCGTCTCTCACATGGATAGGCAGACCATTCTATAGAAATGTAGCTGTATAGGAGAAAGCCCTGCCTCAAACTGTTTGCTTAATTCTAGGGACAATATTTAGGCCTGCAACTTGTGACCTTAGCGTACGTGTAGGTATGTACGGCAGGACCAAATCGAAAAGATGGCTAGGAGCAAGCCCAAGTTATGCTTTGTAGGTTAGCAGTAAAACTTGCCCTAGCCTTAACATGAAGCCAATGTAGAGGCTAGCACTGGAATAATATGATCACATTTTTTGGTTCTAGTCAGGATTCTAGCAGCCATGTTTAGCACTAACTGAAGTTTATGTAGTGCTTCATCCAAGTAGCCGGAAAGTAGAGCATTTCAGTAGTCTAATCTAGATGTGACAAAAGCATGGATACATTTTTCTGCATCATTTTTGGACAAAGTTTCTGATTTTTGCAATGTTAGGTAGATGGAAAAAAGCTGTTCTTGAAACAGTCTTGATATGTTCGTCGAAAGAGAGATCAGGGTCCAGAGTAACGCTGAGGTCCTTCACAGTTTTATTTGAGATGACTGTACAACTGTCAATATTAATGGCCAGATCAAACAGAAGATCTCTTTGTTTCTTGGGACCTAGAACTAGCATCTCTGTTTTGTCCGAGTTTAAAAATAAATCATTTTCCACCATCCACTTCCTTATGTCTGAAACACAAGCTTCCAGGGAGGGCAATATTGGTGTTTCACCATGTTTCATCGAAATGTACAGCTGTGTATCGTCACATAGCAGTGAAAGTTAACATTATGTTTCCAAATGACATCCCCAAGAGGTAAAATACATAGTGAAAACAATAGAGGTCCTACAACGGAACCTTAAGGAACAACAAAATTTACAGTTGATTTGTCAGACCATCCACAGAGACAAACTGATTTCCTTCCGGCAGATAAGATCTAAACCAGGCCAGGTCCTTTTACACCAATTTGGGTTTCCAATCTCTCCAAAATAATGTGGGGATCGATGGTATCAAAAGCAGCACTAAGGTCTAGGAGCACGAGGACAGATGCAATGCCTTGGTCTGGCGCCATTAAAAGGTAATTTACCACCTTCACGAGTGGGGTCTACAACAAGAATGAAGCATTTTGTATACGTTGTTAGTCTTCAGGAAGGCAGTAAGTTTCTGCGCAACAGCTTTTTCTAGAATTTTTGAGAGGAATGGGAGATTTGATATAGGCTGATTAGTTTTTTTAATATTCTCTAGGTCAAGGTTTGGCTTTTTCAAGAGGCTTTATTACTATTACTTTTAGTGAGTTTGGTACAAATCCGGTGGATAGGGATCTATTTATTATCTTCAACATAGGAGGGCCAAGCAAAGGAAGCAGGTCTTTCAATAGTTTAGTTGGTATTGGGTCCAGTATGCAGCTTGAAGATTTAGAGGCCATGACTATTTTCATAAATGTGTTAAGAGATATAGTATTAAAAAACTTGAGTCTCTCCCTTGATCCTAATTTTTGGCATTGTTGTGCAGACTCAGGAAAACTGAGCTGACTTAAAGAGGAGTCCGTCATTTTATTTCTAATGATCATGATCTTTTTGTCAAATAAGTTCATGAATTGATCACTGCTGAAGTGAAAGCCATCCTCTCTTGGAGAATGATGCTTTTAAGTTAGCTTTGCTAGAGTATCAAAAATAAAATAAGGATTGTTCTTATTCTATTAAGTTGGAAAAATATGATGATCGAGCAGCAGTGTGGGCTCTTCGATACTGCACGGTACTGTCTTTACAAGCTAATCGGATGACTTCCAGTTTGGTGTAGCACCATTTCCGTTCCAATTTTCTGGAAGCTTGCTTCAGGGCTGGGCTATTTTCTGTATACCAGGGAGCTAGTTTCTTAAGACAAAAGTTTTTTGCTTTTAAGGGTGCGACTGCATCTAGAGTCTTACGCAAGGTTAAATGAAGTTCCTCAGTTAGCGTACAACAATCGGTTAACCACCTGACATCCTTGGGTATGTGGAGGGAGTCTGTAAGGGCATCAGGAATCTTTGGGTTGTCTGAGAACTTATGGCACGGCTTTTTATGATCCTCGGTTGGGGTCTGAGCAGTTTATTTGTTGCGATTGCAAACGTAATAAAATGGTGGTCCGATTGTTCAGGATTATGAGGAAAAAGATTTAGATCCACAAAATGTATTCCACGGGACAAAACTTGGTCCGATGTGTGACTGTTGCAGTGAGTAGGTCCGGAGGCATGTTGGACAAAACCCATTGAGTCGATGATGACTCAGCAAGCTTTTTGGATTGGGTCTGTGGACTTTTCCATGTTATTTATTTATTTATTTATTTTTTTTATTTATTTTACCTTTATTTAACCAGGTAGGCAAGTTGAGAACAAGTTCTCATTTACAATTGCGACCTGGCCAAGATAAAGCAAAGCAGTTTGACAGATACAACAACACAGAGTTACACATGGAGTAAAACAAACATACAGTCAATAATAAAGTATAAACAAGTCTATATACAATGTGAGCAAATGAGGTGAGAAGGGAGGTAAAGGCAAAAAAGGCCTTGGTGGCAAGGTAAATACAATATAGCAAGTAAAACACTGGAATGGTAGTTTTGCAATGGAAGAATGTGCAAAGTAGAAATAAAAAATAATGGGGTGCAAAGGAGCAAAATAAATAAATAAATTAAATACAGTTGGGAAAGAGGTAGTTGATAGGGCTAAATTATAGGTGGGCTATGTACAGGTGCAGTAATCTGTGAGCTGCTCTGACAGTTGGTGCTTAAAGCTAGTGAGGGAGATAAGTGTTTCCAGTTTCAGAGATTTTTGTAGTTCGTTCCAGTCATTGGCAGCAGAGAACTGGAAAGAGAGGCGGCCAAAGAAATAATTGGTTTTGGGGGTGACTAGAGAGATATACCTGCTGGAGCGTGTGCTACAGGTGGGAGATGCTATGGTGACCAGCGAGCTGAGATAAGGGGGGACTTTGCCTAGCAGGGTCTTGTAGATGACATGGAGCCAGTGGGTTTGGCGACGAGTATGAAGCGAGGGCCAGCCAACGAGAGCGTACAGGTCGCAATGGTGGGTAGTATATGGGGCTTTGGTGACAAAACGGATTGCACTGTGATAGACTGCATCCAATTTGTTGAGTAGGGTATTGGAGGCTATTTTGTAAATTACATCGCCAAAGTCGAGGATTGGTAGGATGGTCAGTTTTACAAGGGTATGTTTGGCAGCATGAGTGAAGGATGCTTTGTTGCGAAATAGGAAGCCAATTCTAGATTTAACTTTGGATTGGAGATGTTTGATATGGGTCTGGAAGGAGAGTTTACTGTCTAACCAGACACCTAAGTATTTGTAGTTGTCCACGTATTCTAAGTCAGAGCCGTCCAGAGTAGTGATGTTGGACAGGCGGGTAGGTGCAGGTAGCGATCGGTTGAAGAGCATGCATTTAGTTTTACTTGTATTTAAGAGCAATTGGAGGCCACGGAAGGAGAGTTGTATGGCATTGAAGCTTGCCTGGAGGGTTGTTAACACAGTGTCCAAAGAAGGGCCGGAAGTATACAGAATGGTGTCGTCTGCGTAGAGGTGGATCAGAGACTCACCAGCAGCAAGAGCGACCTCATTGATGTATACAGAGAAGAGAGTCGGTCCAAGAATTGAACCCTGTGGCACCCCCATAGAGACTGCCAGAGGTCCGGACAACAGACCCTCCGATTTGACACACTGAACTCTATCAGAGAAGTAGTTGGTGAACCAGGCGAGGCAATCATTTGAGAAACCAAGGCTGTTGAGTCTGCCGATGAGGATGTGGTGATTGACAGAGTCGAAAGCCTTGGCCAGATCAATGAATACGGCTGCACAGTAATGTTTCTTATCGATGGCGGTTAAGATATCGTTTAGGACCTTGAGCGTGGCTGAGGTGCACCCATGACCAGCTCTGAAACCAGATTGCATAGCAGAGAAGGTATGGTGAGATTCAAAATGGTCGGTAATCTGTTTGTTGACTTGGCTTTCGAAGACCTTAGAAAGGCATGGTAGGATAGATATAGGTCTGTAGCAGTTTGGGTCAAGAGTGTCCCCCCCTTTGAAGAGGGGGATGACCGCAGCTGCTTTCCAATCTTTGGGAATCTCAGACGACACGAAAGAGAGGTTGAACAGGCTAGTAATAGGGGTGGCAACAATTTCGGCAGATAATTTTAGAAAGAAAGGGTCCAGATTGTCTAGCCCGGCTGATTTGTAGGGGTCCAGATTTTGCAGCTCTTTCAGAACATCAGCTGAATGGATTTGGGAGAAGGAGAAATGGGGAAGGCTTGGGCGAGTTGCTGTTGGGGGTGCAGTGCTGTTGACAGGGGTAGGAGTAGCCAGGTGGAAAGCATGGCCAGCAGTAGAAAAATGCTTATTGAAATGTTCAATTATGGTGGATTTATCAGTGGTGACAGTGTTTCCTATCTTCAGTGCAGTGGGCAGCTGGGAGGAGGTGTTCTTATTCTCCATGGACTTTACAGTGTCCCAGAACTTTTTTGAGTTAGTGTTGCAAGAAGCAAATTTCTGCTTGAAAAAGCTAGCCTTGGCTTTTCTAACTGCCTGTGTATAATGGTTTCTAGCTTCCCTGAACAGCTGCATATCACGGGGGCTGTTCGATGCTAATGCAGAACGCCATAGGATGTTTTTGTGTTGGTTAAGGGCAGTCAGGTCTGGGGAGAACCAAGGGCTAAATCTGTTCCTGGTTCAAAATTTCTTGAATGGGGCATGTTTATTTAAGATGGTTAGGAAGGCATTTTTAAAAAATATCCAGGCATCCTCTACTGACGGGATGAGGTCAATATCCTTCCAGGATACCCCGGCCAGGTCGATTAGAAAGGCCTGCTCGCTGAAGTGTTTCAGGGAGCGTTTTACAGTGATGAGAGGAGGTCGTTTGACCGCTGACCCATTACGGATGCAGGCAATGAGGCAGTGATCGCTGAGATCTTGGTTGAAGACAGCAGAGGTGTATTTAGAGGGGAAGTTGGTTAGGATGATATCTATGAGGGTGCCCATGTTTAAGGCTTTGGGGAGGTACCTGGTAGGTTCATTGATAATTTGTGTGAGATTGAGGGCATCAAGTTTAGATTGTAGGATGGCTGGGGTGTTAAGCATGTTCCAGTTTAGGTCGCCTAGCAGCACGAGCTCTGAAGATAGATGGGGGGCAATCAGTTCACATATGGTGTCCAGAGCACAGCTGGGGGCAGAGGGTGGTCTATAGCAGGCGGCAACGGAGAGAGACTTGTTTTTAGAGAGGTGGATTTTTAAAAGTAGAAGTTCAAATTGTTTGGGTACAGACCTGGATAGTAGGACAGAACTCTGCAGGCTATCTTTGCAGTAGATTGCAACACCGCCCCCTTTGGCAGTTCTATCTTGTCTGAAAATGTTGTAGTTTGGAATTAAAATGTCTGAATTTTTGGTGGTCTTCCTAAGCCAGGATTCAGACACAGCTAGAACATCCGGGTTGGCAGAGTGTGCTAAAGCAGTGAATAGAACAAACTTAGGGAGGAGGCTTCTAATGTTAACATGCATGAAACCAAGGCTATTACGGTTACAGAAGTCGTCAAAAGAGAGCGCCTGGGGAATAGGAGTGGAGCTAGGCACTGCAGGGCCTGGATTCACCTCTACATTGCCAGAGGAACATAGGAGGAGTAGAATAAGGGTGCGACTAAAAGCAATAAGAATTGGTCGTCTAGAACGTCTGGAACAGAGAGTAAAAGGAGGTTTCTGGGGGCGATAAAATAGCATCAAGGTATAATGTACAGACAAAGGTAAGGTAGGATGTGAATACAGTGGAGGTAAACCTAGGTATTGAGTGATGAAGAGAGAGATATTGTCTCTAGAAACATCATTGAAACCAGGAGATGTCATTGCATGTGTGGGTGGTGGAACTAATAGGTTGGATAAGGTATAGTGAGCAGGACTAGAGGCTCTACAGTGAAATAAGCCAATAAACACTAACCAGAACAGCAATGGACAAGACATATTGACATTAAGGAGAGGCATGCTTAGTCGAGTGATCAAAAGGGTCCAGTGAGTGGAGAGGTTGGTTGAGGGTCACGGCGATTTAGACAGCTAGCCAAGCCAACCGGTAGCAAGCTAGCATAGGATGGAGTCTGTTGTTAGCCACCTCTTGCGTTCGGTCAGTAGATTAGTGGGGTTCCGTGAGGTAGAGGGGATTCATCCAAATCACACAACAACAACAAAAATAAGAACAATAGATATAGTTATAGAGGCCCGAGAAGAAAACATAATAATAATAAAAATAAATAAATTGTCCGATTGTCTATTCAGATAGCAGCCGGTAAGACAGCAAACGGTTAGCGGGCCGCAGATGAGCGTTCAGGTAACGTCGCGACAGAGGAGCCAGCCGGATCTCCTTCAGGTAGATAACGTCGGCAGTCCAGTTGTGAAGGCCCGGTGGGGCTCCGCGTAGGCAGTGAAACGGGTCCGGATAGGTGACTGCAGCCCAGGAGTGAATGATGGAACTCAGGAGTGATTGACGGAGCTGGCTAGCACCGGAACAATCGATGTTTGCTCCGGAATCGACGAAAGCCGACTGTCACACGGATAGCAGCTAGCTAGCTGTGAGATCCGGGTATGAATGTCCAGAGAGCAGTTGAAATCCAGGGACATGGAGAGAAAAATTGGTCCGGTATGTTCCGTTCCGAGCCGCGCTGCGCCGTACAAAACTGGCGATAGATTTTCGAGCTAAAGGATAGCTGATGACCACAAACCGTGGTTAGCTGAATACTAACGATTTGCCAGTAAAGAAGCTAACTAGCTTCTTGTGAATATTATGTATCATGTGATATCATGTGATATATAATATCATGTGAATATTAAAGTCACCAAAAATGGGCATATTATCTGCCATGACTACAAGGTCCGATAGGAATTCAGGGAACTCAGTGAGGATCCCTGTATATGGCCCAGGAGGCCTGTAAACAGTAGCTATAAAAAGTGATTTGAGTAGGCTGCATTGATTTCATGACCCGAAGCTCAAAATAGTATTTTTTTTTTTTTTTTGTAAATTGAAATTTGGTATCGTAAACGTTAGCAACACCTCCACCTTTGCAGGATGCCCAGGGGATATGGTCACTAGTGTAAACAGGAGGTGAGGCCTCATTTAACACAGTAAATTCATCAGGCTTAAGCTATGTTTCAGTCATGCCAGTCACATCAAGATTATGATCAGAGATTAGTTAACTATAACTGTCTTGGAAGTGAGGAATCTAAAGTAGCCCTATTTTGAGATGTGAGATATCACAATCCTTTCAAGAATGACAGGAATGGAGGAGGTCTTTATTCCAGTGAGATTGCTCAGGCGAACACCGCCATGTCCAGTTTTGCCCAACCTAGATCGAGGCACAGACACAGTCTCAATGGGGATAGTTGAGCTGACTACACTGACTGTGCTAGTGGCAGACTCCACTAAGCTGGCAGGCTGGCTGTCTCATTGTGGAGCTAGAAGAGTTAGAGCCCTGTCTATGTTCATAGATAAGATGAGAGCACCCATCCAGCTAGGATGGATTCTGTCACTCCTCAGCAGGCCAGGCTTGGTCCTGTTTGTGGGTGAGTGCCAGAAAGAGGGCCAATTATTGACAAATTACATCTTTTGGGAGGGACAGAAAACAGTTTTCAACCAGCGTTTGAGTTGTGAGACTCTGCTGTAGAGATCATCACTCCCCCTAACTGGGAGGGGGTCAGAGACAATTACTCGATGCCGACACATCTTTCTAGCTGATTTACAAGCTGAGGCTATGCTTCATGCCCTGCCTCCAGTCCACTTACCGATATCTGAGCAAGAGGGCTTCATCGAAATTGCAACAAGCGGTTATGTGAAAATTTAATCAGAAGCTACTGCCAGATTTCTGGAGTATCCTGCCTTGGCAAATTGCGCTGTTGAGACACTGATGCCTTTTGCATCCACGTACCTATGTGAGAGTTGATTGTTTGCCCTCACTAGCATGAAAACTAAATACAGGCACAGACTGTGTGTGGAAAATTATTTAAGACTGAGACTCTCCAATACAACCCAACATTGCAGAGTTACAGTGCCTTGCGAAAGTATTCGGCCCCCTTGAACTTTGCGACCTTTTGCCACATTTCAGGCTTCAAACATAAAGATATAAAACTGTATTTTTTTTGTGAAGAATCAACAACAAGTGGGACACAATCATGAAGTGGAACGACATTTATTGGATATTTCAAACTTTTTTAACAAATCAAAAACTGAAAAATTGGGCGTGCAAAATTATTCAGCCCCCTTAAGTTAATACTTTGTAGCGCCACCTTTTGCTGCGATTACAGCTGTAAGTCGCTTGGGGTATGTCTCTATCAGTTTTGCACATCGAGAGACTGACATTTTTTCCCATTCCTCCTTGCAAAACAGCTCGAGCTCAGTGAGGTTGGATTGAGAGCATTTGTGAACTGCAGTTTTCAGTTCTTTCCACAGATTCTCGATTGGATTCAGGTCTGGACTTTGACTTGGCCATTCTAACACCTGGATATGTTTATTTTTGAACCATTCCATTGTAGATTTTGCTTTATGTTTTGGATCATTGTCTTGTTGGAAGACAAATCTCCATCCCAGTCTCAGGTCTTTTGCAGACTCCATCAGGTTTTCTTCCAGAATGGTCCTGTATTTGGCTCCATCCATCTTCCCATCAATTTTAACCATCTTCCCTGTCCCTGCTGAAGAAAAGCAGGCCCAAACCATGATGCTGCCACCACCATGTTTGACAGTGGGGATGGTGTGTTCAGCTGTGTTGCTTTTACGCCAAACATAACGTTTTGCATTGTTGCCAAAAAGTTCAATTTTGGTTTCATCTGACCAGAGCACCTTCTTCCATATGTTTGGTGTGTCTCCCAGGTGGCTTGTGGCAAACTTTAAACGACACTTTTTATGGATATCTTTAAGAAATGGCTTTCTTCTTGCCACTCTTCCATAAAGGCCAGATTTGTGCAATATACGACTGATTGTTGTCCTATGGACAGAGTCTCCCACCTCAGCTGTAGATCTCTGCAGTTCATCCAGAGTGATCATGGGCCTCTTGGCTGCATCTCTGATCAGTCTTCTCCTTGTATGAGCTGAAAGTTTAGAGGGACGGCCAGGTCTTGGTAGATTTGCAGTGGTCTGATACTCCTTCCATTTCAATATTATCGCTTGCACAGTGCTCCTTGGGATGTTTAAAGCTTGGGAAATCTTTTTGTATCCAAATCCGGCTTTAAACTTCTTCACAATAGTATCTCGGACCTGCCTGGTGTGTTCCTTGTTCTTCATGATGCTCTCTGCGCTTTTAACGGACCTCTGAGACTATCACAGTGCAGGTGCATTTATACGGAGACTTGATTACACACAGGTGGATTGTATTTATCATCATTAGTCATTTAGGTCAACATTGGATCATTCAGAGATCCTCACTGAACTTCTGGAGAGAGTTTGCTGCACTGAAAGTAAAGGGGGCTGAGTAATTTTGCACGCCCAATTTTTCAGTTTTTGATTTGTTAAAGTTTGAAATATCCAATAAATGTCGTTCCACTTCATGATTGTGTCCCACTTGTTGTTGATTCTTCACAAAAAAAATACAGTTTTATATCTTTATGTTTGAAGCCTGAAATGTGGCAAAAGGTCGCAAAGTTCAAGGGGGCCGAATACTTTCGCAAGGCACTGTATGTGCATCCTTTCAAGCACACCCTTCTCATTAACATGTGGTGAGTTATTTGTTCATCAAAAAATGTAAATAAGGTTTTATATGTAAGATGTTTAAATAAAGAGCAAAATATTGATTATTATTATATTATTTGTGCTAAGGTCCTACAAGAGCTCGTTGTCACTTCCCATGAGCCGGGTTGTGACAAACTCACACTCATTCTTATGTTTAATAAATGTATTGTATAGTGTGTGTGTGGCAGGCTTACAATGATGGCAAAAAAATAATAATTATCAAATCAAAGTTAAATTGTCACGTGCGCCGAAAACAACAGGTTCACCTTACAGTGAAATGCTTACATACAGGCTCTAACCAATAGTGCAAAAAAGGTATTAGGTGAACAATAGGTAAGGAAAGAAATAAAAACAAAAGGTGTTTAGTCCCAGGATCCTTAGCTTAGTGATGAGCTCTGAGGGTACTATGGTATTGAACGCTGAGCTGTAGTCAATGAATAGCATTCTCACATAACTGTTCCATTTGTCCAGGTGGGAAAGGGCAGTGTGTAGTGCAATAGCGATTGCGTCATCTGTGGATCTGTCTGGGCAGTATGCAAATTGGAGTGGGTCTAGGATTTCTGGGATAATGGTAATGATGTAAGCCATTACCAGCCTCTCAAAGCACTTCATGGCTACAGACGTGAGTGCTACGGGTCTCTACTCATTTATCAGGTTGCCTTTGTGTTCTTGGGCACAGGGACTATGGTGGTCTGTTTGAAACATGTTGGTATGACAGACTCAGTCAGGGACATGATGAAAATGTCAGTGAAGACACCTGCCAGTTGGTTAGCACATTCCCGGAGTATACGTCCTGGTAATCCCTCTGGCCCCACAGCCTTGTGTATGTTGACCTGTTTAAAGGTCTTACTCACGTCGGCTACGGAGAGCGTGATCACACAGTCGTCCGGAACAGCTGATTCTCTCATGCATGCCTCAGTGTTGCTTGCCTCTAAGCGAGCATAGAAGTGATTTAGCTCATCTGGTAGGCTCGTGTAACTGGGCAGCCCGCGGCTGTGCTTCCCTTTATAGTCTGTAATAGTTTGCAAGCCCTGCCACATAAGACGAGCGTCAGAGCCGGTGTAGTATGATTCAATCTTAGCCCTGTATTGACACCTGTTTGATGGTTCGTCGCAGGGCATTGCAAGATTTCTTGTAAGCTTCCGGGTTAGAGTCTTGCACCTTGAAAGCGGCAGCTCTGCCCTTTAGCTCAGTGTGAATGTTGCCTGTTTTCCATGGCTTCTGTTTGGGGTATGTACGTACAGTCACTGTGGGGACAGCGTCCTCGATGCACTTATTGATAAAGCCAGTGACTGATGTGGTCTACTCCTCAATGTCATTGGAAGAATCCCGGAACATTTTCCTGTCTGTGATAGCAAAACAGTCCTGTAGTTTAGCATCTGCTTCATCTGACCACTTTCTTATAGACCGAGTCACTGGTGCTTCCTGCTTTAATATTTGCTTGTAAGCAGGAATCAGGAGGATAGAGTTGTGGTCTGATTTACAAAATGGAGGGTGAGGGAGAGCTTTGTATGCATCTCTGTGTGTGGAGTACAGGTGATCTAGAATTTTTTTTCCCTCTGGTTGCACATTTAACATGTCGATAGAAATTTGGTAGAACTGATTTAAGTTTCTCTGCATTAGTCACCGGCAACTAGGAGAGCCGCCTCTGGGTGAGTGGTTTCCTGTTTGCTTATTTCCTTATACAGCTGACTGAGTGTGTTCTTAGTGCCAGCATCTGTTTGTGGTGGTAAATAAACAGCCACGAAAAGTATAGCTGAAAACTCTCTAGGCAAGTAGAGTGGCCTGCAATTTATCACAATATACTCTACATCAGGCGAGCAAAATCTAGAGACTTCCTCAGCTGTTTGCAAATATGCACCGTCCCCCCCGTCTTACCGGAGTGTGCTGTTCTAACATGCCGATTCTATCTTGCCGACCCATCTCGTCATTCAGCCATGATTCCATGAAACATAGTATATTACAGTTTTTGATGTCCCGTTGGTAGGATATTTGTGATCGTACCTCGTCTAATTTATTGTCCAAAGATTGTAGGTTATATTGACGATAACCGCAGCTTTCCCACTCGCCTTCTGCGGGTCCTCACGAGGCATCCTACTCTGTGTCCCCTGTACCTGAGTTTCTTCCTCTTTCAAATGTCGGGGATGTTGGCCCTGTCGGGTGTTTGGAGAATGTCCTGTGCGTCTTGCTTGTTGAAGAAAAAATCTTTGTGTAATCCGAGGTGAGTGATCGCTGTCCTGATATCCAGAAGCTCTTTTTTGCCATTAAGATACAGTTGCAGAAACATTATGTACAAAATAAGTTACAAATAACGCAGAAAAAACACATAATCGCACAATTGGTTGGGTGCCCGTTAAACTGCTGCCATTTCTTCCGGCGCCGTTTTAGTGTGCTGACCCTGGTGCTAGAGAGGGTACGCAGCTGTAGGTTGAATGTTTGAAGGTTTACGTGACTATAAAAAGTTTGGGAACCTCTGCTCTATAGGGATAGCACTGTTGCGGTGGGTTAAGGCCGATGGACAATCTGTTCTGAAACTGCATGCACCTTCACAGCAATTATCTCAAATCTGAGCACAAACAAGAATACGGTGTACACCTCAAGGTACACTATATATACCCAAAGCTATGCGGACACCCTTTAAATTTGTGAATGGCTATTTCAGCCACACCCTTTGCTGACAGATTTATAAAATCGAGCACACAGCCATGCAATCTCCATAGACAAACATTGGCACTAAAATGGCCTTACTGAAGAGCTTAGTGACTTTCAACTTGGCACTGTCATAGGATGCCACCTTTCTAACAAGTCAGTTCGTCAAATTTCTGCCCTGCTAGAGCTGCCCCTGTCGATGTAAGTGCTGTTATTGTGAAGTGGAAACGTCTAGGAGCAACAACAGCTCAGCCACAAAGTGGTAGGTCACACAAGCTCACAGAACGGGACTGCAGTGTACTGAAGCGCGTCTGTCCTCGGTTGCAACACTCTACCGAGTTCCAAACCGCTTCTGGAAGCAACGTCAGCACAAGAACTGTTAGTCAGGCGCTTCATGAAATTGATTTCCATGTCCGAGTAGCCACACACAAGCCTAATATCACCATGTGCAATGGCAAGAGTCGGCTGGAGTGGTGTCAAGCTCGCCACCATTGTACTCTGGAGCAGTAGAAATGCATTCTCTGGAGTGATGAATCATGCTTCACCATCTGACAGTCCGACGGACATTTTAAGCTACACTTAAAATGTTTTTCGAAACATATATATATATATATACATATTTAATACATTTTCATTGCAAGGTAAAGCATACTGTTAGCTTGCTAGCTAAAGTTACGTGTATGATATGTGTAGTAATATTATTTGTATCTCAGCCATTTGCATTGCTAGTTATAGCCTAATGTTAGCTAGGTAGCTAATATTGAACCTAGCTAATTGGTTAGCTTGAGCTACCAGCAGATTCAAGCTGGGTAATAACTTTATGAGTTGGGATAATGGTTCATTGTTTAGCTAGCTAGTTACATGTCTGACAAAAGACTCCACTATGCAAGTAACCATTTCACTGTCCCGTTTACACCTTCTGTATCCTGTGCATGTGACAAATAAAATTAGATCTTATTTGATATAGTGTGTTTTTACCAGAGACGGTAATGTGAAGAACAACATGATCTGAACCAAAGTCAAATTAGGATATAACGTTAGGCGAACGAGACACTGTCCAAGTTCTAAAGTTCTGGTAGAATGCCCTACTTCTATTTTGTCACACTCACAACCGTAAGCTATTTTCTGTATTTAGCTCTCCATTAATTTGTAATTAATGATCTTGTTGTGAATTTATTTTCCTGTAATAACGAAAACAAAGTTTAGATGTCATCTACAGTACCAGTCAAAAGTTTGGACACACCTACTCATTCCAGGGTTTTTCTTCATATTTACTATTGGAAAAAGTAGCCACCCTTTGCCTTGATGACAGTGTTGCACAATCTTGGCATTTTCTCAACCAGCTTCATGAGGTAGTCACCTGGAATGCCTTGTTAAAAGTTCATTTGTGGAATTCCTTTCCTTCTTAATGCATTTGAGCCGATCAGTTTTGTTGTGACAAGGTAGGGGTGTATTATGCCGAAGATAGCCCTATTTGGTAAAAGACCAAATCCATATTATGGTCACTATGGTCACTGAACTGGCTAGCTAGAGAACAAGCTCAAAACGTAACAAAACCTTCTTTAGAAAGTTGCTTTTATTTGCCTGCTTTTGCTAGATTTACATATACTGAATACATTTTTAAACGGATGGGTTTATTGGTGTTAAAATACACCAGTTATGCTATTTTGCACTTCCAGGCTGCTGATATCATGCAGCCTGTCATTTTTTTATTATACTTTTTCATAACAACGAAAAATTTGATGTCGGACAACAAGAAAATGTTCATGATGTCACTGTGACAACTGTCTACAAACATGTTGATAGAAGAGTTTAAACCAGTCTTTAGTCTAAATCTTTGGTTGTTTAGTACACTACTGTACTCACTCTGTATAGCACATGGCATCACATGTGAATCATTAAAGAGGGTGTGAACAATGCTGAATGGGTGTAGATATACAGTGGTTCTTCCTGTAAAAGTTGCATCATACTGCAGCACACCTTGCAGGCTGCCGCAGAATTCCATGGCACGTTATTTAATTGTCAGCAATTGTTGCCATTAATGCTAGTTAGTGCTAGTTTGACCACCAGAAGGCATCTTTGAGAAGCATTTTACTTTTTGTAATATTGGCTGTACTAGAGAATTTAAAAGCTTTTTTTGTAAGAACATAGTATATGGGGTATATTTTAAATGTAGCTTAATTAATTCGATCAATACGATGGTGTTTCTATACATTGCAAATTGGGTGATATTCACACCTACAGTAGCCGGGCTATGAAGAGTCTGTTGTCCTGCTAATAGGAAACATTGTTTGCATAATGGACTACACCTGCTACAGTACTACAGTACACTTGTGAAAACCTGTTTTCAAAATGCCTCCAGCTGTCCACCACTGTAAATAAATAACAGCATCTTGTTTACATTCCTTATTGTAACCACATTGTCACAAATAATTTGGATCTACCTTTCCAATTACTTTTAGAGTTCGGGATTTACAAATGTGCGCTGTGAGAATATCTAAAAATAATAATAATAATAATAATACATTTGCAGATAAGGATGCATTATGAAAGGAAAATGACATGTGCAAGAGACGGTAATATTTTTCCTTTCAGCGACTATAATAGGAACGAAAAATCCGTGTCAATTCATAAACCATGCGCCATTGAATCTCTTCCCAACTATTTTGTAATCTATATGGATCTCCGCCAATAATTACATTTAGGCGATTGGAGGATTCTGAATTAATATCTAAGGGGCATTTTTTGTTAGGGAAAATCTGGAAAATGACATGCGCAAGAGACGGTGCTAATATTTTTCCTTTTAGAGACTATTAAAACAGAGACATCCAATGACATCAGCAAGAGATATGCTGGACCCGATGTTTTTGGGATCGCATTGTGTCTATTAACCCTTGTGAAAAACAATCTCAAGGCCATCAGACTTTTAAACAGCCATCACTAACACAGAGAGGCTGCTGCCTACATACAGACTTGAAATTATTGGCCACTTTATTAATGTCACTTTAATAATGTTTACATATCTTGCATTACTCATCTCATATGTATATACTGCATTTTATACCATCTATTTAATCTTGCCTATGCCGCTCTGTCATTGCTCGTCAATATATTTATATGTTCTTATTCCTTTACTGACATTTGTGTGTATTAGGTAGTTGTTGTGGAATTGTTAGGTTACATGTTAGATATTGCTGCACTGTTGGAACTCGAAGCACAAGCATTTCGCTACACTCGCCATAACATCTGCTAACCATGTGTATGTGACCAATACGATTTGATTTGATCCTCTGAAGTTCTGTCCGGTTGGCTGCACAGCTATTTTCTAGTCTCTCCAGACATGTTTGATCGGGTTCAAGTCCGGGCTCCGGCTGGGCAACTAAAGGACATTCAGAGTCTTTTCCAGAAGAAACTCATGCGTTGTCTTGGCTGTGTGCATAAGGTAATTGTCCTATTAGGAGGTGAACCTTCACCCCAGTCTGAGGTCCTGAGCGTTCTGGAACAGGTTTCCTCCAGATGTGACGCTTCGCATTCAGTCTTGTGTTTCCTGAGACCAGAGAATATTGTTCTCATGGTCTAAGTGTTTTTATTGAGGAGTGGCTTCAGTCTGGCCACTACCATAAAGGCCTGATTGGTCGAGTGCTGGAGAGATGGTTGTCCTTCTGGAAGTCTCTCCCATGTTCATAGAGGAACTCTGGAGCTCTTTCAATGAGACCATCGGGTTCTTGGTCACCTCACTGACCAAGGGAGGTGACCCATTCTTCCCTGATTGCTCAGTTTGGCCGGGCAGCAGGCTCTAGGAAGAGTCTTGGTGGACTTTCAATGTACGCTTCCCCAGATCTGTGCCTCGACACAATCCTGTCTCGGAGCTCTACGGACATTCCTTCGACCTCATGGCTTGGTTTTTGCTCTGACATAAAATGTCAACTGTGGGACCTTATATAGACAGGTGTGTGTCTTTCCAAATCATGTCCAATCAATTGAATTTACCACAAGTGGACTCCAATCAAGTTGTAGAAACATCTCAAGGATTATCAATGGAAACAGGATGCACCTGAGCTCAATTTCAAGTTTCATAGCAAAGGGTCTGAATACTTAGTGGGGGGAAACAAGCATTTGATACACTAACATTTTTGCAGGTTTTCCTACTTACAAAGCATGTAGAGGTCTGTCATTTTTAACATAGGTACCCTTCAACTGTGAGACGGAATCTAAAACAAAAATCCAGAAAATCACATTGTATGATTTTTAAGTAATTAAATTGCATTTTATTGCATGACATAAGTATTTTATACATCAGAAAAGCAGAACTTAATATTTGGTACAGAAACCTTTGTTTGCAATTACAGAGATCATACGTTTCCTGTAGTTCTTGACCAGGTTTGACCAGGTTTGCACACACTGCAGCAGGGATTTTGGCCCACTCCTCCCACTCCTCCATACAGACCTTCTCCAGATCCTTCAGGTTTTGGGGGCTGTCGCTGGGCAATACGGACTTTCAGCTCCCTCCAAAGATTTTCTATTGGGTTCAGGTCTGGAGACTGGCTAGGCCACTCCAGGACATTGAGATGCTTCTTACGGAGCCACTCCTTA
Organism: Oncorhynchus mykiss; assembly: GCF_057628025.1. Classification (NCBI taxonomy): domain Eukaryota; kingdom Metazoa; phylum Chordata; class Actinopteri; order Salmoniformes; family Salmonidae; genus Oncorhynchus; species Oncorhynchus mykiss. The sequence goes on along the minus strand of NC_143046.1, from coordinate 49,894,572 downwards.
GTTGCCCTGGCTGTGTGTTTCGGGTCGTTTTCATGCTGGAAGACCCAAATACGACCCATCTTCAATGCTCTTACTGAGGGAAGGAGGTTGTTGGCCAAGATCTCGCGATACATGGCCCCATCCATCCTCCCCTCAATACGGTGCAGTCGCCCTGTCCCCTTTGCAGAAAAGCATCCCCAAAGACTGATGTTTTCACCTCCATGCTTCACGGTTGGGATGGTGTTCTTGGGGTTGTACTCATCCCTCTTCTTCCTCCAAGCATGGCGAGTGGAGTTTAGACCAAAAAGCTCTATTTTTATCTCATCAGACCACGTGACCTTCCCCATTCCTACTCTGGCTCATCCAGATGGTCATTGGCAAACTTCAGTCGGGCCTGGATATGCGCTGGCTTGAGCAGGGGGACCTTGCGTGCGCTGCAGGACTTTAATCCATGACGGCGTACTGTGTTACTAATGGTTTTCTTTGAGACTGTGGTCCCAGCTCTCTTCAGGTCATTGACCAGGTCCTGCCGTGTAGTTCTGGGCTGATCACTCCCCTTCCTCATGAACATTGATACCCCACAAGGTGAGATCTTGCATGGAGCCCCAGACCGAGGGTGATTGACCGTCATCTTGAACTTCTTCCATTTTCTAATAATTGCGCAAAACAGTTGTTGCCTTCTCACCAAGCTGCTTGCCTATTGTCCTGTAGCCCACCCCAGCCTTGTGCAGGTCTACAATTTTATCCCTGATGTCCTTACATAGCTCTCTGGTCTTGGCCATTGTGGAGAGGTTGGAGTCTGAGTGTGTGGACAGGTACAGTTAATACAGTGGAGTGGAGTGGAGAACAGGAGGGATTCTTAGAGAAAAACTAACAGGTCTGTGAGAGCTGGAATTGTTAATGGTTGGTAGGTGATCAAATACTTATGTCATGCAATAAAATGCAAATTAATTACTTAAAAATCATACAATGTGATTTTCTGGATTTTTTTTTTTTTTTTTTTTTTAGATTCAGTTTCTCACAGTTGAAGTGTACCTATGATAAAAATTACAGACCTCTACATGCTTTAAGTTCGAAAACCTGCAAAATCGGTAGTGTATCAAATACTTGTTCTCCCAACTGTATGTAAATAAGGTATTTCTGTTTTGTTTTTTTAAACCTGTTTTCTCTTTGGGGTACTGTGTAGCTTGTTGAGAACGTTTTATTTAATCTATTTTAGAACAAGGCTGTAACATAACAAAATGTGGAAATGGTCAACATCTGAATACTGTACATTGTAGCAGCAGTAGCCTATTAGAAGATTGGAGGCATTTAAGATATGACCCAGTGGGTCAGATGAGAAGACTGGGGGCCCGGCTTAGCAAGACAGTTATTTTTAGCTACATGTAAGAGTAAATCTCATTCCTGTTCATCATATACATTTTGTAAAGAACACTTTTACATTTTCCTTGAATGTTTATGCATATTACATATTCTGATATAATATTAACATAGAGCCATGACAATCATTCAAATGCAATGACCTCTTTATATAGTAATAAAGTGGTAACTATTCCAACATTGGGATTTGCATAGGCTCTTTAGGAACTCATACACGTCTATAAGCCTCATTGAACCTACAAAACTGTCAGTGTTCAACCTTAACATGTGATGACAATAAAACAGACTGATAAACAGTAAGTAAATGTATTCTCACAGGTGATCAAAAATAACTATCTGAAAGCCACGCCCTTGCTAAGCCACGTCCCCAGTCTTCTCATCTGACCCACTGGGTCATATCTTAATAACCCAGCTTCAACAACCCAACCTGGCTCTTTTTAAAGAAAACAACCCAATTAATAACGCTTTTACATAGGATTTACAGTACTTTAACTGTACATTTTTATATGAGCCCCTTACAAACAGGCCCTTTGTACCACATTCTTGCCTGCATATGCTTGTATACCCTCTGTGTGCATACCAGCATGCTGGTGATGAGTTTTATTAGTGGTGTGCAGTTGTGGGTGGGCGTCTATTTTGATCAATCCATTGAATATACACCATAAAAAATAAATTCAATATCAATTTGTTTAGGCAGGTCCAAAGAAACATTACAAAACTAAAACATGTATTTTCAACACAACAGAATGGCATATTTTGAGTTTAATAATATGACATCCATATTTCATTATTTTGTTCTTAAACAGACAAGACACCAGCCCCAATCAGTCAACACACATACATTTTGTAGTAAGAATATAACGGAATATAACATCATAAAATACAGATATTCTTCCCACACCACTTGTGTCATGGGTACGTGTGGAACCGCTATCATATAAAAAGGTTATATTTTAAAATAGCCCAAGCCCATGCCTTTTGATCAGCATTTCAACTCTTTCCTACCCTCACTCCACTTTGTTAGGGAGCAAGCGTAGGGTCTTACATTAAGAGTATTATCATCATGATACCGACAGAAAATTAGCAGCTATCCTATTTTCAAAAGCCTGTGAGTCTCATATTCATATTTCACAACCTTCTCAGGCTTTTGGAGTTGCCTATACGCAACCGAGCAAAATAATAGGGTGACACTTGATTTGGCATACATTATGGCATGCTAAATGAGAAAACGAATACATGACCTATACCACCTCCACTTATATGCACAGCCAGAAACCAATGATCCAAATAGCCTATACAGATGGAGATTCAGTGAAACAAAACCACATTGATTGTGAAGTCACAGGCTTTTGGTTGGAAGTAGACCTAGGCTACTCAGCGACTGAGAGTGAAGAGCAAAACAATCCACTTGTTAAGCTACATAACATGCAGTCAAAATGTTCCAATAAATGAGCCAACTAGACAAGATAATCATGAGCCGTGGCGACCCGTCATTCAGGGCAGGTGGGGCTGAGCACCACACTTTTTTTGGGGGGGGGGCTTGCCTGTTTGGCTTGTTATTTTTGGCAATAATACGTGTCGCATATCAGTTTGCAAACAATGTAAAAAAATATACAAATATTGAGTTAATACAGCTGCATATGAACAAGCTTTGGAGTAAGGCAGCCCCAAAATGCAGGTGTTTCAGCCTAGCTCAGTACTTTCTGTGGTGGTGGGGCTAGCCAGCAGAAAATACAGAGCATTGTGCCTGATTGGCTAAGTTTTCTGTCACTCATGGGACAGTACGTCATCCCCAATTAGGTTAGACCCATAGGTTAGACCCATGGGGCAAAAAAGTATTTAGTCAGCCACCAATTGTGCAGGTTCTCCCACTTAAAAATATGAGAGAGGCCTGTAATTTTCATCATAGGTACACTTCAACTATGACAGACAAAATGATTGAAAAAATCCAGAAAATCACATTGTAGGATTTTTTTATGAATGTATTTGCAAATTATGGTGGAAAATAAGTATTTGGTCACCTACAAAAGTTTATCTCAATACTTTGTTATTTATCCTTTGTTGGCAATGACAGAGGTCAAACGTTTTCTGTAAGTCTTCACAAGGTTTTCACACACTGTTGCTGGTATTTTGGCCCATTCCTCCATGCAGATCTCCTCTAGAGCAGTGATGTTTTGGGGCTGTTGCAGGGCAACAGGAACTTTCAACTCCCTCCAAAGATTTTCTATGGGGTTGAGTTCTGGAGACTGGCTAGGCCACTCCAGGACCTTGAAACACTCTTTCGTTGCCCGGGCGGTGTGTTTGGGATCATTGTCATGCTGAAAGACCCAGCCACGTTTCATCTTCAATGCCCTTGCTGATGGAAGGAGGTTTTCACTCAAAATCTCACGATACATGGCCCCATTCATTCTTTCCTTTACACGGATCAGTCGTCCTGGTCCCTTTGCAGAAAAACAGCCCTAAAGCATGATGTTTCCACCCCCATGCTTCATAGTAGGTATGGTGTTCTTTGGATGCAACTCAGCATTCTTTGTCCTCCAAACACAAATTTTTACCAAAACGTTCTACTTTGGTTTCATCTGACCATATGCCATTCTCCCAATCTTCTTCTGGATCATCCAAATGCTCTCTAGCAAACTTCAGACGGGCCTGGACATGTACTGGCTTATGCAGGGGGACACGTCTGGCACTGCAGGATTTGAGTCCCTGGCGGCGTAGTGTGTTACTGATGGTAGGCTTTGTGACTTTGGTCCCAGCTCTCTGCAGGTCATTCACTAGGTCCCCCCGTGTGGTTCTGGGATTTTTGCTCACCGTTCTTGTGATCATTTTGACCCCACAGGGTGAGATCTTGCGTGGAGCCCCAGATCGAGGGAGATTATCAGTTGTCTTGTATGTCTTCCATTTCCTGATTTATTCAAACCAAGCTGCTTATCTATTGCAGATTCAGTCTTCCCAGCCTAGTGCAGGTCTACAATTTTGTTTCTGGTGTCCTTTGACAGATCTTTGGTTTTGGCCATAGTGGAGTTTGGAGTGTGACTGTTTGAGGTTGTGGACAGGTGTCTTTTATACTGATAACAAGTTCAAACAGGTGCCATTAATACAGGTAACGAGTGGAGGACAGAGGAGCCTCTTAAAGAAGAAGTTACAGGTCTGTGAGAGCCAGAAATCTTGCTTGTTTGTAGGTGACCAAATACTTATTTTCCACCATAATTTGCAAATAAATTCATAAAAAATCCTACAATGTGATTTTCTGGATATTTTTTTCTCATTTTGTCTGTCATAGTTGAAGTGTATCTATGATGAAAATTACAGGCCTCTCTCATCATTTTAAGTGGGAGAACTTGCACAATTGGTGGCTGACTTGGTGGCTGACTAACTACTTTTTGCCCCAATGTACTACCCACCACTGTGACCTGTACGCTCTCGTTGGCTGGCCCTCGCTTCATACTCGTCGCCAAACCCACTGGCTCCATATCATCTATAAGACCCTGCTAGGTAAAGTCCAGCCTTATCTCTGCTCGCTGGTCACCATAGCTGCACCCACCCGTAGCACGCGTTCCAGTAGGTATATCTCACTTGTCACCCCCAAAGCCAATTCCTCCTTTGGCCGCCTCTCCTTCCAGTTCTCTGCTGCCAATGACTGGAACAAAAATCTCTGAAACTGGAAACACATCTCCCTCACTAGCTTTAAGCACCAGCTGTCAGAGCAGCTCACAGATCACTGCACCTGTACATAGCCCATCTATAAATAGCCCAAACAACTATCCCTTCCCCTACTGTATTTATTTATTTATTTTTCTCCTTTCCACCCAAGTATTTCTACTTTGCACACTCATCTACTGTCAAATCTACCATTCCAGTGTTTTAATTGCTATATTGTATTTACTTCGCCACCATGGCCTATTTATTGACTTTACCTCCCTTATCTCACCTCATTTGCTCACATTGTATATATACTTATTTTTCAACTGTATTATTGACTGTATGTTTGTTTTACTCTTTACTCTATATGTAACTCTGTGTTAGATGTGTCGAACTGCTTTGCTTTATCTTGGCCAGGTCACAGTTGTAAACTGTTGAACTTGTTCTCAACTTGCCTACCTGGTTAAGGAGAAGTGTATCTATATTTCCATGAATAACACTTGTATCTTTTATCAGTGTTTATTATGAGTATTTCTGTAATTTGATGTGGCTCTCTGCACTTTCACCAGATGTTTGTTTGAGACAATGCATTTCTGATCATAACACACCAATTTCAAATGATGTTTTTGGAGATAAAGTTTAACTTTATCGAACAAAACACACATTTATTGTGTAACATGAAGTCCTGTGAGTGCCATCTGATGAAGATCATCAAAGGTTTGTGATTAATTTAATCGCTATTTCGGATTTTTGTGAGCCCTCTTCTTGGCTGGAAAATGGCTGTATGGTTTCTGTGACTAGGGGCTGACCAAACATAATAATTTGGTGTGCTTTCGCCGTAAAGCCTATTTGAAATCGGACACTGTGGCTGGATTTACAAGAAGTTTATCTTTAAAATGGTGCAAAATACTTTTCAATTATGGGATGTATGTTGTTTTGAATTTGGCGCCCTGCAATTTCACTGGCTGCTGGTGAGGTGGGACGCTACCGTCCCACATATCCAAGAGAAGTTAACAAGTGTCAGGGTCTCATACTTTCACAGCAGTACATGTCAGTCATCCTGACCCAGTTTTAGTCTACTTGAATGAGAGAATGTGGATCGAGAGAGATTAAACCAATAGATGGATTCATGCACTGCATTATTTAGGAGGAAGTCTTGTCAGTCTGTAACTTCACTCCACCATACATTCTACACACTAACTCTCTCTCTTTCTCTCTTTTTCTCTGCCACTGAGGCTTCATTCACCATGTTTTATGCAATCTATTCAGTACATCACCAGAGTGAAACTAACTGCAATCATACATCCTTTATCCCACAAGATTGAGCACTTTGGAGAAGGATGTAAATATTGTATCTCACAGGATTATAGTAATAGTCTTGAGGTCGGAGCTTGAGGGCAGTTACAAACTATGGTGTATTGTATACAGTGCCGTCAGAAAGTATTCACACCACTTGATTTGTCCACATTTTGTTGTGTTACAGCCTGAATTTAAAAAACATTACACCCAAATCAATTAAATAGATGTTGGATGGTGTATCAATACACCCACTTACCACAAAGCTACAGGCATCCTTCCTAACTAAGTTAACGGAGAGAAAGGAAACCACTCAGGGATTTCACCATGAGGCCAATGGTAACTTCAAAACAGTTACAGAGTTTAAAGGCTGTGATATGAGAAAACTGAGGATGGATCAATAACATTGTAGTTACTCCACAATACAAACCTAATTGACAGAGTGAAAAGAAGGAAGCTTGTACAGAAAAAAAAAAAAAAAAAAAGCCCAGACCTCAATCCGATTGAGAATCTGTGATCTGACTTAAATATTGCTGTACACCTGCAGAATCCATCCAACTTGATGGAGCTGGAGCGGCTTTGCCTTGAAGAATGTGAAAAAATCCCAGTGGCTGGATGTGCCAAGCTTATAGAGACATACCATAAGAGACTTGCAACTGTAATTGCTGCAAAAGGTGGCTCTACAAAGTATTGTCTTTTGGGGGGGTGAATAGTTATGCACGCTAAAGTTTTAAGAATTAAAAAAATAATAATGAGCAAATGTTGGACAATCCAAGTGTGGAGAGCTCTTAGAGACTTACCCAGAAAGAATCACAGCTGTAATCGCTGCCAAAGGTCATTCTAACTTATATTGACTTAGGTGGTTGAATACTTATCTAATGAAGATATCAGTGTTTTCTTTTAAATGTTAAGATTTTTTTACACTTTGACATTGCAGAGTATTTTGTGTAAATTGTTGACAATGATTAGCAATTCAATCCATTTTAATCCCACTTCGTAACACAACACAATGTGGAAAAAGTCAAGGGGTGTGAATACTTTCTGAAAGCACTGTATAGCACTACAAGACATGCCTCAAAATATGTTAATTAGCCAGAAACAAAAATACCATGCACCTACTTGTACTGTACTGTATTATGTGGGTGGAATTAAAGTACCATTTCGAAATACAGCAATTCTTTCCCCGCTCACATTTTCCTACAATGCACCATCCTTTACAGCATGCTGCAGTAAAAAGTTGCATAGTATTTTGCTGTTGACAATACCAAAAATTAAATATACATTTATCATAGACAAACCTTTGACTAACATTAATAATTGTGATCTTCTCATCACCCTTTAAGGGAGCATGAGTAGGTAGTCCCTATGAAATTACATGATTCAACCACACCTACTGTACAACTAAACCCTTTGCTTCCATGGGCTGTGGTCTAAAAGCTGTCAGTTGTAAAAGGAATACCAAAGAGACTACCCTATTTTGTAGCATATTGTTGGGCTCGCTAGCTCTTCACTAGACACAGAGAGCTCCACTGTATTTGGTTCTTCCTATGTACATATGGAACATACTATTTTTAAACAGCTCTGAGGGCTTATGCTTTTCGAGATAAATAACAGTTTAAATATTCCCTTTCAAAAGGGAGCAAACACATTTAAAGTGGGAAAAGTACAAAATAATTGGAAGCAATCAAGATGTCAGGAGTAGAATTATGAGCAATACAAACCATACACAAATGCACCAAATCACCTCGGAACATTGAAGGCTCTTGCGCCAGTCAGCCCCACCTCCCTCACCCCCTTCCCCCCCATCGCAACCCTCCCCTAATCACCAAAGCTGTCATTTGGTAGAGCAATTTCCTTTTGCTCACTTACGTATGAGGTTGAAGAGTAATTGAATTTGGGGCATAATTCAACCTAAAAAGTGCAAGCAGTTGTCATGTGATTTCTCCCCCATATTCCTTTCATCTTTGTAATTTAATAGCACTTTAGGCCCTAGTTACAATGTTTTCATCACTGAAATGAGTAGTGGGAGTTTCTAAGGATCTGTTTTTCATTATATGCCATGTAAGGTAAATCAACAGGCCCTTGTTTAATGTGCCGTTGCAATTTAATTTGCTGTTCTGTGTCGGGAACATAAGTCTGGCTGGCAAGTGCTTGAACTTGGGAGTGGGATGTGTGTCTGCATCCCTAAGAACTGTTTTTGTGTGTATTAGCTCAGCACCCACTAATGTGAGTACTTATCTTCTCTCATGGAACCAATGCACAGCACATATCATTGCATACTGTTCTGGTACTGCACATCTGGTGTGAGACAGCACATTTGGTTCTGGTACAGCAAATCTGATGTGACACATTCAGCTTCACTAAGTCAAGAGCAATATAGTATTCTTTCAAACAAAGAGAATATATATATATATATATATATATATTTCAGGATGATGTGTATACCCTGGAAATAATCTAACTTCATGTAAACATAATTCTTGGTTGTTCCAAAAAAGTGGTCTCTTGGCACAATTTACCCTGGGGATGGGGTAAACTGATCCGCTTACACATTTCTGTACTGAATGAAATATTACCTCTTTCTTTTTAAAACCATGTCTATCATTGTCTTTGAATCATATTAAGCATATTTGTACAACAACAAAAAAACAGGCCCTGGTGTAACCCTTTATCCCAGCGATAACGCCTTGCATTATGTCAACTTGCCTTTGGCTCAACCATTGGCTCAACTTGCCCCTGGCCAAATGGACCAATTTACCCCAAAGCAACCACTTAGACTATATTAGCCCACACAGCTACAAGGATACACTTTCATGCTAGGTTTAGGACCTCATATTGAAGCTTATAAAGACCCCAAATGATGTATAAAACAGTCTTAACAATTGACTTTGGTTTAGATAGAAGTATCATGAAACCTGTAACAAAAATTAATTTGACTTTGTGAAAATCTGTTTTTTGGACCTAACTTGCTCAACTTTTTCCATGTTTTTTTATTTATTTTTTATTTAACCTTTATTTAACCAGGTAGGCAAGTCGAGAACAAGTTCTCATTTACAACTGCGACCTGGCCAAGATAAAGCAAAGGAGTTCGACACATATAACAACACAGAGAGAGTAAAACAAACATACAGTCAATAATATAGTTTAAAAATAAGTCTATACACAATGTGAGCAAATTAGGTGAGATAAGGGAGGTAAAGGCAATAAATAGGCCATGGTGGAGGAGTAAATACAATATAGCAATTAAAACACTGGAATGGTAGATTTGACTGTAGATGAGTGTGCAAAGTAGAAATACTTGGGTGCAAAGGAGAAAAATAAATAAATACAGTTGGGGAAGGGATAGATGTTTGGGCTATTTATAGATGGACTATGGGCAGTGATCTGTGAGCTGCTCTGACAGCTGTGCTTAAAGCTAGTGAGGGAGATGTGTTTCTAGTTTCAGAGATTTTTGTTCCAGTCATTGGCAGCAGAGAACTGGAAGGAGAGGCGGCCAAAGGAGGAATTGAATTTGGGGGGGACAAGTGAGATATACCTGCTGGAACGCATGCTACGGGTGGGTGCAGTTATGGTGACCAGCGAGCAGAGATAAGGCTGGACTTTACCTAGCAGGGTCTTGTAGATGACATGGAGCCAATGGGTTAGGCGACGAGTATGAAGCGAGGGACAACCAACGAGAGCGTACAGGTCGCAGTGGTGGGTAGTATATGGGGCTTTGGTGACAAAACAGATGGCACTGTGATAGACTGCATCCAATGTGTTGAGTAGGGTGTTGGAGGCTATTTTGGAAATGACATCGCCAAAGTCGAGGATAGGTAAGATGGTCAGTTTTACGAGGGTATGTTTGGCAGTATGAGTGAAGGATGCTTTGTTGCGAAATAGGAAGCCAATTCTAGATTTAACTTTGTGGTTTCTTCCTTTTAAATCAGAGTTTTGTTTTCACTGAATCTCCATTTGGATATTGATTAGGCTACAATTAGGCTGGGGAAATGTTAGCTAAGTTAAGGTGAGTGCTGCTCATGATCCGTGGCGATTTTAGCATTTAAACCTTGTTAGGGCAAAAAAAAGAAGTGGGATGCATGCCAGCAAAGCCCCCACACATAAAAACATAACTGATGTGGTTTCTACTGACAATTGAGATGTGGCATAAGTGGACAACAAGCGGATAAGAGCGTTGACGGACGTAGTCAATATAACTATTTGTTCAGCACTTCTGAAATGTACAGCAACATAATTCAGAACATGGGCCGTTCTTACAGTGTACATGTCAGAACCATAGGGTAAATACATGGGTTATATAAACAGACAATGAAAGCTCTTACAATATTCAACGATTACATTTCTCTAAAACAGGTTATAGGCTATTTGCGCATCACCAAGTTAGAACAGTAGACAAAATTAAGAGGTGAAAATAGACCAAATTATTAGGGTGAGGCACGTTGAACACCTTTTGGGTCGTTGCGTGTCAAAAAGATACACGTCATATAACACTATATGAAGCATTAAATAAGCTTTTAATATGACACGTCAAATAACACAATTATATTACAGAATGTTATGTGTGCTGAATTAGCAAGTGCAAGCAATGCACAACAACTACTATCACTGTCAAAGCTGTACAAAAAGAGTAGCCAAACAAGCACACACCGCGAACGATGTGTTTACAGCAATGCGTTGGTAAAAATATACCAAATTATTAGAGTGAGGCATATGGGCTACTAACAGCTTACTACACAGCATACACTTATTATTACTTTGTCAGCTACAGTATACATTTCTCCCTGGAATATTACATAATTTATGCAGCAGCATACAAAACAATTTTGGGCTTACCTTGTGAAGGCGGCACATCGGTCCTTAGTTGGCAAATGTTGTCTTCAAACTTTGTCATCAAAGTCTGGTATTCTCTGGATTTATGGTGGGAACTCGGAAAAAAACCACAGCCACTCCATTGAATAGAAGGCTAACGTTAGTAGTTTCTTTGCAATACTTGCAGTTAGCCACTGACTCCTTCCAAACGACTCTTTGTTGAATTTGGGATTTCCAACTTGTGTAATTTTTAAGTACAATGGCTGTGAGCACCGATACATTTTATCTATAATTTCTCTAAATAATTTATTTTCATATGACAAGGAATACAAGGGATTTTGCCAGTATATTGTCGACTTGATGATCACTGCTAGCTAAGACTTTGAAAGTAAGATGTTGACATGATCAGTCCAATCAAAGCTACTGTAGATATAACTATCAGTGGCCAATGACCTTGAGCCTTCTTTGATGGGCACTTCTAATATAACTCCATGGGTCTAACCTAATTGGGGATAACGTACTGTCCCATGAGTGAATGACAGATGGCCACTGCTCATGATCATCTTGTCTAGTTGGCTCATTTATTAGAACATTTTAACAGCATGTTATGTAGCTTAACAAGTGGATTGTTTTGCTCTTCACTCTCAGTCGTTGAGTAGCCTAGGTCTACTTCCAACCAAAAGCCTGTGACTTCACAATCAATGTGGTTTTGTTTCACTGAATCTCCATCTGTATAGGCTATTTGGATCATTGGTTTCTGACTGTGCATATAAGTGGAGGTGGAATAGCTCATGTATTTGTTTTCTCATTTAGCATGCAATAATGTATGCCAAATCAAGTGTCGCCCTATTATTTTGCTCGGTCGCGTATAGGCAACTCCAAAAGCCTGAAGTCTCACAGGCTTTTGAAAATAGGATTGCTGCTAATTTTCTATCGGTATCATGATAAATACTCTTAATGTAAGACCCTACGCTTGCTCCCTAACTAAGTGGAGTGAGGGTAGGAAAGAGATGAAATGCTGATCAAAAGGCATGGACTTGGGCTGTTTTAAAATATAACATTTTATTTGATAGCGGTTCCACACGTACCCATGACACAAGTGGTGTGGGAAGAATATTTGTAATTTATGATGTTATAGTGGCTTAGCAAGGGCGTGGCTTTTAGATAGTTATTTTTGGCCACCTGTGAGAATAGAATTACATCCTGTTTATCAGTCTGTTTTATTGTCATCACATGTTAAGGTTGAACACTGACAGTTTTGTAGGTTCAATGAGGCTTATAGACGTGTATGAGTTCCTAAAGAGCCTATGCAAATCCCAATGTTGGAATAGTTACCACTTTATTACTATATAAAGAGGTCATTGCATTTGAATGATTGTCATGGCTCTATGTTAATATTATATCAGAATTTCTAATCTGCATAAACATTCATAAACAGCCTGCTTGCAGTTTGCCAAAAGGCACCTAAAAACAATTAGACCATGAGAACCATATTCTCTGGTCTAAGGAAACACAAGACTGAATGCCAAGCGTCACATCTGGAGGAAACCTGTTCGAGAATGCTCAGGACCTCAGACTGGGGTGAAGGTTCACCTTCTAATAGGACAATGACCCTAAGCACACAGCCAAGACAACGCATGAGTAGCTTCTGGAAAAGATTCTGAATGTCCATGAGTGGCCCAGCCAGAGCCCGGACTTGAACCCGATCAAACATCTCTGGAGAGACTAGAAAATAGCTGTGAAGCCAACCGGAAAGAACTTCAGAGGATCAAATCGTATTGGTCACATACACATGGTTAGCAGATGTTATTGCAAGTGTAGCGAAATGCTTGTGCTTCTAGTTCCAACAGTGCAGTAATATCTAACATGTAACCTAACAATTCCACAACAACTACCTAATATACACACATGTAAGTAAAGGAATAAGAACATAAATACACTGCTCAAAAAAAATAGAGGGAACACTTAAACAACACAATGTAACTCCAAGTCAATCACACTTCTGTGACATCAAACTGTCCACTTAGGAAGCAACACTGACAATACATTTCACATGCTGTTGTGCAAATGGAATAGACAACAGGTGGAAATTATAGGCATTTAGCAAGACACCCCCAATAAAGGAGTGGTTCTGCAGGTGGGGACCACAGACCACTTCTCAGTTCCTATGCTTCCTGACTGATGTTTTGGTCACTTTTGAATGCTGCCAGTGCTTTCACTCTAGTGGTAGCATGAGACGGAGTCTACAACCCACACAACTATCTCAGGTAGTGCAGCTCATCCAGGATGGCACATTTTTTTATTTATTTTTTATTTTACCTTTATTTAACCAGGTAGGCAAGTTGAGAACAAGTTCTCATTTACAATTGCGACCTGGCCAAGATAAAGCAAAGCAGTTCGACAGATACAACAACACAGAGTTACACATGGAGTAAAACAAACATACAGTCAATAATAAAGTATAAACAAGTCTATATACAATGTGAGCAAATGAGGTGAGAAGGGAGGTAAAGGCAAAAAAAGGCCTTGGTGGCAAGGTAAATACAATATAGCAAGTAAAACACTGGAATGGTAGTTTTGCAATGGAAGAATGTGCAAAGTAGAAATAAAAATAATGGGGTGCAAAGGAGCAAAATAAATAAATAAATTAAATACAGTTGGGAAAGAGGTAGTTGATAGGGCTAAATTATATGTGGGCTATGTACAGGTGCAGTAATCTGTGAGCTGCTCTGACAGTTGGTGCTTAAAGCTAGTGAGGGAGATAAGTGTTTCCAGTTTCAGAGATTTTTGTAGTTCGTTCCAGTCATTGGCAGCAGAGAACTGGAAAGAGAGGCGGCCAAAGAAAGAATTGGTTTTGGGGGTGACTAGAGAGATATACCTGCTGGAGCGTGTGCTACAGGTGGGAGATGCTATGGTGACCAGCGAGCTGAGATAAGGGGGGACTTTACCTAGCAGGGTCTTGTAGATGACATGGAGCCAGTGGGTTTGGCGACGAGTATGAAGCGAGGGCCAGCCAACGAGAGCGTACAGGTCGCAATGGTGGGTAGTGTATGGGGCTTTGGTGACAAAACGGATTGCACTGTGATAGACTGCATCCAGTTTGTTGAGTAGGGTATTGGAGGCTATTTTGTAAATTACATCGCCAAAGTCGAGGATTGGTAGGATGGTCAGTTTTACAAGGGTATGTTTGGCAGCATGAGTGAAGGATGCTTTGTTGCGAAATAGGAAGCCAATTCTAGATTTAACTTTGGATTGGAGATGTTTGATATGGGTCTGGAAGGAGAGTTTACAGTCTAACCAGACACCTAAGTATTTGTAGTTGTCCACGTATTCTAAGTCAGAGCCGTCCAGAGTAGTGATGTTGGACAGGCGGGTAGGTGCAGGTAGTGATCGGTTGAAGAGCACATCAATGCGAGATGCGGCAAGAAGGTTTGCTTTGTCTGTCAGCGTAGTGTCCAGAGCATGGAGGCGCTACCAGGAGACATGCCAGTACATCAGGAGACGTGGAGGAGGCCGTAGAAGGGCAACAACCCAGCAGCAGGACCGCTACCTCCGCCTTTGTGCAAGGAGGAGCAGGAGGAGCACTGCCAGAGCCTTGCAAAATGACCTCCAGCAGGCCACAAATGTGCATGTCTGCTCAAACGGTGAGAAACAGACTCCATGAGGGTGGTATGAGGGCCCGACGTCCACAGGTGGGGGTTGTGCTTACAGCCCAACACCGTGCTGGACGTTTTGGCATTTGCCAGAGAACACCAAGATTGGCACATTTGCCACTGGCGCCCTGTGCTCCTCAGATGAAAGCAGGTTCATACTGAGCACGTGACAGATGTGACAGTCTGGAGACGCTTTGGAGAACGTTCTGCTGCCTGCAACATCCTCCAGCATGACTGGTTTCGCAGTGGGTCAGTCATGGTGTGAGGTGGCATTTCTTTGGGGGGCCGCACAGCCCTCCATGTGCTCGCCAGAGGTAGCCTGACTGCCATTAGGTACCGAGATGAGATCCTCAGACCCTTTGTGAGACCATATGCTGGTGCGGTTGGCCCTGGGTTCCTCCTAATACAAGACAATGCTAGACCTCATGTGGCTGGAGTGTGTCAGCAGTTCCTGCAAGAGGAAGGCATTGATGCTATGGACTGGCCCTCCTGTTCCCCAGACCTGAATCCAATTGAGCACATCTGGGACATCATGTCTCGCTCCATCCACCAACGCCACATTCCAGCACAGACTGTCCAGGAGTTGGCGGATGCTTTAGTCCAGGTCTGGGAGGAGATCCCTCAGCAGACCATCCACCACCTCATCAGGAGCATGCCCAGGCGTTGTAGTGGGGTCATACAGGCACGTGGAGGCCACACACATTACTGAGCCTCATTTTGACTTGTTTTAAGGACATTACATCAAAGTTGGATCAGCCTGTAGTGTGGTTTTCCACTTTAATTTTGTGTGACTCCAAATCCAGACCTCCATGGGTTGATACATTTGATTTCCATTGATCATTTTTGTGTGATTTTGTTGTCAGCACATTCAACCATGTAAAGAAGTATTTAATAAGAATATTTAATTCATTCAGATCTAGGATGTGTTATTTTAGTGTTCCCTTTATTTTTTTGAGAAGTGTATATTGACAAGCAATGACAGAGCGGCATAGGCAAGATTAAATAGATGGTATAAAATACAGTATATACATATGAGATGAGTAATGCAAGATATGTAAACATTATTAAAGTGACATTAATAAAGTGGCCAATAATGTTAAGTCTGTATGTAGGCAGCAGCCTCTCTGTGTTAGTGATGGCTGTATAAAAGTCTGATGGCCTTGAGATAGAAGCTGTTTTTCAGTCTTTTGGTCCCAGCTTTGATGCACCTGTACTGACCTCGCCTTCTGGATGATAGCGGGGTGAACAAGCAGTGGCTCGGGTGGTTGTTGTCCTTGATCTTTTTGGCCTTCCTGTGACATTGGGTCCTGTAGGTGTCCTGGATGGCAGGAGGTTTGCCCCAGAGGGTGATGCGTTGTGCAGACCGAACCACACTCTGGAGAGCCTTGCGGTTGTGGGCAGAGCGGTTGCCATACCAGGCGGTGATGCAGCCCGACAGGATGTTCTCAATTATTAATCTGTAAAAGTTTGTGAGGGTAAAGGGTCTGAATACTTATGTAAATTTGATATTTCCGGGGAGGTTTGTTGCAAATAATTCTCAAAACCTGTTTTTGCTTTGTCATTATGGGTTATTGCGTGTAGATTGATGAGGAAAAAAACAAAACAATTTAATCCAGCAGGAAGCTCTTTCATCCATTTATATGCAGATGATGCAGTCTTATACTCAGCTGGCCCCTCCCCGGATTTTATTATATGCTCTACAACAAGCTTTCGCTACCTTTAATTAAATGCTCTACAACATGCTTTCTCTACCTTTAACCTTGTTCTGAACATCTCCAAAACAAAGATCATGTGGTTTGTTAAGAAGAATGCCCCTCTTCCCACAGGTGTTATTATTACCTCTGAGGGTTTGGAGCTTGAGGTAGTCACCAAATACAAGTACTTGGGAGTATGGCTAGATAGTACACTGTCCTTCTCTCAGCATATATCAAAGCTGCAGGCTAAGGTTAAATCTATACTTGGTTCCTCCATCGTAATTGCTCCTTTTTCACCCCAGCTGCCAAACTAACCATGATTCAGATGACCATCCGACCCATGCTAAATTAGATTACGGAGACATAATTTATAGATTGGCAGGAAAGGGTGCTCTCAAGCGTCTAGATGTTCTTCACCATTCGACCATTTGCCCCCCCACACACACTTTTCTGCATGCCCTGCCGAAGGACCCTATCATGCTAGATGGTTGGAGTTCGTTGGTCCACAGTGGTGGTGGGTATACTGGTAACTAGACCATAGACTTCTGGTTATGTATCTGATTATGTGGTTATATTTTGATAATCATTATCACTATCATCACAAGCACAGCTAACTTTAGCTAGCTAGCAACCAAACTACCTAAATATAACTCGGTTTTGGCTTGGAAACACGATAACATTTCAAAAGCAGGGCAACTAATTAGCAGGAAAACATTTTGTCATGATTGTGACATGATTGTGACTGATTGACTTTAGATACAGTATAGTTAGCTAAAGCACTTCTGTACATCGCGCTGTAACGTAATAGACCTTATTTTAGCGCCCCAAAAATGTAATTCTTCCAGGTCAACTGTAATATTCTAAAGCACCATTTCTCCCGTTTCCAGAAAATCAATGACGAGACCTTCATGCTGCCCGTCTCTGCATGATTGATGAAGGCAATGAGCTTCGTCGGGTCTTTAAAAAAAAGGTGGGTGGGGAAGCGAAACCTAGTGTGTGATAGGGAAAGGGGGAGATATTGCTTTTTTCACCCAATCTTTCCAACTTATCACCTCTAAATGTAAATAAAGCATGTCATTACATACCTATTTGAAGGTTTATGTCGAATTTGAATTGTGTTTTAGGGCGGTGCTAAAGTTAACAGCGGCTGTTGCGGCTTTTGAGAGTCATGATGGCTTACAGTTATGACGCAAAAAATGAATGCATTCAGTTGTACAACTGACTAGGTATCCCCCCTTACCCTGACCCTGTCCCTTTCTTGTTTTTAATCTGCAAGAGAAGTGCTACACCTGGTGGAGAGGCTATACCACACAGAATGAGTTGCATTATGCACGTTAATGCCTGACACGTCACAATTTAACGTACAGCGTGAGAGGGGTCTTCTATCCTTTGCTCATGAATGGATGCCGGGACCTACCAGAAAGAGAAAAGATGGGTATCATTACATGTCCAGCAATGTGAGTGAAATGGTTTAGCGACCTCAAAATTATTCCATTCACTGTTCACTTACTATTTTCAAAAAATAATAAGTGTGTCATGCAACACAACTACAATTGTGATACCTCTTTCGTTGTTGCCAGAGTTTCCTTGGACTCGTATGAATAGGATATGCCATCATGAGGCCTCTGATAGTGCCCTGATGATGCAAATGGCTTCATCAACAATTACAGCTAATGCAAAGACCTCACCTCCAGCCTCACCTCTTGCCTGCTCACCAACAGTTGTCGATGGGGAGAAAATAATTAGGTAGGCTTAGGCTGACTTGTTCAAACTTCAACATTGTACCTGATTGTGTGTCAGATATTACCTATCCTAACTGCCATTGGTAATAGAAATGTGACTGTGTGTATGTGTTCACAGAAACATGTTTGGAGCCAGCACAGTCCAGACTGATAGACAGGCTTCATACTGATGTCTCTGAATGGAAAGAGACCAGGCAATCGGCATAAACATTTTACTAGCCACAACTTTTACTTGTATTGTCTTTTTTAATTATTGAATTGAATGGTATCAGTCAATATGGGGAGAAACCCTTCGCATTCTGCACCAAGATACCACACAGGAAGGTATGACCACTCTGACATGTTTGCCAAGGTAGCCCCATTACCACCAGACAAAATGCAGATAGGCACAGTATCTGTATTGGCTGGGAATGACATTGAAAGATTTGAATGTGCACATTGTTATATTAGCAGAACACTGCTTCTATGGTATTATGTAAATGGATGTTTATGTTACCTGCTACTATATTTGAAAGTTCTAAAAACACTTAGTTTATAATATCTATATAAATTCAGCAATTGCATTCTTCTCATACTACTTTGTAGACTACTGACCTATTCAAAGCTTCCTCTGGCATTTCCCCATACATCTGCCTGTAGTTATTGAATTCAATGTGCAGGAGGTTTGTTTGTTGTGATTGAGTAGGGGGAAACAGGTGCGGGCAAGGTTCTGACAGATGGGTGTGTCTTGGTGGTGGCAAGGACACACCCAAGAAAAACCCACATCAAAACACACCCCTAAGCCAACTCCCATTTGGCTTCTGTCATGGCCGCCAGCATTTCTTGAGGAGCAAGCTGAAAAAATAAGGCTAAATCAGCGAGTGCAATTCCCCTTCAGAGGGGGATGACAGAAGAGCAGCGATGCAGACTCAAACAGAGGGGGTATAAAGAGTGACAGTGAGCAAGAGGAGAGAGATACATAATGAACAGAAGGGAGACAGAGATAATGAGAGGGATAGAGGCAAACAAAAATAATGACTGAGAAGGAAAGAGCGGGAGATAGAGAATTGTAACTAAGTGTGAGAGAAGGAGGGAATGATGGAGTTGTCTTCCACCAAGGATACACTCAGGTAACTGCAGCCATTAGGTCAATGAGTAATCTGCAGCATGCACCACAGGACTTCACCAGAGTGCAAATAACTGTAATAATTGCATACGTCCTTTATGCAACAAAGCATCTACAGTGCCCTCAGACAGTATTCATACCACTTGACTTATTCTACATTTTGTTGTTTCAGCCTGAATAAAAAATTTATTAAATAAAAATTCTCACCAATCTACACAAAGTTTTTGAAAATGTACAAAAATATATAATTTACATAAGTATTCACACCCATTTGCTATGACACTGATAAATTAGGCTCAGGAGCGTCCAATTTCTTTTGATCATACTTGAGATGTCACTACAACTTGATTGGAGTCCACATGTGGCATATATCTGGGGAAAGATACAAAACTATTTATAGAGTGTTGAAAGTTTCCAAAAACACTGTGGTCTCATTCATTGGGAACTACCCTGACTCTGCCTAGAGCTGGCTGTCTGACCAATCGGGCAAGAATGACCTTGGTCAGGGAGGTGACCAAGAACCCAATGACCACTTCGACAGAACTACAGAGTTTCTTGGCTGAGATGGGAGAACCTGTCAGAAGGACAGCAGTCTCTACAGCACTTCACCAATCGGGGCTTTATGGGAGAGTCGCCATATGGAAGCCACTCCTGAGAAAAAGGCACATGACAGCACTCTGGGAGTTTGCAAAAAGGCATGTGAAAGGCAAAAGGTTCTGATGAGACAGAAATTGAACTCTTTGGCCTGAATGCAAAACGCTATGTATGGAGAAAACATGTCTAACAACCCTACCGTGATGCATGGTGGTGGCAGAATCATGCTGTGGGGATGCTTTTCAGTGGCAGGGACTGGGAGACTGGTAATGAGAGGGAACAATGAATGGAGCCAAATACAGGCAAAGCCTTGAATAGAACATGTTTCAGAGTGCAAAGGACCTCAGACTGGGGCGAAGATTTACATTCCAACAGGACAATGACCCCAAACAGTCAAAGCAAAGCTGGAATGGCTACAAAATAAGAATGTGAAAGTCCTTGAGTAGCCAAGCCGAAGCCCAGACTTGAATCCTAATTGAAAATCTGTTGAAAGACTTGAAGATTGCTATTCACTGCCGCTTCCCATCTAATTTAACAGAGCTTGAGACAATCTGCAAGGAAGAATGGGAGAAAATCCCAAAATCCAGATAGGCAAAGCTGATACAGACATACCCAAGTCGACTCAAAAAGTGCTTCTACAAAGTATTGACTCAAGGGTGTGAATACTTATGTAAATGGTGTCAAATTGCTTACACAGAAACACAGCCTAAAACCCTGTCACTCCCTGACCGTAGAGATCCTTTTATTCTATGTTTGTTTGGTCAGGGTGTGACTCGGGTGGGAAACTATGTTCTTTGTTTCTATGTTTTGGCAGGGTATGGGTCTCAATCAGGGACAGCTGTCTATCGTTGTCTCTGATTGGGAATCATACTTAGGCAGCCTTTTTTCCTTTGTGTATTGGTGGGTAGTTGTCTTTGTTAGTGGCCTGTATAGCCCTGGTAAGCTTCACGTTCGTTTTTGTTGTTTCTTGTTTTGTTTGTGACATTTATAATAAAGAAAAATGTACGCTCAGCACGCTGCGCCTTGGTCCGGTCATTTTAAAGATGATGTTCGTGACAAACCCCAAACAACAAGCAATGCAGATGTAGAAGCATGGTGTCTAGGAAAAACTCACTAGATAGGCAGGAACCTATAGTTGAAGTCAGAAGTTTACATACACTTAGGTTGAAGTAATTAAAACTTGTTTTTCAATCATTCCACAAATGTCTTGTTAACAGACTATAGTTTTGGCAAATGGGTTAGGACATCTACTTTGTGCATAACACAAGTCATTTTTCCATCAATTGTTTACAGACAGATTATTTCACTTATAATTCGCTGTATCACAATTTCTAGTGGATCAGAAGTTTACATACACTAAGTTGCCTTCAAACAGCTTGGAAAATTCCAGAAAATGATGTAATGGTTTTAGAAGCTTCTGATAGGCTAATTGACATAATTTGAGTAATTTGGAGGTGTACCTGTGAATGTATTTCAAGGCCTACCTTCAAACTTAGTGCCTCTTTGCTTGACATCATGGGAAAATCAAAAGAAATCAGCCAAGACCTCAGAAAAAGATTGTAGACCCACACAAGTCTGGTTCATTCTTGGGAGCAATTTCCAAACGCCTCAAGGTACCACGTTCATCTGTACAAACAATAGAATGCAAGTATAAACACCATGGAACCATGCAGCCATCATACCGCTCAAGAAGGATACACATTCTGTCTACTAGAGATGAATGTGCTTTGGGGCAAAAAGTGCAGAAAAATCCCAGAACAACAGCAAAGGACCTTCTGAAGATGCTGGAGGAAACAGGTACAAAAGTATCTATATCCACAGTAAAACGAGTCCTATATCGACATAACCTGAAAGGCCGCTCAGCAAGGAAGAGGCCACTGCTCCAAAACCTGCCATTAAAAAGCCAGACTAAAATTTGCAACTGCACATGGGGAAAAATATCGTACTTTTTGGAGAAATGTCCTCTGGTCTGATAAAACAAAAATAGAACTGTTTGGCCATAATGACAGTCATTATGTTTGGAGGAAAAAGGGGGAGGCTTGCAAGCCGAAGAATACCATCCCAACTGTGAAGCACGTGGTGGCAGCATCATGTTGTGGGTGTGCTTTGCTGCAGGATGTACTGCTGCACTTCACAAAATAGATGCCACCATGAGATAGGAAAAAAAATGTGTGGATATATTGAAGCAACATCTCAAGACATCAGTCATGAAGTAAAAGCTTGGTCGCAAATGGGTCTTCCAAATGGACAATGACCCCAAGCATACTTCTAAAGTTATGGTAAAATGGCTTAAAGACAACAAAGGCAAGGTATTGGAGTGCCCATCATAAAGCCCTGACCTCAAGCCTATAGAACATTTGTGGGCAGAACTGGAAAACAGAGCCTCTTCAACCTCAGGAGGCTGAAGAAATTTGGCTTGTCACCAAAAACACTCAATCTTCAACAGATGCACAATCGAGAGCATTCTGTCGGCTGTATCACCACCTGGTATGGCAACTGCTCCACACACAAACGCAAGGCTCTCCAGAGGGTAGTGAGGTCTGCACAAATCATCACCGGGGGCAAACTACCTGCCCTCCAAGACACCTACACCACCTGATATCACAGGAAGGCCAAAAAGATCAAGGACAACAACCACCCGAGCCACTGCCTGTTCACCCCACTATCATCCAGAAGGCGAGGTCAGTACAGGTGCATCAAAGCTTGGCCCAAGAGACTGAAAAAACGCTTCTATCTCAAGGCCATCAGAATGTTAAACAGCCATCACTAACATTGAGTGGCTGCTGCCAACATACTGACTCAAATCTCTAGCCACTTTAATAATTAAAAATTGGATGTAATATATGTATCACTAGTCACTTTAAACAATGCCACTTTATATAATGTTTACATACCCTACACTACTCACCTCATATGTATATACTGTACTCTATACCATCTACTGCATCTTGCCTATGCCGTTCGGCCATTGCTCATCCATATATGTATATGTACATATTCTTATTCATTCCTTACACTTTTGTGTATAAGGTCATTGTTAGATTGCATGTTAGATATTACTGCATGGTCGGAACTAGAAGCACAAGCATTTCGCAACACTCGCATTAACCTCATGAACCTCTGGGGGCAGTATTTCATTTTTGGATGAAAAACGTTCCCATTTTAAGCGCAATATTTTGTCACGAAAAGATGCTCGACTATGCATATAATTGACATCTTTGGAAAGAAAACACTCTGACATTTCCAAATCTGCAAAGATATTGTCTGTGAGTGCCCCAGAACTGATGCTACAGGCGAAACCAAGATGAAACTTCAAACAGGAAGTGAGCAATATTTTTGAGGCGCTGTTTTCCATTGTCTTCTTATATGGCTGTGAATGCGCAAGGAATGAGCCTACACTTTCTGTCGTTTCCCCAAGGTGTTTGCAGCATTGTGACGTATTTGTAGGCATATCATTGGAAGATTGACCATAAGAGACTACATTTACCAGGTGTCCGCCTGATGTCCTTTGTCGAAATTGGTGCGTAATCTTCATCTGCAAGCGTTCTTCCATGTGATTCAGAGGTGCAACCAGACTTCCACGAACGATATATCATCGAAGAGATATGTGAAAAACACCTTGAGGATTGATTCTAAACAACGTTTGTCATCTTTCAGTCGGTATTATGGAGTTAATTTGGAAAAAAGTTAGGCGTTTTGATGACTGAATTTTCGGGTTTTTTTGGTAGCCAAATGTGATTTTCTCCTACACAAAGAATATTTTTGGAAAAACTGAACATTTGCTATCTAACTGAGTCTCCTCATTGAAAACATCCGAAGTTCTTCAAAGGTAAGTTATTTTATTTGAATGCGTTTCTTGTTTTTGTGAAAATGTTGCCCGCTGAATGCTACGCTAAATGCTGCGCTAGCTATCAATACTGTTACACAAATGCTTGTTTTGCTATGGTTGAAAAGCATATTTTGAAAATCTGAGATGACAGTGTTGTTAACAAAAGGCTAAGCTTGAGAGCTAGCATATTTATTTAATTTCATTTGCGATTTTCATGAATAGTTAACGTAGCGTTATGGTAATGAGGTTGAGGCTGTATTCACGATCCCGGATCCGGGATGGCTAGTATCAAGACATCTGCTAACCAATAAAATTTGATTTACATCAGCTTTGTCAGGAGGAATGGGCCAAATTTCACTCAACTTATTGTGAAAAGTTTGTGCAAGGCTTCCCGAAAAGTTTGACCCAAGTTAAACCATTTAAAGGCAATGCTACCAAATACTAATTGAGTATATGTAAACTTCTGACCCACTGTTAATGTGATGAAAGAAATGAAAGCTGAAATAAATCACTCTACTATTTATTCTGACATTTCACATTCTTAAAATAAAGTGGTGATCCTAACTGGCCTAAAATAGTGAATTCTTACTAGGATTAAATGTCAGGAATTGTGAAAACTAAGTTTAAATGTAGTTGGCTACGGTGTATGTAAACTTCCTACTTCAACTGTAGGAAGAAACTTAGAGAAGAACCAGGCTCTGAGGGGTGGCCATGAAGATTAGGAGTACAAATGGGAACAAACTACATTACCTTTAGGAATGCCAGAAGCCCACAGTTTGCCAACTATACATCCAACATGTTGATTGACCTCCTTTTCGGAAGTAAGAAAAGCAAAACAGTGATTTTACTTTTGATGGCTCTGGCTTGGAGTCCAACAAGACAAAGATTGTTTTAGTTTGGTATGTGAACTGTTGTGCGAGAACATTTTGGACTACTCCCGGAATCATGGCAACAGAGGATTCAAGGGTTGGCTATTACTTCTAGCTATAGCCATTTTCTAATTATTATATTTAATATAAATGGACATGGGAGATCTGTGAAGCATTTATGATCAATTGTGGGCATTAATATGTGATTAAAACTACTGGGATGTGTCCTTTTTTGCATAATTGTGTGTGTGCGTATGTGTGTGTGTGTGTGTGTGTGGTTGGGTTGTGGTTACAGTTTATTTTATAGTCTGCTGTGTACGTGCTATTAACGTGACATGATGTAAGTGTCTTTGGGATTCATTGAAACATGAGTTTTGTACCAGGTAGTTACCATTTTAGTTGATTTACTTGAGGGGAAAGTACCAGAAAGTATCCATTCTTACCAATTCATTAAACCAGCTGAAACAAGTCTGAAAAAATTGTCACCAACAGTTGACCTGATTGAACAGCCTTATCTGAGCCTTTCCCAACTTCCCAGAGCACTATATAGCTGGCACTTAGCACATCGGCCCAGATGTACATCACATTGCATACCAATTACAGGTCTAATGTGATTAGTCCTGCCACTATAAATTGCCCAGATTAGCCCAATGCCGCATACACACGATACATGCAGCAGCAGCAGCAGCACAACGACAACGGAAGCCACCACGCCGCCACTGCTAGCATTCTGTCAGCTCCTACTTCCTTAACATTCAGCACTGGCCTGGCGAGCACCGACACAGAAGGACTCAATTAATGTATTCACTTAAGTAACCACACACACGTGCACGAGAACTCATACACACACAAAATACACACAACACACATTTCCTATCTTCACCTGTCTTGGGTGACATACACTGCCTATCTTAACCTCTCTTTCTCTAGATTGACAGACACTCACACAAACACAGTCCACGAAGAATGACAGTTTATTACTATCAGTTCTGTTTTCGTCACTCTTGTCGGCCCGCACACGCGTCTTCTAATTTAGTCCATGTTCTGATTCCTTAAACACATCTACTATTAATTTATGTCAAACGTCACATTTTCCTCGCATGTTGGCAGTTAGAGCTGTTAAAATGTTTTGTCTGTGTCTTTTAGGCATAAGAGTAGGAATGGGCTGTGTCGTGCCGACCTGAACCATGCTGTTCTGGCCCAGATATTTTATTTTCATACATTTTCTCAAAGAATGTTCTATTTGCATCCACTTAGTTGCTGGAACTGTGCTGCAAAGGACAATGCCCTTTCAGCATAGTTTCAGCAACAATAGTGGATGAGTAATGTCGTGACTTTACTTTCATTAATCTGATGACTTATTTATTTGAATTCACTAACTATGTTTAATTGTTACTCAAATTAATCATGTGACAATTAACTCATTAGGATTTGGGGCACCAAGGAAGAAGTTGTTTAGAGAGTTACCTTCTCCCGAATTAAATTCTATAATGTCTTTACCTATTTCATCGATAAACAGTCATGTTATTAATCATTACTTCTTATCCTATAATCATTCTGACCAGTCTTAATCTTCTTGGATCTGCAAAAACCCCAGCCTTGCGCATTTTTCAGTACTACACAAATTGGTTTAATAATTTATTTACTAGCTAACTAAATAATAACACAGAATACGCACCCACACTTACATGAGACAAAGGTCCCTGGTGGACTGACAAGATATGACTGCTTGTTACAACAGATGGAGAGCTGGTGGGGAAAAGAGAGGGAAAAAAAGGGACACCTATTCTCCCATTAACCACATACTTTGCACACGAAGCGCCGCCTGTTTGGAATAAGAACATGAATTTATTAACGCGTGAAATGCATTAGTTCATCATTTATCTCGGTCGGAACCAAGACTTCTCGGAAAGTTCTTGGCCTTCCAGCTGTATGGTTCTGATTGTCTCCCCTTTTCAGTCTTCTACTCCTGTTCACTCGAAGATAAACAGCCATGTTGACGGTTCCCATTGGTGGTGAGCGTAGCAGGAGTCTCACTCAGATTTGCTTTTCTCTATATGTGTCTTAAGACAGCTAATCAGCTGTCCCAGTGATTGTCTGATGTGAGCTACTCGCCTCTTCCTCATTGTGGATTCGGACCACGATGGACATGAGCTGCAGCTCTTTGTCTCTCTGGTCTAAAAGAAGGTGAGTGTATTACTTCATCTCGTGTTGAGGTTCAACGTTTCAACCACTTCCAACATGAAGCTACCCGCCTCACGTTTCCTGGTCTAAAGGTTGATTCCTCTTCCAAGACTTTATGCTCACTTGGTAAAAAGCGGTGTTCCGTCACGCTACCAAGCTCTCTGACTTCACTCGGGGCATGACTAGTTACTGAGCAAAGAATATCAACCTACCTGGTTAAATAAAAGTGAAATAAGTAAATAAATAAAATAAAAAATCAACAACTATCTCATTAGAAAACTAAAATCACATTCCTATCAACTCAAATACAGGTGTAACTGAATTAGGTTTGTAGGCCTACTTACTCGCGCACGCTTTTTCCTGTTCTGCCCACACATTTTTTATAGGATTGAGGTCAGGGCTTTGTGATGGCCACTCCAATACCTTGACTTTGTTGTCCTTAAGCCATTTTGCCACAACTTTGGAAGTATGCTTGAGATCATTGTCCATTTAGAAGACCCACTTGCGACCAAGCTTTAAATTCCTGACTAATGTCAGGATGTTGCTTCAATATATCCATATTTTTTTTCCTATCTCGTGGTGCCATCTATTTTGTGAAGTGCACCAGTCCCTCCTGCAGCAAAGCATCTCAACAACATGATGCTGCCACCCCCGTGCTTCACGGTTGGGATTGTGTTCTTCGGCTTGCAAGCCTCCCCTTTTTCCTCCAAAAATAACAATGGTCATTATAGCAAAACAGTTATATTTTTGTTTCATCAGACCAGAGGACATTTCTTAAAAAAATACCATCTTTGTCCCCATTTGCAGTTGCAAACCGTAGTCTGGCTTTTTTTATGGTGGTTTTGGAGCAGTGGCTTCTTCCTTGCTGAGCGGCCTTTCAGGTTATGTCGATATGGAACTCGTTTTACTGTGGGTATACAGTTGAAGTCGGAATTTTACATACACTTAGGTTGGAGTCATTAAAACTCATTTTTCAACCACTCCACAAATTTCTTGTTAACGAACTATAGTTTTGACAAGTCGGTTAGGACATCTACTTTGTGCATGACACAAGTAATTTTTACAACAATTGTTTACAGACAGATTATTTCACTTATAATTCACTCTCACAATTTCAGTGGGTCAGAAGTTCACATACACTAAGTTGATTGTGCCTTTAAACAGCTTGGAAAATTCCAGAAAATGATGTCATGGCTTTAGAAGCTTCTGGTAGGCTAATTGACATAATTTGAGTCAATTGGAGGTGTACCTGTAGATGTATTTTAAGGCCTACATTCAAAATCACTGCCCATTTGTTTGATATCATGTTAAAATCAAAAGAAATCATCCAAGACCTCAGAAAAAAAAATTGTAGACCTCCACAAGTCAGGTTCATCCTTGGGAGCAATTTCCAAATGCCTGAAGGTACCAAGTTAATTTGTACAGAAAATACAACGGAAGTATAAACACCATGGAACCATGCAGCTGTCATACCGCTAAGGGGTATCCTTTCCAAGATATGGTATTTGGTCCATTTAGTTTTTAATAACATCACAAAATGAAAAACAATATGACAGTTTTCTACATCTCCCCACTGACCGTTCCCCAAATTCTTTGGTTACATTAACCACTTTTTGGACGTTACAGTTTTGGGCGGGCAAAGGTGTCTGAACAAAGACAGTTCAATCTTGCTTCAATTTACGAACGGGTGTGAGCTGTCAACCCGGCAGTTCCCTCCTCCCCTCTTTGTGGGTGGGAGATGGTTTGGTTATTGTCAGCCCTGCCAAGCTGATCTGGTCCATTATTGTCCTCACAGGACAGTCATGACTGTGACCAGGCCAGCCTAATATAGCTGAACTTGAAGCCAGGTGGTTCCCTGAGCATGTGATGGAGCCCTAAAACCTTGTTGAAACTGCAGGCTTTCCATTTTGGAATACTGACTTTCCAAACAGAAATTTACAGGTGACCAAATTGTATCTGTGTGTGTTGAGATTGTAGTCATTTGCTGCCATGGCTACGTTAGTAGGCTGATTGGTGGTGCTGGGGCTTCCTTTCACTCAGAAGATGTTGTTTTGCAAGTTAAGGTGACAATAATGCCTGCCATGAAAGTCTCCCAGCTGCTTTGAATGGTAATAAAACTTTCAAAGTATCAAAGGATAAGATCACATGTTCTTATCAAACTGTCAACAGAGTAGCTTGCAAGTGACAAGATACACCAAATAACAGTATAAAAAAATCAGATTTGACCGTAGAGACAAAAGTCAGGAATCAGATTTGTATGTATTAGTTTAATCGGATGTGTAAAAAAAAGAAGAAGAAAAAAAAAAGAGGATTTGAGTCACTTCAAACTGCCAGTGTGAACAAGGCTTAAAAAGGGTTTTGGTTTTGAATGGGTTTTGTCAGTTGTGACATGGGGTCAATTTGGCACTCAATGGAAGTGTAGCCTCTCCTAGACTCCCTAGAGGCTTTCAGAGCCTGCAAATCTCTCTTCTTTCTTTCTTTCTTTCTCTCTCTCCTCGATCTGTGTCTTATTTTGAGCCAGTCTGGCTGCCTCACCCGGCTTGAATTTGAAATGAGGTTCAAGAGAGCTGATAGAAAGCGACATGGACTGTATGTTCCTGCCTGTCTCATCAGCTGCTGCTTTTCTGTTTTTGTGAGTGTTTCTAGAGCATGTAAAATTGCCACCCTAACACGAATCCCTCGTCGACTCCTTTTTTTCTCTCTCCTCGGTCTGTTTGTTTCGCTTCCCTTTCATCCTCTGTGGAAAAAATTTACAATGAAATAGCTGACTAATTTGCTTTGCACAGAAAGGCGGGAAAGCCCAATCGCTTTTGTGACTCAGCTGTGAACAACATTGCTAATACTTAGCCTTGAGCAAATCTTCATAGTGGTCAACAAACTGTGTAATTTGCATGACTTCTGGGAAATAAAG
Organism: Oncorhynchus mykiss; assembly: GCF_057628025.1. Lineage (NCBI taxonomy): Eukaryota > Metazoa > Chordata > Actinopteri > Salmoniformes > Salmonidae > Oncorhynchus > Oncorhynchus mykiss. The sequence goes on along the minus strand of NC_143046.1, from coordinate 49,864,885 downwards.
ATCTGCAGTCCTTTGAGAGATGTGATTTTAGATGCTGCTCGATGTCGAGACCACAACAAACAGTCATAACAGTTGACTTTGAATGGAAGAATGTTTTATTGCGGAATGTTGAGTTGAACATGTCAGATTTAGCAGTTTCTATTGGTTCCCCTTTGACCCTACAGAGCAAACCCAACCAACCTCTTCCCAATCACACACCCTATTTGAAGGAGGGGCGCAACAGTTTCCCAGTCCCCTCGAGAGATAATGTTAAAATGTGTCGCATTTAATTTTGGCTTATCAAAGCGGTTGATCTTATCAACAGTTTTCTTGGCGCACCTGGCCCCGCTTGTTCTGCAGTATGCTATTTGACAGTTAACATCAATGTGGCTTTAATAGGTACCCTGATCCTGAAATCTCCAAACTGGCAATATTGTCCTAAACACCAACCAACCTCCTCCTAGCCTCGATTTCATCTCAGGCATATAAAAAGCCACTGTATTAACCATGCACAGTCCCTGCATGATCAAAGCATTTTTAAGTATGTGTGTCTCAGGGTAAAATTTTGTTATGTTGAGCCTTGTGAAGACTTACAGAAAAAGTTTGACTTCTGTCATTGCCAACAAAGGGTATATAACAAAGTATTGAGATAAACTTTTGTTATTGACCAAATACTTATTTTCCACCATAATTTGCAAATACATTCATTAAAAATCTTACAATGTGATTTTCTGGAATGTTTTTTCTAATTTTGTCTGTCATCAAATCAAATCAAATTTATTTATATAGCCCTTCGTACATCAGCTGATATCTCAAAGTGCTGTACAGAAACCCAGCCTAAAACCCAAAACAGCAAGCAATGCAGGTGTAGAAGCACGGTGGCTAGGAAAAACTCCCTAGAAAGGCCAAAACCTAGGAAGAAACCTAGAGAGGAACCAGGCTATGTGGGGTGGCCAGTCCTCTTCTGGCTGTGCTGGGTGGAGATTATAACAAAACATGGTCAAGATGTTCAAATGTTCATAAATGACCAGCATGGTCGAATAATAATAAGGCAGAACAGTTGAAACTGGAGCAGCAGCACAGTCAGGTGGACTGGGGACAGCAAGGAGTCATCATGTCAGGTATTCCTGGGGCATGGTCCTAGGGCTCAGGTCCTCCGAGAGAGAGAAAGAAAGAGAGAATTAGAGAGAGCATATGTGGGATGGCCAGTCCTCTTCTGGCTGTGCCGGGTGGAGATTATAACAGAACATGGCCAAGATGTTCAAATGTTCATAAATGACCAGCATGGTCGAATAATAATAAGGCAGAACAGTTTAAACTGGAGCAGCAGCACGGTCAGGTGGACTGGGGACAGCAAGGAGTCATCATGTCAGGTATTCCTGGGGCATGGTCCTAGGGCTCAGGTCCTCCGAGAGAGAGAAAGAAGGAGAGAATTAGAGAGAGCATATGTGGGATGGCCAGTCCTCTTCTGGCTGTGCTGGGTGGAGATTATAACAGAACATGGCCAAGATGTTCAAATGTTCATAAATGACCAGCATGGTCGAATAATAATAAGCCAGAACAGTTGAAACTAGAGAAGCAGCATGGCCAGGTGGACTGGGGACAGCAAGGAGTCATCATGTCAGGTAGTCCTGGGGCATGGTCCTAGGGCTCAGGTCCTCCGAGAGAGAGAAAGAGAGAATGAGAGAATTAGAGAACGCACACTTAGATTCACACAGGACACCGAATAGGACAGGAGAAGTACTCCAGATATAACAAACTGACCCTAGCCCCCCGACACAAACTACTGCAGCATAAATTCTGGAGGCTGAGACAGGAGGGGTCAGGAGACACTGTGGCCCCATCCGAGGACACCCCCGGACAGGGCCAAACAGGAAGGATATAACCCCACCCACTTTGCCAAAGCACAGCCCCCACACCACTAGAGGGATATCTTCAACCACTAACTTACCATCCTGAGACAAGGCTGAGTATAGCACACAAAGACCTCCGCCACGGCACAACCCAAGGGGGGGGGCAACCCAGACAGGATGACCACATCAGTGAATCAACCCACTCAGGTGACGCACCCCCTCCAGGGACGGCATGAGAGAGCCCTAGTAAGCCAGTGACTCAGCCCCTGTAATAGGGTTAGAGGCAGAGAATCCCAGTGGAAAGAGGGGAACCGGCCAGGCAGAGACAGCAAGGGCGGTTCGTTGCTCCAGAGCCTTTCCGTTCACCCTCCCACTCCTGGGCCAGACTACACTCAATCATATGACCCACTGAAGAGATGAGTCTTCAGTAGAGACTTAAAGGTTGAGACCGAGTTTGCGTCTCTGACATGGGTAGGCAGACCGTTCCATAAAAATGGAGCTCTATAGGAGAAAGCCCTGCCTCCAGCTGTTTGCTTAGAAATTCTAGGGACAATTAGGAGGCCTGCGTCTTGTGACCGTAGCATACGTGTAGGTATGTACGGCAGGACCAAATCAGAGAGATAGGTAGGAGCAAGCCCATGTAATGCTTTGTAGGTTAGCAGTAAAACCTTGAAATCAGCCCTTGCTTTGACAGGAAGCCAGTGTAGAGAGGCTAGCACTGGAGTAATATGATCCATTTTTTTGGTTCTAGTCAGGATTCTAGCAGCCGTATTTAGCACTAACTGAAGTTTATTTAGTGCTTCATACGGGTAGCCGGAAAGTAGAGCATTGCAGTAGTCTAACCTAGAAGTGACACAAGCATGGATTAATTTTTCTGCATAATTTTTGGACAGAAAGTTTCTGATTTTTGCAATGTTACGTAGATGGAAAAAAGCTGTCTTTGAAATGGTCTTGATATGTTCTTCAAAAGAGAGATCAGGGTCCAGAGTAACGACGAGGTCCTTCAGTTTTATTTGAGACGACTGTACAACCATTAAGATTAATTGTCAGATTCAACAGAAGATCTCTTTGTTTCTTGGGACCTAGAAAAAGCATCTCTGTTTTGTCCGAGTTTAAAAGTAGAACGTTTGCAGCCATCCACTTCCTTATGTCTGAAACACATTCTTCTAGCAAGGGCAATTTTGGGGCTTCACCATGTTTCATTGAAATGTACAGCTGTGTGTCATCCGCATAGCAGTGAAAGTTAACATTATGTTTTCGAATAACATCCCAAGAGGTAAAATATATAGTGAAAACAATAGTGGTCCTAAAACGGAACCTTGAGGAACAAATTTACAGTTGATTTGTCAGAGGACAAACCATTCACAGAGACAAACTGATATCTTTCCGACAGATAAGATCTAAACCAGGCCAGAACTTGTCCGTGTAGACCAATTTGGGTTTCCAATCTCTCCAAAAGAATGTGGTGATCGATGGTCATAGTTGAAGTGTACCTATGATGAAAATTACAGGCCTCTCATCTTTTTAAGTGGGAGAACTTGCACAATTGGTGTCTGACTAAATACTTTTTTGCACCACTGTATGTTGAAGGGGGTGTGTTCCTTTCATTCATTTGAAAGATGAGTGAAACATTCCTTCACCTCATTATAACATCTTTCGTCTGAGAGACGTTTACGTGACACCCAGAATGCATTATATAATATGAACAAACATGTCACCACACATAGCTGGCAAATAGCTTAGCATTAGCTCATCATAATCAGTACAACCTTCAAAAACATATGTTTTTGCACAGATCATAGGTGTCCATCACAATCTATGCAATAATCGGAATGGATTATTTGTCACCAGTATCTAACGTGAATAAAACTGTATAGACATTATGCTCCATACATACAGTAGAAACAAAAACATGATATACCGAAAATGAGGCACTTGCTTTGGTGCCGACAGAGAGCTGCCTCGCTTCTAGCTCTAAAGAACATTTGCAGTATTTCGTTTTTTTATTTACTATTTCTTACATTGTTAGCCCAGAATTTGTTTTACAGTGCCTTGCAAAAGTATTCGGCCCCCTTGGACTTTGCGACCTTTTGCCACATTTCAGGCTTCAAACATGTATTTTTTTGTGAAGAATCAACAACAAGTGGGACACAATCATGAAGTGGAACGACATTTATTGGATATTTCAAACTTTTTTAACAAATCAAAAACGGAAAAATTGGGTGTGCAAATTTATTCGGCCCCTTTACTTTCAGTGCAGCAAACTCCCTCCAGAAGTTCAGTGAGGATCTCTGAATGATCCAATGTTGACCTGAATGACTAATGATGATAAATACAATCCACCTGTGTGTAATCAAGTCTCTGTATAAATGCACCTGCACTGTGATAGTCTCAGAGGTCCGTTAAAAGCGCAGAGAGCATCATGAAGAACAAGGAACACACCAGGCAGGTCCGAGATACTGTCGTGAAGAAGTTTAAAGCCGGATTTGGATACAAAAAGATTTCCCAAGCTTTAAACATCCCAAGGAGCACTGTGCAAGCGATAATATTGAAATGGAAGGAGTATCAGACCACTGCAAATCTACCAAGAGCTGGCCGTCCCTCTAAACACTTTCAGCTCATACAAGGAGAAGACTGATCAGAGATCTACAGCTGAGGTGGGAGACTCTGTCCATAGGACAACAAACAATTGTATATTGCACAAATCTGGCCTTTATGGAAGAGTGGCAAGAAGAAAGCCATTTCTTAAAGATATCCATAAAAAAAGTGTTGTTTAAAGTTTGCCATGAGCCACCTGGGAGACACACCAAACATGTGGAAGAAGGTGCTCTGGTCAGATGAAACCAAAATGTAACTTTTTGGCAACAATGCAAAACGTTATGTTTGGCATAAAAGCAACACAGCTGAACACACCATCCCCACTGTCAAACATGGTGGTGGCAGCATCATGGTTTGGGCCTGCTTTTCTTCAGCAGGGACAGGGAAGATGGTTAAAATTGATGGGAAGATGGATGGAGCCTAATACAGGACCATTCTGGAAGAAAACCTGATGGAGTCTGCAAAAGACCTGAGACTGGGACGGAGATTTGTCTTCCAACAAGACAATGATCCAAAACATAAAGCAAAATCTACAATGGAATGGTTCAAAAATAAACATATCCAGGTGTTAGAATGGCCAAGTCAAAGTCCAGACCTGAATCCAATCGAGAATCTGTGGAAAGAACTGAAAACTGCTGTTCACAAATGCTCTCCATCCAACCTCACTGAGCTCGAGCTGTTTTGCAAGGAGGAATTGGAAAAAATGTCAGTCTCTCGATGTGCAAAACTGATAGACATACCCCAAGCGACTTACAGCTGTAGTCGCAGCAAAATGTGGCGCTACAAAGTATTAAATTAAGGAGGCTGAATAATTTTGCACGCCCAATTTTTCAGTTTTTGATTTGTTAAAAAAGTTTGAAATATCCAATAAATGTCGTTCCACTTCATGATTGTGTCCCACTTGTTGTTGATTGTTCACAAAAAAATACAGTTTTATATCTTTATGTTTGAAGCCTGAAATGTGGCAAAAGGTCGCAAAGTTCAAGGGGGCCGAATACTTTCGCAAGGCACTGTATGTTATTACATACAGCTGGGAAGAACTATTGGATATCCGAGGGGCGGTAACTCACCAGCACTACAACCAGGAATACTACTTTTCCGAAGCAGATCCTTTGTTCGCACCCCCCAGGGTGATTGAACTGATTCCAGACCCAAAACAACACCGGCGAAGGAGAGGTACTTCTAGTCCGACTTAGGAGGCGCACACACCACCCACGGCTTCCGAGTATATTACTCGTAAATGTTCAGTCTCTGTATAATGAAGTTGACCAGCTCCTACAGAAATAAATATCTCTCTGGGAAGAGGGGCGGAGGTTGATGGGGATTTTAACAAAGCAAATCTGAGTAAAAGGCTGTAAAAGGTATATCAACTGTAGTACTCGCGCTGCTAAAACACTCCATTGTTACTCGACGCATCTCCTTCCTGAGCAGTATGACGGCTGTGTTGTCCCATGTTGTTTATACTTGCGTACTATTGTTTGTACAGATGAATGTGGTACCTTGAGGCATTTGGAAATTGCTCCCAAGGAAGAACCAGACTTGTGGAGGTCTACAATATTTTTCTGAAGTCTTGGATGATTTCTTTTAAATTTCCAATAATGTCAAGCAAACATGCACTGAGTTTGAAGGTAGGCCTTGAAATACATCCACAGGTACACCTCCAATTGACTCAAATTATGTCAATTAGCCTATCAGAAGCTTCTAATGCCATGACATAATTTTCTGGAATTTTCCAAGCTGTTTAAAGGCACAGTCAACTTAGTGTATGTAATATTCTGACCCACTGGAATTGATATACAGTAAATGATAAGTGAAATAATCTGCCTGTAAACAGTTGTTGGAAAATGTACTTGTGTGATGCACAAAGTAGATGTCCTAACCAACCTGCCAAAGCTATAGTTTGTTAACAAGAAATTTGTGGAGAGGTTGAAAAACTAGTTTTAATGACTCCAACTTAAGCGTATGTAAAATTCCGACTTCAACTGTATACCCACAGTAAAACGAGTTCCATATCGACATAACCTGAAAGGCCGCTGACTTCAACTGTATATACCGTATTCTATACTATTCTACTGTATCTTAGTGTATACCGCTCTGACATTAATCATCCATATATTGATATATTCTTATTTACATTCCTTTACTTAGATTTGTGTGTATTGGGTATATGTTGTGAAAATGTTACTTGTTAGATATTACTGCACTGTCAGCTAGAAACACAAGCATTTCGCTACTCCCGCAATAACATTTGGTATTTTATTAGGATCCCCATTAGCTGTTGCAAAAGCAGCAGCTACTTTTCCTGGGTTCCACACAAAACATGAAACATAATACAGAATGACAGTTCAGAACATCATTTGACAAAAACAGCTCAAGGACAGAACTACATACATTTAAAAAAAAGGCATACGTAGCCTACATATCAATGCATACACACACTAAGTGTGTGTGTGTGTGTCAAAGCTGTGTGTAAGTTGACCCGCAATAACATCTACATGTGACGAATACATTTTGATTTGACACATGTACAAATAATAATGATGGCAATGGGGGCACCAGCCAGAAAATGTGCCTGTGCGGAAACACGTGGAGAGAATTATGTATGTCCGGCTCAGTAAAGCCTCAAAAATAAATTGTCCACAACAGTGAAATGTGGTACTTCTATTTGACATTAACAAAGAGGCAGAACACACCTCAAATCAAACTGTTGTTAGAAAATCATTTGAAATGGACAATTTGAAACAGCCTACAGATAATTAGCAGGCAGAGTGTGTTAACTGTCCTGTTGCATAACAATCACATTTTGGAACAATGACCACAATCTGACATGTCCATAAAACAACTCGTGGTGGGGAAACCGTTAGAGATATTTCAAACTCGTGAAAAGGTTCATGTTTAGTTGCTAGCTAGCGAGATTGCCAGGCTCTAGGGTTTGCAGCATCGTGTTACTGGAAACCAAGACTGTTCTCAGGGCAGGTCTGGTTGTAGCAATGTATGTTTGAGTCATGTCGGGAACAATTTAAGCATGCTAGCTAACCCTAACCTAATTCTCATAACCTGCCACCCTAGAAAGGTCCCTTCTGCTAGTCATGACCGGCAAACCTACCCTGACAAGAGTCTTGGTCTCCACCAATTCCTTCGACCTCATGGCTTGGTTTTTGCTCTGACATGCACTGTCACCTGTGGGACCTGTTATAGACAGGTGTGTGCTTTTCCAAATCATGTCCAATCAATTGTATTTACCACAGGTAGATTCCAATCAAGTTGTAAAAACATGTCAAGGTTGGTCAATGGAAACAAGATTCACCTGAGCTCAATTTTGAATCTCATAACAACATTTTTATAAATTTGCAAAAAATTCTAAAAACCTGGTTTTGCTTTGTCATTATGGGGTATTGTGTGTAGATTGATAAAAAAAAAATGTATTTCATCCATTTTAGAATAAGGCTGTAAAGTAACAACATTTGGAAAAAGGGAAGGGTTCTGAATACTTTCAGAATGCACTGTGCTTCCATTCATTTTTTTAAACTGGTAAAGGGGGACCTTCAGGTGAGTCTTGTGGGCTTCCTAGATCAAAACAACTGACATGTTACAGACGTTTTCACGAGAACACCAATTTTCTGGGTGCCTCATGGACTGACAAACACTGCTCTAGCTCTGCAACATTTCACCACAGTTGCGGAAGTGCAATATCTGTTGACACAGTGGATTGACAAGCATCCAATGCAAAAAAACAGATCTCTAGCTTAAACTGACGTATTTTGATGGGGATTTTTGTATTATGCTAATTCGATTATTCACTTTATTTTAAATGATGATGTAATGGTGAATGCATCACACATTGTAAAATGTGTTAATTAACTGCAAGGTGCCTGTGTTTCCATCCCTCTCAGTCCAATCTCCAAACACGGAGGGAGAGAGGTTACAAGAGAACGGGTAGGAGGAATAGGTGGATTCTCAGATCTCCTCGAGTTACCCTCTAATTTATCAACCAGCTAGTTATTAGAATCAGGTGCACTAGATGAGGGTTGAAGCAAACCTACAAAACGGTACCTGTCCAGGAGAGCCTATATCAGATCTGTATTCAGTCTGTTGATTCCATCTTCATCTGGTCATCCTCATCGTGGTACTCCAAATCTCTGGGGCCTGATTGGTGTCACACTATTCCCCAGCCCCAGCTAACACACCTCATTTTAAAGTAATGACATTCCGACGACTGGATATGCCCATCTCTATGACATAAATAGTGTCACAATTACTTTGTTTGCAAACTGTAGCAACACTGAAACTTGGGGTGTTGTGTGATAATTGAGGATTCTTTAAATGTTTTATACATTTTAGAATAAGGCTGTAACATATCAAAATGTGGAAAAAGTCTGAATACTTTCCGAATAACTTTAAGTTATCATTAATGCTGTCTTTGGTGTGCTTATCAATTCATAAGCATTTTTCCCATTCCTATCGTTCCTTGTGGAACAGCTTGTTGCGTTGTGGCCATAGACATATAATCCATATAAGTTTTTTTAAACCTTTATCCCTGGCAATTTGACTATTTACAAATGAAACGTGTTTAGGGAGTCCGCCAGATCAGAGGCAGTAGGGATGACCAGGGATGTTCTCTTGATAAATGTTTGAATTTGACAAACTAATGTCCTGCTAATCATTCAAAATGTAACAAGTACTTTTGTGTGTCAGGAAAAATGTATGGACTAGAAAGTACATTGTTTTACTTCACTACATTCCTAAAGAAAATAAACTTGTCAGAAATATAAACAGTAAAGTACAAATACCCCCCAAAAATGACTTCTGTAGTACTTTACATCACTGCCGTTCATCCCGAATTGAACTCAGTTAACCAAAGTCACCTCGCAAACCCCTCAAACCTGATTCGTAGTGTAGGGCTCAGGACGAAGGCCTTTCTGTCATCTCCTCTGTCCCACCGCTACAGCACTGTGCTCCCAGTTCACCCCCAATATGTTGATCACTGTCTGTGAATGCATCCATCCATCCATCCATCCATCCATCCACACACACACACACACACACACACACACACACACACACACACACACACACACACACACACACACACACACACACACACAGAGAGAGAAGGCATAACCGTAAATCAGTTAACTGTAAACCATACACTAACACTATCTACAAACAATGAACAAACCAATCTGCAATTAAAAATGAACGATTCATCATAATGAGATTGTAAGTCAGTACTGATTGACTCAAACTACTTAAGCCCTTTGCAGACTACAATTTTGCCATCCCAGACAACATATTGAAGTCGTGGGCAAATTCTTAAATTGTAAATGATTGTCAGACGTTTTGGCTCCTTAGTGTGACAACGTCTACATCTGACGATTTAAAACCTCTACTGGATCAGAATCCCAAAATCGGGACAGTTGCTGCTCAATATGCAATAATTGACTAGAATGGCATTGTAAACAACAGCTAACTTACCGTCAGAAAGCTTAAATTGTTTATCTAACTGCAATTTACATTTGCTATTACAGTGACAAAATACCATACTATTGTTTGAGGATAGTGCACAACAACAAACTTGTATCAAGTCAACGGGTTTGATACTTTCACCTCAGACAGTAAATAATGTACTTGCATTCAGTAATCTTGCTCTGATATGTCATCCTGACGGTCCCAGAGATAAAATACAGCGTAGTTTTGTTTGATAAAATCAATTTTTATATCCTAACATGATCCATGTTCTATACAGCGTTTCGCATGAATTCAAACTCTTTCAACTTGCAACAAAACAATTTATGAAATCTAAATCAGCTAAACCTTGTCTCACCCAGTCAAGTTCAGGTTCTGTGCAATCCTCAAACACTAGAAGGCAAACAAAACACTTTGTTGAATCATTCTACATTACGTATTGGCTACACAACACATCAATTATCACATGAAGGTCAGCTATCATTACGCACCAATGAGACGGGCGGTGTTCACTTGATTGACAGTTTCTGGTCCAATGACCACCTATCGTTTTGAAATATAGCTAACTCGACAGCCAATGAGCTGGGCTTTCCATGAGCATGTGATCGCCCCTTTGTATGACAAACGGCTGTTATGCTAGAGCTCTGCGTAACACAATTCAATCTCAATTGAAAATCGACTGGATGCAGGGACAATTAATTTATGCAGCGGTTCACTTTCTTCTACAAACTTTTCTAAAAACTGAAAGTACAACATGGCTACTAAAAGTGGATAAGCTAAATCGAAATCCAAATATACACATTTGGATAAGATTATGCAGAAATTGACCTGGAGAGTGACACAGAACTAATGGATGAGAACTCTGAGTGAGCACAATTTAGATTCCAGCGCCTAAGGAAAAAATTCACTTTTTCATCAGTAAGTAATATACTGTTTTTGCTTCTCATGCTAATTATGTTTTTTTATAAATGGTTGCATATTCATTTGATTTCTGTACATACAGTACCTGTAAAAAGTTTGGACACTGTCACGGATCCCCCCTGGTACTGCTGCTCATTTCGTTCACCAGCTCCGGGGTCTACATCACCGGCCTTCAAGGCGTCATTGAACTGGATTCATTACCACCAACCCCGGACTGTCTTGTCTTATTACACACACCTGGTTCCCATTCCCCCTGATTAGTATGTTTATACTGTATATTGTTACCATGTCCGTTGGTCGTGTGAGTACCTGTCCTATTGTATCCGCTTTCATGCTACGTGTTATTGTGCACTTGTTTTACGGGCCCCGTGTATTAAGTAGAGGTTTACACCTCGCTCTTTTGTTAGTGTGGAGAAAATAAAACCCCTATTACGTATTCCTGCACCTGTCTCCAATCATTTCACAACATGACAGACACACCTGCTCATTCAAGGGATTATCTTTATTTGTACTATTCTCTACATTGACTAAAAAAGTGTTAAACAAATCAAAATATATTTTAGATTATTCATAGTATTCACCCTTTGCCCTAATGACAGCTTTGCACACTCTTGGCATTCTCTCAGCCAGCTTCATGAGATAGTCACCTGGAATGCATTAAATTAACAGGTGTACCTTGTTAAAAGTTCATTTGTTGAATTTCTTTCCTTCTTAAACTTCTTTGAGATAGGTGGGATGGTGGCGTCCCACCTGGCTAACATACGGTGAAATGGCAGATGGCAAAAATTCAAATTAAATTACTATAAATATTAAACTCATGAAATCACATGTCCAATACATCAATATAAAGCTTCACTTGTTAATCCAGCCAAGGTGTCAGATTTCAAAAAAGCTTTACGGCGAAAGCAAACCATGCCATTATCTGAGGACTGCATCCAGCACACAAATGCATAACAAATCATTTTCAACCAGGGAGTTGCGACACGAAAGTCAGAAATATGAAAAGTATGTGGCTCAGGTATCAAAACATCAATTTCTTTTTTTGGTCCATGGCCAGGAAACTCCCCATTGAGAACTTGTGGTCAATCCTCAAGAGGCGGGTGGACAAACAAAACCCCACAAATTTTGACAAACCCCAAGAATTGATTATGCAAGAATGGGCTGCCATCAGTCAGGATGTGGCCCAGAAGTTAATTGACAGCCTTGCCAGGGCTAATTGCAGAGGTCTTGAAAAATAATGGTCACCACTGCAAATATTGACTCTGCATCAACTTCATGTAATTGTCAATTAAAGCCTTTGACACTTATGAAATGCTTATAATTATACTTCATTATTCCATGTTGACATCTGACAAAAATATATATAATAAGACACTGAAGCAGCAAACTTTGTGAAAATGAATATTTGTGTCATTCTCAAAACTTTTGGCCACGTCTGTATATACACGACTATATATACATACACACACCTATATAGACACATACTTTTTTTTTTACTATACCTTTATTATTCCCCGGTAACCCTACCACCCTTCCCCCCAATTCGAGTAGACTAATAAACAACAACACTTAGGCTTCTACCGTCAGTTTATACATACACTTTTTACAGACACAATCTATTTTATAATAGTTATATTTTGTTTGTTTTCGTCCTTCCTCTATTTCTAATGTCCATCCAGTTTGATTTCTATTTGTAACTGTTATTTCACAAAATTTCTGAACCTACATACATTTTACAGACCACGTATGTTTTACATTGGTTATCTTGTTATTAGTCCCATCCTCAGCTCCATTCAACCCCTCCCATCTATCGCTCAACAACATCCATTTTGGATTTCTATATGCCATATATTTTTCAACTGTGCTGTGATTCTTGACAAAGGTACTGAACCTTTCTATTCTCATAGCTTCTACAGATTGTAAATGAAAAATAAAATGTTTTGCTCAAATATTTATTAAATTATTGATTCATTGACTATGGCTTTGCAAATCACCCAGTATTGCTATCTGCAGTGTTAGTTCCATAGCCACCATCTCCTCCTGTGACAGAGGATACACGTTACTCCTGGGAAGTGCTGCGTCTACCAGTAGATTTATCACACAATCCCCCCATCGATGAGGTGGTAATTTAGTCACCCCCTTCTTACAGAAGGTGAGAGCCAAATTGGCATATTCTGAGGGGATGCGCACGGTGGAGACCTGGTCTGGACTTTCCACCATAGTCGCACCGATGGGAAACCCCCACACACATCCCTGACCACTCTCGTGACCACCCCTTAAGAGCCCTTTGCCACGAAATAGTGGGCCAACCAGGGTAAGCCCAGCACCACGGGAAACGCAGGAGAATCAATAAGGAAGAGACTGATTCTCTCCTTGTGACCCTCCTGCGTAACCATTTCTAGTGGAGCGGTGGCCTCCCTAAACAGCCCTGGCCCTAATGGTCGACTATCTAGGGCGTGCCCAGGGAAGGGCATATCCACAGGAACAATGGGATCCCTAAACTATGGGCAAATGAACGGTCTATAAAATTCCCAGCTGCGCCTGAATCTACTAGCGCCTTATGCTGGGAATGCGGGGAAAACTCAGGAAATGAAATAAACACATACATGTGAGGAACAGGGGGCTCTGGGTGAGCCTGGTTCCGACTCACCTGTGATGACACGATCATGCTCTGTTTGCTGCCTCGACTCCCTGAGGAACCCCCCCAGCACCGACCAGCAGTGTGCCCTCTGCGGCCACAGGTGGTGCATGGAATGGGCCCTCCTCCGGTCACCCTAAGTACAGCACCTCCCAGCTCCTTGGGCGCCGGAGCGGAGGTGCTGGGGGATGGAACTGACAGGCCCCTATCCGGACATTCGCGGACCAGCTGGTCCAATGTGAGGTTGGTGTTTCGGCAGGCCAACTCTCGACGGACGTCCTCGCTCAGACTGCACCAGTGGTGATCGATCAGGGCCCTGCCATTCCATCCCGTGCTGGCGGCTAGGGTCCGGAAGTCCAAGGCAATATCCTGCGCGCTCCTCGTCCCCTGCCTCAGGTGGAACAGACGCTCGACCCTCAGGCGGGTGGTCGAACACTGCCCAAAAGCGGCGGGTAAACTCTGCATAATGGTCCAATGCCGCGTCTCCTTCACACTACGCGGCGTTGGTCCACTCCAGGGCTTTGCCTGAGAGGCAGGAGACGAGGGCGGACACGCACTCACGCCCCGAAGGAGCCGTGTGGACAGTCGCCAGGTAAAGCTCCAGCTGTAGTACACACCCCTTTCATCCGGCAGCAGTCCCATCATACTCCCTCGGGAGCGCAAGGCGAATCCCTCTGGGATCGAGTGAAGGAGGGGTGGACAGTCGGACCTGCTGTAGTGGGGCTGGTGGAGGCGCTGGGAAACCTCCTTTCTCCAAACAATCCATTGTCTGCAGCACGCGATCCATAGCGGTGCCCAGATGTTGCAACATGGACGCGTGCTGCTGATCGTGCTCCTCCACTGCAACAGGGAGGGCGTCTGCTCCTGCTGACTCCATTCTTCGGGTGAGTGATTCTGTAATCGCCCTGTGTATAGCTGGTGTGGAAGAGTCAGGCGCAGGACATACGAATTGAGTAATGAGCGTACTTTACTCAAGAATTCGAATATAATCAACACAATAAACTTAGCCCACAATAACGGACCGAATACATACAAACAATCAGTCACAAAAATCATGGGGGGACAGAGGGTTAAATAATGAACAAGTAATTGGGGAATTGAAACCAGGTGTGTAAAACAAAGACAAAACAAATGAAAAGTGGATTGGCTATGGCTAGAAGGCCGGTGACGTCGACCGCCGAACGCCGCCCGAACAAGGAGAGGGACCGACTTCGGCGGAAGTCGTGACAAGCTGCTTATGCTGAAAAGCCTTGTTAGTATATAGCTCAAATTAGCTTTTGAATTTTCTGGATTTTTTTTTACTTCAGACAAAAGGTAATATTTCACATAAAACAGTTTTTGTATTAACTCAAATATGTACTGTGTAGTTAACACCTTTGAGTTACTGGGACTTGAACCTAGAATTGTTGTGCTATAACCAATTATAGTGTTGCTGTCGTGGATTTTAGTATGCATTTAGCTTGAATCTGTGAAAAACCTCTATTATACTCTATAGTCCAAATAGTTTGATGTTACATTAAAAGATATACTGTCTGGGACTCCTGTCTTGATGGTTAACCCTTTTGAGTTATAGGATTTGAACCTAGAATTGGTGTGTTATAGCCATGTTGATGTCATTGACTTTATTGTAGATGTAAGTTGATTCTGCCAGACTTTTAAAGTTTACAGTAAAATTTCTGTACAGTTTACAGTAAAATTCACATCTGATTGATTGATACTACATGCAGTGTTGCATAAAGACTGTCAATGGAAATAATTAATATTTACATGTTGAGGTACCTAACTAAGCAAACATCAGTTGTTTTCATCAGCAATGTCACTGCTACCATACAGTATGTAACAAGGGGACCTCGGTATCACTGTGTTTGGAAAATAAACGCAGGAAAATTACAGAAGGGTTATTTTACACCACTGATTGTTAATTTCACTCTTACAGAATTTAACACCTGAATCAACACCAGAAATGTTACACTGAAACATCAACACTGGGACCAGAAGTCCCCCAAAAAATAGTAAACAAACAAAAATGTGACCAATATGGGGGCATTTTGTTAGTCCCCACGAGGTCAAATGCTATTTCTAGGGGGTTTAGGGTTAAGGTTAGAATTAGTGGGTTAGGTTTAGGGGTTAGGGAAAAATGATTTTGAATGGGACTGAATTGTGTGTCCCCACAAGGTTAGTTGTACAAGACTGTGTGTGCGTGTTCAGTCATGTGCCCGCCTTTACGTTGACTTGAACACCCAAAGACACTCTGGCCTAGCATATTATGATATTTATCTACCATGACCTACTATACCAGCCATATACTGCACTGTTGTTACCATAGACACAAGATGGTGGGCAAGAGTTTATCTTCCTAGCACGTTAGTCAATGACATTGGACCCATACCCCACAAGCGAATGTGAACGGATAAAAAGCTAATGCAAAAGAGAGACAGGCATAACAAACATGGTCAATACAGTAATGACCTTAACAACCCCATCCTGCCAAATTACCACAAACAGAGCGAGACTGCGTGAGCCAAAAATAAATACCCTGTAAAATATGATTTTAAATACAGTGCATATAAACTCAGCAAAAAAAAGAAACGTCCCTTTTTCAGGACCCGGTTTTCAAAGATAATTTGTAAAAATCTGAATACTGTAACTTCACAGATCTTCATTGTAAAGTGTTTAAACACTGTTTCCCATGCTTGTTCAATTAACCATAAACAATTAATGAACATGCATCTGTGGAACGGTCAGTAAGACACACTGATTACATACAGTAGGCAATTAAGGTCACAGTTATGAAAACCTAGGACACTAAAGAGGCCTTTCTACTGTCTCTGAAAAACACCAAAAGAAAGATGCCCAGGGTCCCTGCTTATCTGCGTGAAAGTGCCTTTGGCATGCTGCAAGGAGGCATGCGTACTGCAGATGTGGCCAGGGCAATAAATTGCAATGTCCATACTGTGAGATGTCTAAGAAAGTGCTACAGAGAGATAGGGCGGACCACTGATCGTCCTTGCAGTGGCAGACCACGTGTAACAACACCTGCACAAGATCGGTACATCCGAACATCACACCTGTGGGACAGGTACAGGATGACAACAACAACTGCCCGACTTACACCAGGAACACACAATCCCTCTATCAGTGCTTAGACTGTCTGCAATAGGCTGAGAGAAGCTGGACTGCGGGCTTGTAGGCCTGTTGTAAGGCAAGTTTTCACCAGACATCACCGGAAACAACGTCACCTATGGGCACAAACCCACCGTCGCTGGACCAGACAGGACCGGTAGAAAGTGCTCTTCACTGACAGGTCACGGTTTTGTCTCACCAGGGGTGATGGTCGGATTCCAATTTATCATCAAAGGAATGAACGTTTCACCGAGGCCTGTACTCTGGAGCGGGTTTGATTTGGTGGTGGAGGGTCCGTCATGGTCTGAGGCGGTGTGTCACAGCATCAGTGGACTAGGCTTGTTGTCATTGCAGGCAATCTCAACACTGTGCGTTACAGGGAAGACTTCCTCCTCCCTCATGTGGTACCCTTCTTGCAGGCTCATCCTGCAATGACCCTCCAGCATGACAATGCCACCAGCCATACTGCTCGTTCTGTGAGTGATTTCCTGCAAGACAGGAATGTCAGTGTTCTGCCATGGCCAGCGAAGAGCCCAGATGGCAATCCATTTGAGCACGTCTGGGACCTGTTAGATCAGAGGGTGATGGCTAGGGCCATTCTCCCCAAAAGATGTCTGGGAACTTGCAGGTACCTCATTGGAAGGGTGAGATAACATCTCACAGCAAGACATGGCAAATCTTGTGCAGTCCATAAGGAGGAGATGCACTGTAGTACTTAATGCAACTGGTGGCCACACCAGATGCTGACTGTTGCTTTTGATTTTGAACCCCCTTTGTTCAGGGACACATTATTACATTTCTGTTAGTAACATGTCTGTGGAACTTGTTCAGTTTATGTCTCAGGTGTTGAATCTTGTTATGTTCATACAAATATTTACAGTTGACAGTGAGGACGTTTATTTTTTTTGCTGAGTTTATATATTCACACACAGTATAGTAATAGTATGATGAAATGTATTTGATTAATTGGCAAAGGGCAGAAGTCTAGCCTACAGAGCCATCTGTCCGTTTTTGTTTCGGTACAATGAGGATACATTGTGGTTAATGGATGGGCTTTTTGAGAAATGCGGGAGTACACAGAGCCTCAAAGGTCAGTTGGTTTAAAGCACTGTGGTCACTATCATTACGTTCCCTTCTGAGTTTGACTTTCAAATTGCACTCTATTCCCTTTGTAGTGCACTACTTTCAAACCAGGGCCCATAGGGCTCTGGTCAAAAGTAGCGCGCTATGTTGGGAATAGGGTGTCATTTGGGACGCAGCCTCAGAGTCATAATGAGAAATATTATCAGCTGTCTGTTCAGATGACGCGAGTGTGTATATAATCATAATTTCTATAACGCATTACTTATTTATATGGAAGGGAAAGCCAGGGCACCGATTGACACACTATTCATTCGATTTAGATGTTTGAGTGATGATATTCAGTGGTTCTGTTCATATCATAATAAAGAGACACTTTAGCATTCAAATTATTTTCCAATTTCGTGAGAATATGTGATATTAAATGTGTATTATAGTGCATGCACACTGAATTAGATTCATAAATCTAGAATCATATATGTTTAGATTAGTCTTTGCAATGCTTATATGAGGTCTTCAATAGATACACTTCCACACAAGACAGAATACTATGTAAATGTAATGTCGTACAAATTATACGATTATATCTAATCTATCTTGGCATATTTTGTGTATTCTTGTAAGAGAGATTCACATTGTAATAATTTAGCCAGTGGAATGGATTTTCTTGAATAGATCATTTGTAGTGTTTAGTTGACCATAGTCCATTCTTTTTCAGTTAAGGATGAATTCAATTCAAATAGAAGAAAGGGATGAACAAAATAAGAACATGCGTAGAATGTGTTCTAAGTTAGGTTGTCAATAAGCAATAAGCCTTTCTCTCCCCCCCCCCCCCCCCCCCCCACACACACACACACACTACATGCATGCTAGTTGGCCTTGCCCTTTTCCATTCCATTCATAACCTGACAAAATATTCCTCTCAAGGCTGCTGTATACAGGGTAAACTCTTATCTGCTTTTTACCTTATTTAATTAATTTCTTTCTTATTGGGGCGGCAGGTAGCCTACTGGTTAGAGCTTTGGGCCAGTAACTGAAAGGATGCTAGATTGAATCCCCGAGCTGACAAGGTAAAAGTCTGTCATTCTGCCCCTGAACAAGGCAGTTAAAACTTCTTATGGGCAGGTGGGACGCTAGCCAACATCTGGTGAAATTGCAGAGCACCAAATTCAAAATACAGAAATAGTCAAATTAAACATTCATAATAATACAAGTGTTATACATCGGTTTAAAGATTAACTCCTTGTTAATCCAGCCGCTGTGTCAGATTTCAAAAAGGCTTTACGGCAAAAGCATACCATGCGATTATCTGAGGACAGCGCCCCGCTTACAAAATCATACAAACATTTTCAAGTAGAGGAGTCATGAAAGTTAGAAATAGCCATAAAATTAATCACTTACCTTTGATGATCTTCATATGGTCGCAGTCACAAGAGTCCCTGTTACACAATAAATGTTTGTTTTGTTCGATTATGTCCCTCTCTATGTCCCAAAAACTCAGTTTTGTTAGCGCGATTTGTTCAGTAATCCACTGGATCAAAGGCGGTCACGACATGCAGTTGAATACATCCTAATAGTACCGGTTAAATTCATTGAAACATGTGAAACATAATTAATCCTCAGGTTGTCTATTGTCTAAATAATTGATCATATTTCACCCGGACAATAGCGTATACAATAAAAAGGAAAAACAACAAACGGCAAGCAATCGGTCACTCATGCAAACGAGCTCTGCATTTTTCAGAATACAAGCCTGAAACAATGTCTAAAGACCATTGACATCTAGTGGAAGCCATAGGAACTGCAATCTGGGTCCTAACCATTTAGATACTGTATAGGCATTCAATAGAAAAGCATTCACATCAAAAGAATCCCACTTCCGGGATGGATTTTCCTCGGGTTTTCACCTGCCACATCATTTCTGTTATACTCACAGACAATATGTTAACAGTTTTGGAAACTTTAGATTGTTTTCTATCTAATACTACCATGCATATGCATATCCTAGCTTCTGGGCCTGAGTAACAGGCAGTTTACATTGGGCACCTCATTCATCCAAAATTCAAAATACTGCCCCCTACCCAAGAGAGGTTAACCCACTGTTCCTTGGCCGTCATTGTAAATAAGAATTTGTTCTTAACTGACTTGCCTAGTTAAATAAAGGTGAAAACAATGGAATATAGTGGAGCATTGGCCCCTTATAACAAAGCTTATTCTCTATCAATGCAGAAATCCCCTCTTTCTTTTTCCCAGAGCCCATATAATGTACTATGCTGGAAGGTGGATGGATGTGGGGAGGGGATAGGAGAGATTGTTGTATTTGAGGATGGTTGGTGTGTGTCTGTGTGTGTGTGTTTTGCCTTTTGCTTAAGAGGATGATTGTGTGTGTGTGTCTTAGGAAACTGTATGTTGTCTGCAGTGAAGGATGTGTGTACAGATGTAGGATCTTAATTTGATCACTATGTTGTCGCTGATAATTTTCCTGTGCCACAGGGTTTGCATTAATTTGCACTTTTCATGTACACTGGAAAATTGTTAGGGTGAATTTGATAGTAGCTTACAGGCAGCTCGATGGTAAGTAACATCTGTTTTTCATATTATGGTACTGTAAAAACGGCCAGCTTCAGTCAGCCAGTTAGTGCTTTCTAGTCAGGCAGCTTAGTCTCCTACTCAGAAGACACAAAATTATCTAATTCATCAAAGCCACACAAGTTATTTATCACCCTAACTCATTCACTTGCAATTTTGGGAAAAAGGCAACCTTAGCTCCCTCATTTATTGAATCAGATGGATCATTCATCACAACCCACTGATATTGCCAACTACTTTAATGATTTTTTTCATTGGCAAGATTAGCAAAAAAACATTTTGAATTCTGAAAGGTGAGTGTGGAAGAGGTGAACAAAGTATTGTTGTCTATCAACAGACTTTTGTGTTTGACCAGATACATGCTATTTTACAGTAAACAAATTGACAACAGACTTTCAGCATGCTTATAGAGAAGGACATTCAACAAGCACAGCACTTACATAAATGACTGATTGGCTGAGAAAAAATGATGATAAAAAGATTGTGGGGGGTGTTTTGTTAGACTTCACTGCAGCTTTTAACATTATTCGTCGTACTCTGCAGCTGGAAAAACTTGGTGCTATATTGTGGATAAAGAGTTACCTTTCTAACAGAACACAGAGCGTAATGGATGCCGCTCCAACATAATCCAGGTAGAATCAGGAGTTCTCCAGGGCAGCTATCTAGGCCCCTTTGAGTAAAGCCAGTGTGTCTACGTATGCGGATGAGTCAACACTATACACGTCAGCTACTACAGCGACTGAAATGACTGCAACACTTCACAAAGAGCTGCAGTTAGTTTCAGAGTGGGTGGCAAGGTTAGTCCTAAATATTTGTAAAACTAAAAGCATTGTATTTGGGACAAATCATTCACTAATCCCTAAACCTCAGGTGACTAAACTGCTTGTAGTAACACAGGATTGTAAACTGTCATGGTCAAAACATATTAATACAACAGTAGCTAAGATGGGTAGAAATCTGTTCATAAAAAAAGCGTCATTCTAGGGTTTTAGGGTTTTTCTTTTTGTTGTACTATTTTCTACATTGTAGAATAGTAGTGAATACATCAAAACTATGAAGTAACACCTATGGAATCATGTAGTAAGCAAAAAAGTGTTAAACAAATCAAAATACTGTTCATGCTATATTTTAGATATTTCAAAGTAGCCACCCTTTGCCTCGATGATAGCTTTGCACACTCTTGGCATTCTCTCAACAAGCTTCATGAGGAATGGTTTTCCAACAGTTTTGAAGGAGTTGCACATATGTTGAGCACTTGTTGGCTGCTTTTCTTCACTATGCTGTCCAATTCATCCCAAACCATCTCAAGCGCTACTGGCCCAAGCAACTCTCTTCTTCTTATTGGTGTCATTTAGTAGTGGTTTTCTTGCAACAATTTGACCATGAAGGCCTGATTCATGTAGTCTCCTCTGAACAGTTTTGATGTTGAGATGTGTCTGTTATTTGAACTCAATCTGAGGTGCATTTAACTCTAATGAACTTATCCTCTGTATTAGAGCTAACTCTGGGTCTCCCTTTCCTGTGGCGGGCCTCATGAGAGCCAGTTTCATCGTAGCGCTTGATGGTTTCTCCGACTGCACTTGAATACATTTTGAAAGTTCTTGAAATGTTCCTGATTGACTGACCTTCATGTCTTGAAGTAATGATGGACTGATGTTTCTCTTTGCTTATTTGAGCTGTTATTGCCATAATATGGACTTGGTCTTTTACCAAATAGGGCTATCTTCAGAATACCACCCCCAACTTGTCACAACACAACTGATTGGCTCAAACGCATTAAGAAGGAATTAAATTCCACAAATTAACTTTTAACAAGCAACACCTGTTAATTGAAATGCATTCCAGGTGACTACTTCATGAAGCTGGTTGAGAAAATGGCAAGAGTGTGCAAAGCTGTCATCAAGGCAAAGGGTGGCTACTTTGAAGAATCTCAAATATAAAATATATTTAGATTTGTTTAGCACTTTTTTGGTTTCTACATTGTTCCATGTGTAATTTCATAGTTTTGATTTCTTTCCTATTATTCTACAATGTAGAAAATAGTACAAGAAAGAAAAACTCTGAAATGAGTAGGTATGTCCAAACTTTCGACTGGTACTGTATGTAGTTGTGGTGGAAATCTTTGAATGCATTGTAATGTTTTTAAAATTGTATAACCTCCTTAATTTTGCTGGACCCCAGGAAGATGGGATCCATAGTAAATACAAATAATTGCACTTCTAGAGGCCTTAACCAAAGCTTCCAAACTGACAGTGACTACAGGTCAAAACAGCCCAAAAGGACATGGACAAATGCCTCAACCATATAAGCTTTAAGACTTCCTGCAACCCTAATCTATCACATATACATTTTTAATTGACGGGGCACTATACAGTGTTCTCAATCACGGGTGTAACAAATATTGTCTCTTCCATAGGACTCCTCAAAACATGTTAAAAGAGCATTAAACAATAAAAGGTTTTTGGCATTCATTAAATACGGCAAGGTACTGTATTCCGTGGGGTGGTAATTCATTATCATTCAAAATACAACAATTATTTCCCTGCCCACAACACTTTCTCACAATGCACCTTAATTTACAGTATGATGCAGTGAAATGTTTTAGAGTATATTACTTTTAATAAAACACAAAATTGCTCTTTAATTTACAGTTTTCCATTACAGTTTAGCATAATTTTGGCCAGCTAATAGTCTAACCACCGATCAAGCAACATGACATCGGCGGAAAAGTGTGAATGGAAAAAAATGTATAATCCTGTTGCTGCAGGATTATTTTACTGCGTCAATAATGGTCATATATGGATCCTACATCTGTATGTACTGGTCCTGAGTTACTTATGTGTCATGCATATATTTGGTATGGTTTACTGACTGCTCCACCACTCAATGAAAGGAGGCACTACAAACATCTTTGGAGATATTTAGTGTGATGGACTTTTTAGTCTCTGCATTACATCCATGTCCTCAGTAGTTCAAGCACTTTTAGTCATGTATCAACATCGATAACATTATGGGTAACATTTTCTGTCCGCCAAACTGAACTCTGCAAGAAGAAAATACCATTTAAGTCACAATATTGAAGCTGGAGTTATCTTCTAAATGTATCTTTTACAACATCTACATGTGAATGCTATGATTATCTGCGGTTTTAAAGTAAACAGCAAAGTGTGTCCAATGTAATACCGGATAAGTTCTGCCTACTCAAACATTTTTAGGATACCGATTACCCAAAATTGTTTTAGTTAGGAAACTTAACCCATTTAATCCCAAATTTTTCCCAGACATGAAAATATCCAAATCAAGTGTCATTAGTAACCCTTTGAAGTAATCAATCATTATTTTTCAAAATATTAATGGGAAAGTAGGTGAAAAAGTGTGTTTTATGGTTGGTCACAATTGTGACTGGTGGGATAATGTTACGTATACTAAAATAACGTATTTCTCCCATGCAGTTATCAAAGTTCTTATATATCTCAACCCAGTTAATTACACATTTAAAACTCTGTCACTGGCAGTCCCCAGCGTTGCCTCTAGAATGCCCCGTCACATTCTAGTGTGACTATTTAACACATCAAAAACCTTTATACAACACGATATGAATACTGAGAGCAAAGACAAAAAAAACATCAACGTATTTCAACATTGTTACTTTATTGTAACATACATTGTAACATTGTTACTTTAGTGCAACATATATTGAAACATTAATATTGTAACTTTATTGTAACATTTGAACTTGTACTTTAGTGCAATATTCATTGTAACATTGTTAGTTTAGTGCAACATATATTGAAACATTAATATTGTAACTTTATTGTAACATTTGAACTTGTACTTTAGTGCAATATTCATTGTAACATTGTCATTGTGACATTTTAGTGCAACATTCACTAACAACTGTATAGCAGTCGTGTTATTCATTCCCACTGAACGTAAAGGTAACATTTAGGATAGAGGTAGCCTGTAGAACATGCATTCAAGTAGAGGCCTACACTGAACAAAATACAACTATACATGTATATATAAAAGCTCCACAGCACAATGAGTGCTTTTATTTACTGTATATATATATATATATAGAGGTAGGCTTCAGAACCAAGTGCAAGATTAGTTTGTGCATCACTATTTAAACTGTGATCAGTCAGACTTCCTGTCATACAGTATGTCTTGAATCAATTGACCTTTTCCAAAAACACTTCAGTCATTTTGATTGTCTTTTTTGTTTTTTCTTTTCTTGCGTTGTACTGCTTCTCCTCACCCTTTATCGACTTTTCTATTTTTCTTTTATTGTCTTTTTCAGCCCTTTTTAATTCGCACTTATCTCCTTTTCTACTGTCCAAGGTATATCTTGAAGCACTCAAAGTGCAGTGGCTCTTTGCATTTCTCACATGCATAGGTAGTACGTCAGTGGTTTCTTGACGAACATTTGCATATTTGGGCTGTATACTACGTGTTTTGGAATCACATCAGTGGCAGGCCTCTTCGATCATTTGAACACTCAATCTCTATTTTTGACCACCTGCAGCTTTCCCTTGGCTCTTCTGGCTGAACCCTATGGCTTGTAGAGGCCCTTGGTTCTTCTGACTGGACCCTCTGACGGGTAGAGGCCCTTGGCTCTTCATTATCAACAATGGAGGGGGGTGGGGGAGGTTGTGGAGGGGGGGTGGGTGGTGAGGGGTAGGTCATTATCACTGATAACGTTGTTCCTGTCATGATCTGTTTGCATAGGTTCAGCATATGCATTCAACAGCCTGGCTGGCAAATGGCCTGTCCAGAGTCCATATCTGATCCATCGCTATCACAATCACTCACGACAGCATCTTTCTTATTTTGAGGGATAACTGCAATGTTGCATGCCTTGTCTGGGCAGTCACCTAGATCCAACATATCCAGAACTTGCCTCAAAGTGAAACTAAAAGAAAGAACAGAGTAGAAAGTTAGGTAGAACAAGACCTATGTATGTGTATCAGTATGTGTATACCTAATAGCCTGTCACTATTGTTGCCATCAACATGTTTACACATTCTATGACCACACTGAACAAAGTTGAGTAATTGCAAATGCAAATGCATATATCAAAACAAAAAAAGTGTCCTATTTTTATGTTAACATCCATTCCTAACCTTTTGTTTGGGAGCTTTGATGCAGCCATCCTCTTCTCAACCAGGAAGTAAACAGCTCTGGTCATGTGACAATTTACACTAAACATGTGACACTGCACATATTTCATTGAGACCCTTGATTTTTCCAATAATTTCTGGAAATGCATTGATACATCATTCAGTGACATTTATAGAGCCTTATAACTGGAAACGTTTTTTTTACGGTCACTATTGTGACCGATGGGATAACATAGGTTAAATAGCTGAGTGCTCTCTTGCTATGCGTAATACAAATGTAGTTTTTTTAATAAGTATACTTCAATTTAATGCCCCCACTAAGCCAAGCTTCCAATCATTTCCCAGTGTGCCTTGCCTTTTCGATTGAATTGTAGAGTTACCACCCATGACTGTCTTTGTCACTAACAAATACAATGTTGTTGAATTCGTTCATTTTCAGTCCTGTGGTCTTTCTAGGCGAATATTGTCATTAAAATGTAATGATTACATACAGTGCATTCGGAAGAGAACTTATTTGTATTGCCTTTAATCTTTTTAATGAATTTATCTTATTAACACTTTGTTCTAGCTAGCTATTTGTGTAGGTAGCTATCAAGTAAACGCAATACCCCATAATGATGAAGCAAAAACGTGTTTTATAATTTTATAATATGTATTACATTTACATAATTATTCAGACACTTTACTCAGTGCTTTGTTGAAGCACCTTTGGCAGCGATTACAGCCTTGAGTCTTCTTGGGTGTGACACTACAAGCTTGGCACACTGGTATTTGGGGAATTTCTCCCAATCTTCTCTGCAGATCCTCTCCAGCTCTGTCAGGTTGGAGAGATGTTCGATTGGGTTCAAGTCTGGGCTCTGGGTAGGCCACTCAAGGACATTCAGACTTATCCCGAAGCCAGTCCTGCATTGTCTTGGCTGTGTGCTTAGAGTCATTGTCCTGTTGGAAGGTGAACCTACGTCCCAGTCGGAGGTCCTTAGCTCTCTGGAGCAGGTTTTCATCAAGGATCGCTCTGTACTTCGCTCCGTTCGTCTTTCCCTAATCCCCCAGTCCCTGCCACTGAAAAAGATACCATAGCATCATGCTGCCACCACCTTGTTTCACAGTAGGGATGGTGCCAGGTTTACTCTAGACGTTACACCTGACATTCAGGCCAAAGAGTTCAATCTTGGTTTCATCAGACCACAGAATCTTGTTTGTCATGGTCAGAGTCTTTAGGCTTTAACTTAACAAAATTGGAAAAAGTCAAGGGGCCACACTAGACCTGCAAGTAGGGTTGCAAACTTTCCCAAATTTCCAGACAGAATTTGTGGAATACCTGGAAAATGTACCATAATCTTGCAACCCTAACTGTAAATTGCATTATGCTGGTTATGTGTAATTCCTATTGGAATCTATCAAGCATTAGGCTATCCAACATTTGACATTTTATTCACCCACAACCTGCATTCATAATGAGTGCCAGGGTTAAGAACAGAGGGAGGAAACTACCTAAGTCATTTAAACTGGAACAACCATTTCAGTAACGGTTGCAAAAATTATATTTATTTTATTGTGTAGCATAACATTTAACCATTCAATTACTCAATGTACAGGCAAAAACGCATATATTAAAAACAATTCTAAAAAGTTTACCTGCAGTAGAGCAAGCTGGGAAAAAAAGTTCAGTTATCAGATCTTACAAAAAATATATCTGGTGTGACTTCTCATTTAGTTTTGAGTCAGTACCACAAACATTTTAATTAATAATGACTTTTTATTGACTTTCAGTACAACTTACTAGAAGTGTTGGGGTTGTGGTTTACAGTATGTGTGCATTGTGTTTACTAAATAGCCACAAATCCACAGCTACTGTACTACCTCATGTTGTTTATTTTGATCCAATAGAGGGCGGAGAGGCATACAGTATGTCATAAATAAATAATACAGAAAATAGGCATGGTGATAGGTGGTTGGTAGGGGAGAGGGGGAGGAAGAGAGGGCAAGGGGAGGGAGGAGAGAGAGCAGGAGGGATTAGTCATTGGTCAGTAGCCTGAATCCAAAGTGATATCAGCTGCAATTTGCTTAATAAAATTATGGACCACGTTGAACTACACAAAGGCAGGCGGTGGCTTTCTGGAGAGAGCATTCGCTTCAGGATATCCTTGCACACAGGAGCTAGCATTGGTGTGTGTGGCATGCACACACCCTTTCTGACTCTCTCTCTGATACACACACACCTGCACACTCTATTTTTGCCACCTCTGGTACTGAAGTGCAGGGTGTCATCCACGCACACCACCTGTCAGCTTTAGTAAGAGGCTTCGCCGAAAGCTTGTCCACAAGTTACCCGGCAGGAGCATGCACCAACAGGCTAAGGATGAGGGGGAACCTCCCAAAATGCAGGGGGAGGAGGGGGACTCGAACACAACATGCTCCACACGAACCCAGTCTACCCCCTCTCCTGAGACCTCCACGGAGGGGGAAACTCAGGTGGAGGAAGAGGGAACTCCTGTCCTGACTCCCAACCCCTACAGTAGGCATGGGGGGCCCTGTCGCCCGGGTTGTCTACTAGTCGCCCTGATCTTCATGCTCATCTCTTTACTCGGCAGCTGGGCAGTGGTCCACCTCACCCTGGGGTCCCGTGGAATGGCGACCTTCAGGATCCAAGCCAGCTATGACCGGCCGAGCGAACAGGATGCCACCGCCACGATCAAACCGGGCTTCACCACCAACTGCACCATGGGTAAGTGAGCGTTTAAGTTAGCAATTGCTGTGTTGTGTGTCTGCACGCTACTGTACTGTGGAGTGGTTAATAGTTTAATCAAAAGACTGACCCAATGTCAGAAATGTTGGTTCTACTAATGGATTTTGAGTTGTGCAATCTGACCTTAGATCTGTGGTTATGGGCAGTGTCTACATCAAGTGTGTGCTGTATATCCACATCTAAACTAGGCTATCCTGGGTTGCAGGGTAGCCTAGTGGTTAGAACGTTGGACTAGTAACTGGAAGGTTCAAGTTCAAATCCCCAAGCTGACAAGGAACAGGCAGTTCTGCCCCTGAACAGGCAGTTAACCCACTGTTCCTAGGCCGTCATTGAAAACAAAAATTTGTTCTTAACTGACTTGCCTGGTAAAATAAATAAATAAAATATACAAAAGTATGTGGACACCCCTTCAAGTTTTAGTGGATTCGGCTATTTCAGCTGTTTCTGAAAGGTGTATAATATTGATAACAGCCATGCAATCTCCATAGACAAACACTGAAAGTAGAATGGCCTTACTGAAGAGCTCACCATCATAGGGCGCCACCTTTCCAATAAGTCAGTTTGTAAAAATTCTGCCCTGCTAGAGCTGCCCTGGTCAGCTGTAAGTGCTGTTATTGTGAAGTGGAAATGTCTAGGAGCAACAACGGCTCAATCGCGAAGTGGTAGGCCACACAAGCTCACAGAACGGGACTGCCGAGTGCTGTCCTCGGTTGCAACATTCAGTACCTTAGTTCCAAACAAGAACTGTACATAAGGAGCTTCATGAAATGGGTTTTCATGGCCGAGCAGCCACACACAAGCCTAAGATAACCATGGCTAATGCCAAGCATCATCTGGAATGATGTAAAGCTCACCACCATTCGACTCTGAAGCAGTGCAAATGCATTCATTGGAGTGATGAATCCCGCTTCTGGTGAATCCGGATTTGACGGATGCCAGCAGAACGCTACCTACCTGAATGTATAGTGCCAACTGTAAAGTTTGGGGGGGAAGAATAATGATCTGGGGCTGTTTTTTCGCCCCTTAGTTCCAGTGAAGGGAAATCTTAATGCTACAGCATACATTGATGTTCTAGACAATTCTGTGCTTCCCACTTTGTGGCAACAGTTTGGGGCATGCCCTTTCCTGTTTCTGCATGACAATGCCCCTGTGCACAATGCTAGGTCCATACAGAAATGGTTTGTTGAGATTCGTGTGGAAGAACATGACTGTCCTGCAAAGAGCCCTGACCTCAACCCCATCAAACACCTTAGCGATAAATTGTAACGCCAACTGCGAGCCAGGTCTTATCACCCAACATCAATGCCCGACCTCACTAATGCTCTTGTGGATGAATGGAAGCAAGTCCCCGCAGCAATGTTCCAACATCTAGTGGATAGCCTTCCCAGAAGAGTGGAGGCTGTTATACAGTGCCTTCGGAAAGTATAGGGACAATTTGTTAATTGTTTTTTTTTCTCATCTATCTACACACAATACTCCATAATGACAAAGCATGACATTTTTTTTTACATTTTTGCCTGTGTACAACAAATTTAAAACATTTCACATACGTATTCAGACCCTTTACCCAGTACTTTGTTGAAACACATTTGGCTGCGATTACTGCATTGAGTCTTCTTGGGTGTGACGTTACAAGCTTGGCCCACCTGTATTTGGGCAGTTTCTCCCATTCTTCTCTGCAGATTCTCTCCAGCTCTGTCAGGTTGGAGTTATCCCAAAGCCAGTCCCGCGTTGTCTTGGCTGTGTGCTTATGGTCTTGTTGGAAGGTGAACCTCGCCCCAGTCTATGGTCCTGAGAGCTCTGGAGCAGGTTATCATCAAGGATCTTTCTGTACTTTGCTCCATTTATCTTTGCCTTGATCCTGACTAGTATCCCAGTCCATTCCGCTGAAAAACACAGTCTTTTGGTGCCTTTTGGCAAACCCCAAGCTGGCTGTCATGTGTCTTTTACTGAGGAGTAGCTTCCGTCTGGCCACTCTACCATAAAGGCCTGATTGGTGGGGTGTTGCAGAGATGGTTGTCCTTCTGGAAGGTTTTCCTATCTCCACAGAGAAACTCTAGAGCTCTGTTAGAATGACAATCGGGTTCTTATTCACCTCTCTGACCAAGGCCCTTCTCCCCAGATTGCTTAGTTCTAGGAAGAGTCTTGGTGGTTCCAAACTTCTTTCATTTAAGAATGATGGAGGCCACTGTGTTCTTGGGGACCTTCAATGCTGCAGAATTTATTTGGTACCCTTCCACAGATCTGTGCCTTGACACAATCCTGTCTCGGAGCTCTATGTACAATTAATTCTACCTCATGGCTTGGTTTTTGCTCTGACATGCACTGTCAACTGTAGGACCAAATATGGATAGATAGGTGGGTGCCTTTCCAAATCATGTCCAATCAATTGAATTTACCAGCAGTATACCACCCTGCACCCCACTGCTGGCTTGCTTCTGAAGCTAAGCAGGGTTGGTCCTGGATGGGAGACCAGATGCTGCTGGAAGTGGTGTTGGAGTGCCAGTAGGAGGCCCCCTTTCCTCTGGTCAAAAAGCAATGTCCCAGGGCAATGATTGGAGACATTGCCCTGTGTAGGGGGCTGTCTTTTGGATGGGACGTTAAACGGGTGTCCTTACTCTCTGTGGTCACTAAAGATCCCATGTCACTTATCGGGGTGTTAACCCTGGTCCTGGCTAAATTCTCAATCTGGCCCTCATACCATCATGGTCACCTAATCATCCCCAGTTTACAATTGGCTCATGTATCCCTCCTCTCCCCTGTAACTATTCCCTGTAAATGAGAATGAGTTCTCAGTCTACTTACTTGTTAAAATAAGGGTTAAATAAATAAAAAGTTGTAGAAATATCTCATGGGTGATCAATGAAAACAGGATGCACCTGAGCTCAATATAATATATATATATATATATATATATATATATATATATATTTGCAAACATTTTTAAAAACCTTTTTTCGCTTTGTCAATATGGAGTATTGTGTGTGTGTATATTGCTGAGGGTTTTCTTTTATTTAATCCATTTTAGAATAAGGTTGTAACGTAACAAAATATGGAAAAGGGAAGGGGTCTGAATACTTTCAGAAGGCAGAAATGGTAGCAGAAAAGAGGGGACCAACTCCACTTATTAATGCCCATGATTTTAGAATGAGGTGTCCACATACATTTGGTGATTTTGTGTATGCAGATAACATAGCTGATTCTCTCTAAAAGTTAGCTTCTGCTGTTTCCACTATTTCATTGTGAATACATGTCAAATGCCTACTAAAATATAAGTCTGTGAAGGCATGTTACATCTAGTTGAATTGTTCTTTAACTGTTCTGTAATCTCGAATTGAGTGTCAAAGTGTTGGTCCTTGCTTACAACATATTTTAGCTTTTTGTGAAATTGACATTTATGTTCTGAGCACGATGCTCTGCTTTGTTGAACATTACAAAGTGAAGAACCGAACAAGTTGCTTAAATGTAATATTTACGTAATATAAATGTAATCTTTTATTATTTTACGTTATTTACATGTTATAATTTATTCTTTCAAATTTGAAAAGTGAACAGGTTAGTACATTTGTCTTTGAAATTAAACACTTACTTGAGTTAGCTACTAAAGTATTAGCTTCTGGGGAATACAGTGAACTTTGGAAAGAGTTGTTGCTTTCATAGCTATGTTTTGATGTCACTTCTAAGGGTGTTTGAAAAGCAGTGCAAACGTTTTTCAAACTGGAGATTTTTCCGGCTGCTGTTCTGGATGTAAACCCCATTACCATATGTTTTGGAATGAAATGCAGGGTTGGCGTGCTACAGGGGATAATATCTCTCTTTGAACCTCGAGAGGTCCTTAAATTAGGTTAATCCCGTTGATTCAATTTCCTCCGAGCTCTACGCGGAATTGTAGGGACCTTTGCTTTTGACGTTTCGAGGAAGTGTATAATATTGAAGAAATGTGGTATAAAATGTGGATTTCAAAAGAGTTACAGTTGAGTTATGGCTGGTTTCCCCTTTTGGTTATTGGAACAGACAAGCCACTGTCACAGCAGCTATTGTGCATCAATAAAAGCAGAGAAACAGAATGTGGACAAATACTTTATGGGATATTCTAATTGAATTTACATGCTCAATTGACCAAGCGTCACAATGGAAGTAGACTGTTAGGGCACAGACATTAGACAAAAGTCAGTTGAGTGAATTTTCCAAACTCTGTCAACTATGTTAACCACCATTCACTCAGTGGTGTAAAGTTTGGGGTATCTGTAATTTACTTTACTATTTCTATTTTTGACATCTTTTAATTGTACTCCACTACATTCTTAAAGAAAATAATGTACTTTCTACTCCATACATTTTCCCTGACACCAAAGTTACATTTTGAATGCTGAGCAGTACAGGGAAATGGTTTAATTCACAAACTTAAAGAGAAAATCCCTCATCCTACCTACTGCGTCTGATCTGATCTGGAGTCACTAAACACAAATGCTTTGTTTCTAAATTATGTCTGAGTGTTGGAGTGTGCCCCTGGCTATCCGTAAATTTTAAAAACAAGAAAATTGTGCCGTCTGGTTTTCTTAATATAAGGAATTAAAATAATTTACACTTGTAATACACTTTTAATACTTAAGTAAACTCTTTTTTAAAGCTCTGGACCTGCTAATCGTAGCTGTCTTGAGCATATCAGCTGCTATCTGAACAAGTTTATCGAACAATCTTCTTGGGCCACTATAACTATAACTATTTTTACAATTGGATTGGTCCCCTCTACCACACGGAACCCACTAATCTACTGACGGAAATGCATGGGGTGACTAAAAACAGACCTCCATCTTCTGCTAGCTTGATACCCATGGCTCGGCTATCTGTCTGAATCGCCGTGACCCCAACCAATCTCACTACTCACTGGACCCTTATGATCACTCGGCTAAGCATGCCTCTCCTTAATGTCAATATGACTTGTCCATTGCTGTTCTGGATATTGGCTTATTTCACTGTAGAGCCTTCAGTTCCAACACCCACACATGCGATGACATCACCTGGTTTCAATGATGTTTCTAGAGACAATATCTCTCTCATCATCAGTCAATGCCTAGGTTTACCTCCACTGTATTCACATCCTACCATACCTTTGTCTGTACACTACACCTTGAATCTATTTTATCGCCCCCAGAAACCTGCTCCTTTTACTCTTTGTTCTGGACGTCCTAGACGTCCAATTCTCATGGCTTTTAGCCGTACCCTTATCCTACTCCTTCTCTGTTCCTCTGGCGATGTAGAGGTGAATCCAGGCCCTGCAGTGTCTAGCTCCACTCCTATTCCCCAGGCGCTCTCTTTTTATGACTTCTGTAACCGTAAAAGCTTTGGTTTCATGCATGTAAACATTAGAAGCCTAAGTTTGTTTTATTCACTGCTTTAGCACACTCTGCCAACCCGGGTGTCTTAGCCGTGTCTGAATCCTGGCTTAGGAAGACCACCAAAAACTCTGAAATCTCCATCCCTAACTACAACATTTTCAGACAAGATAGAACGGCCTAAGAGGGCGGTGTTGCAATCTACTGCAGAGATAGCCTGCAGAGTTCTGTCCTACTATCCAGGTCTGTACCCAAACAATTTGAACTTCTACTTTTAAAAATCCACCTCTCTAAAAACAAGTTTCTCACCGTTGCCGCCTGCTATAGACCACCCTCTGCCCCCAGCTGTGTTCTACATACCATATTTGAACTGATTTCCCCCCCATCTATCTTCAGAGCTCGTGCTGCTAGGTGACATCAACAAGACCCTGCTAGGTAAAGTCCCGCCTTATCTCTGCTCGCTGGTCACCATAGCTGCACCCACCCGTAGCACGTGTTCCAGTAGGTATATCTCACTTGTCACCCCCAAAGCCAATTACTCCTTTGGCTGCCTCTCCTTCCAGTTCTCTGCTGCCAATGACTGGAACGAACTGCAAAAATCTCTGAAACTGGAAACACTTATCTCCCTCACTAGCTTTAAGCACCAGCTGTCAGAGCAGCTCACAGATAACTGCACCTGTACATAGCCCATCTATAGCCCAAACAACTACCTCTTCCCCTACTGTATTTATTTATTTATTTAGCTCCTTTGCACCCCAGTATTTCTACTTTGCACACTCATATACTGTCAAATCTACCATTCCAGTGCTTTAATTGCTATATTGTATTTACTTCGCCACCATGGCCTATTTTTGCCTTATCTCACCTCATTTGCTCACATTGTATATATACTTATTTTTCAACTGTATTATTGACTGTATGTTTGTTTTACTCCATGTGTAACTCTGTGTTGTTATATGTCGAACTACTTTGCTTTATCTTGGCCAGGTCGCAGTTGTAAATGAGAACTTGTTCTCAACTGGACTATCTGGTTAAATAAAGGTAAAATAAAATAAAAAAACACTCTATTAAGGCATCTTTAATTTGACTCAAATATGAACATTTATTTTGTATATAACATACAACATGTAAAGTGTTAGGTTATTTCTCTCAAACTTTGTGCACAAATTTGTTTACATCCCTGATAGTGAACATTTCTCCTTTGCCAAGATAATCCATCCACCTGATAGGTGTGGCATTTCAAGAAGCTGATTTAACAGCTTGATCATTGCACCTTGTGCTGGGGACAATTAAAGGCCTCTCTACAATGTGCAATTTTGTCACACAACAAAATGCCACAGATGTCTCAAGTTTTGAGGGAGCGTGCAGTTGGCATGTTGTCTGCAGAAAGGTCCACCAGAGCTGTTACTTTGGTTTGGACTCATTCTCCGACTCTCCCGTGCTCCAATTTGCGTGCGAAGAGCCCAGTAGTGTGCATTTTGAGAAACAGCCTATGTATGATCTCGCAAACAATGTAAAGTATGTATAGATAGGTGTAATCAGATTTTTAATCTGAGGGTATCCTGCTATTGACACACTTGTTGAATAGAACGTGAAAACAACAGTAATTAAAGAGGCAGTCTATACAGTGAAGGTGAGTGCAGGTAGGCCTAGACAGAGGATGTTTTTGTGGTTGCAGCCCTGTGCACCCCTTTATGTTAATGTATCAATTGCACCCAAATGAATTCATGCAAATACATTTTCTTCATTTTATCACAAAATATAAAATAGATTCCTGATACCAACATGAGAAGAACATGAGTTAATTCTAAGAAAAGAAACTGTGACATTTTACAATAATTTTAATACCTAAATTCCCACCAAAATCCCCGAAATCCATTATTTGTCTATGCCAGTAAAATGTTTTATGTGCTATAATTCAGTCAATACCTGATGGATTAAAACAATTCAAACAGTTTGGAGAATCGTTATCCATTGTCCAACTTCTGCATTCATTATAATTGTTTTTAAACCCTTTAACAAGTTTGATTACCTTTGCAACATTCATGCAAGGACTGTATTGTTGTTTGTATTACTTCCTCATTTTGCCACATGCTGCACTTAACAGATAATGTAAAAATGCATTTGATGATCCCAACACACGTAGACACCCCCTCAACACATACAACTCATCCCTAACGACTCGTTGCGTACCAGTGCCTCTCAGACCTCCGACAACAGAACAGGTTGCTGTTGCAAATCCCAAAAATTAGACAAGGCTAATTGTTCTCCTGTTGGGCAGCTCACAATGGCCCCATTCTGGGGCCAACACACACACGCCCGCCCTGGATATGTTTCAACACCCACCCACCTCTGCATTTCTCTCCAAGCTTTAATCCGTTGCGCCAGCTCTCCACAACAAGTATCGGCTGATCTACAATTGAGGTGAACGTTGTAGAGTGTACCTCTTGTCCCATGAGCACCTGTCGCTAAGCCTGGCTCTAAAAGGCCCGCTTTTAAAACTTGTATCTCTTGTGGGGTTTTTGCTTGTTTTGTTCCAGTCTCTGCCTCCCTAATGAGTTAATTAGGACTATTAATGATTGCTATTGTGAAGCTTCAGGGGGGCTAAGGCTGATTGGAGCTCAGGGTTTTAGTCGTTGTTTAACTCTCCCTGTGGTTTGCAGTATGTTTGGGTTAAGAGTTGTGCCTCTTTCTCGATGTGCAGGCCATGTTTAAAAATATATTAGATGTACAGACTTGATATAAATTAAGATTTATCAGAAATGGGGGGAGGGGGGGGGGCACGGTGTGTATCTTCAGTTTAAAGCAGTTCTTTGAATTAGCGATCGTGCTTCAGATCAAATATTTTCCAATTTCCAACCCGCAAACGCTGAGATATGCAGACTGTTCTGGTCGTCTCACATCTGTGGTCCTCATTTTCAGCTGTGATAAATCAATTTTACGGATTTCGCAAGCACTTATGCCAAGAGATGTTAAAAACCTCATAAATGTTACTAAATGTAATTGAAAATGTAATTATTTATCATGAGGGAACTAAACAATAACTAGTAGTGCTGCATACTCCAAGAAAGAAATCTCACCTTTCTGATGAAAAAATAGTTAGTCACTATAAGGAGTGCGTACTGGCGGCAGAGAAGTCAGTTGCAGGAGAGCAAAGACTGTGTTACAACGGAGCAATTTAATAATCAAAATCACCGTGAACAAAACAATAAATATATACAATGGGACAAAAACCCTTCGCACGCCAGACATAATGTGCACAAACACATAAACAATTATGGACAAGGACATGGGGGAAACAGAGGGTTAAAGTCACAACATGTAATTATGGAATTGGAACAATGTGTGTGGGAAGGCAAGACAAATGTTAAATGAAAGCAATGGCTAGATCGGCAATGGCTAGAAGGCCAGCGACGCTGACCGCCGAATGCCGCCCGAACAAGGAGAGGGACCGACGTCGGCGGAAGTCGTGACAGTCACTTTTGAGGACAGAAGCTCAAGCACACAGTACAAATATGATACAAATATGGCTACCACAGCAGGGCTTCTTGAACTCGTTAGGAACTCATCTTTCATCTCATATTAATCTTGTCGATCTATGACAAACAGAAAGAGTTTTTTGTTTAAAATCTGAATTCTTTTAGATTACAGGCCATAAACAAATCTCTGAATTTACTACAGTGACTAAACCACCCTCTCCTGCTGCATTACAATGTAGGGATTTCTGTTGATAGTGGTGTAGGATTTCTGTTGATAGTGACGTACGTAGGGTTCTGCCAGGAGTTGATGGACAGTCGGAAGAGTGAATGTAATGGTAGGAGGGACATCTGAGCTTCAAGTGGTGTCAGATTTCACATCCTGCTTCACACAGACAGAAGTTACATACTCCTGTGTCCGTAAGAATCAGGGATACCGCTCAATGCAAGCCATTTTGATCTATGCTGTCCACGTACATTACATGACCAAAAGTATGTGGACACCCACTCGTTGAACATCTCATTCAAAAATCATGGCATTAATGTGGAGTTGGTCTCCCATTTGCTGCTTCAACAGCCTCCACTCTTCTGGGAAGGCTTTCCACTAGATGTTGGAACATTGCTGCGGGGACAAGCTTCCATTCAACCACAAGAGCATGAGTGAGGTCAGGCACTGATTTTGGGCAACTAGGCCTGGCTCGCAGGCTGCGTTCCAATTCATCCCAAAAGTGTCCGGTGGGGTTGAGGTCAGGGTTCTGTGCAGGCCAGTCAACTTCTTCCACACCAATCTCAACAAACCATTTCTTTATGGACCTCGTTTGTTACACAGGATTTGGGCCTTCCCCGAACTGATGCTACAAATTTGGAAGCACAGAATTGTCAAGAATCTCATCATATGTTGTAGCGTTAAGAATTCCCTTCACTGGAAATAAGGGGCCTAGCTCAAACCATGCAAAACAACCAGGCATTTGGCATCATATGTTGCTTCGTTTTGTGTCATATGATATACCAAACTTTACAGTTGGCACTATGCATTTAGGCAGGTAGCGTTCTCCTGGCATCCACCAGATTCGTCTGTAGGACTTCCAGATGGTGAAGGGTGATTCATCACTCAAGAGAATGCGTTTCCACTCCAGAGTCCAACGGCGGCAAGCGACGCTCAGTATTGCGGATGGTGATCTTAGGCTTGTCAGCAATTGAAACCCATTTCATGAAGCTCCTGACGAACAACTTTGCTGAAACCTGGGACAGGCGATTTTTTTTCGTGCTACGCGCTTCAGCACTAGGCAGTCCCTTTCTGTAAGCTTGTGTGGGCTACCACTTCGCGGCTGAGCCGGCTGAGTTGCTCCTAGACGTTTCCACTTCACAATAACTGCACTTACATTGACTGCGGCAGCTCTAGCAGGGCAGAAATTTGACAAACTGACTTGTTGGAAAGGTGATAACCTATGACAGTGCCACGTTGAAGGCCACTGAGCACTTCAATAAGGCCGTTCTACTGCCAACGTTTGTCTATGGAGATTGCACAGCTGTGTGCTCGATTTTATACAACTGTCATCAAAGGGTGTGTATGACATAGCCAAATCCACTAATTTCAAGTGGTGTCCACATACCCATGTGGGTTTAGTGTATCGATTTATAAGCAAATGTCAGTCAGAACCGGTACCATAACCACGCAGGCCACCAAAACAGGGGACTTTACATCTAAAAGGTGATAATTATTAACATTCAAACAAAGCATCTTAGTTTTAATCTGATTC
Source organism: Oncorhynchus mykiss (assembly GCF_057628025.1). NCBI lineage: Eukaryota > Metazoa > Chordata > Actinopteri > Salmoniformes > Salmonidae > Oncorhynchus > Oncorhynchus mykiss. Next base: position 49,826,200 of record NC_143046.1, on the reverse strand, counting down.
CTACAGATTTCTGTGCCTTAAGGTAAATCCAATCTTGATCGACTCCCCTCATAAGAAAAATATGTCTATTAGCTTGTTTCTGGGTCTGTACGAGTTTGACAGTGTACAATATGCATTCTGACAAGCTCCCTCCTTTTGTGGCATCTTCCCTGCACTTGAGAACAGCGATTAATCAAGCCGTGGCGGTGTGAAAGACAAGATATTCGTCAGCTAACAGCCATGCGGGCCAAATTAATTGAGCAATGTGTCAAGTTTTTTTTCATCCTCTGCCATGCTAATTAACTCATCTGTCAAGGGGCCAACAAGTGATTCCCATTCATTACCCAGAAACCAACTTGAGTGCCGGTACATCTATCTCTTACGCTCATCGTTCCCTTTGAAAAGTCGAAATGTCTTGAGCATATCGTCGGTGACACATTTGTATTTCTCACCAGCTGCTATATTGGAATACAGATTAGCTGGCTATTCAGGAGAATCACAGCCTTCCACACTGTTAGTATCCTCGAGTATGTCTCGCACGAAGCAAACAGGACTGTTAGCGAAAAGACTGATGGATGAGTTCATTAACAGATCGTGGCAATAACAAATGTGTTTCAGTTTGTCTCTGTCTTTGTCATGACGTTGACTCTGGTTGCCACTAGATTATCAATTGTCATTTTTGTTAATTCCTGTTTATACACTTCAAGTTTTTTTCACTCTGAAGATATTTATATTACTTGCACATTGTCACTTGCATTTTCACAGATGGATAAGTACCTCTGACAAGACAGCAGCAAGTCCCCTCGGGGGACTTCAACCTCTAACCTCCTATTCCCTGGCCAATTTACCTAACCCTTACACCATGCAGCTGCTGGACTCTAATGTGGCGTTACTGCAAGTCTATACTCAGTGATTAGGTACTCAGCGGCGGAAGAGTGTCCCCCTGGCTCATCAATCACTCCTATCCTGGGGAGCCTTGGGAGCGAAATTAGTTAGGAGACTGTTGGTGGAGTAGAAAGAGTGGATATGGATGGATGGAAGGACAGGTTGTAGTGGCAGGGTAAGAGGCTGGCCACACTGATAGAGAACTGTAAACTCATCCCAATGCAATGGCTGTGTGGCATTGAAGCATATTGTGTCGTAACTGCTTTGGAACAAAATATTTCTCACGTACAGAATGTGCACCTTGATACGTACTCTTGTAATGTGAGATCTACCAAATTACACATAGGATAGCAACAATGAGCTCATTCGTAACCGTCTTCTATCACAATACAAGCATCTCTTTGAATTGATCAGGAATCAAGACCACCAGTCTATTGTTAACTAGTTGTAAACACATTTTCAATTTCACTAATAAACCAAGAATAGGTGTCTATCCTCTTGGTGAGATAAAGTACAGACATAGGTCTGCGTCCAAAACGGCACCCAATTCCCTACATAGTGCACTACTTTTGACCTGGGATCTCAATCAGCCTGGTAAATGTTAGGCCCACTGGTGAAACACTCATGAATCAATAAATGCATTGGTATGCATTGCATATGCTCAGCCAAGTGGAGAGAACATAGTGATCAGCGGACCTGTAAAATTACAATGCATGATGAGGGTATTGGTGAATGGAAGTAGTAGGAGAGAAACGCACTAGAGCACAGAGAAACAATTCCTGTGTGTGTGTGTGTGTGTGTGTGTGTGTGTGTGTGTGTGCGCGTGTGCGTGTGCGTGTCTGTACTACTGCAAATGTAAGATACATATAAAACGTTTTTATGTTGCTTTTTTGGATTGAGATACATCTTTATTTTCATGCCATCCATCAAATGTAAACACCTGGAGTTTGCTAAACGGCATTGGCACTTGGCACTCGGTGCTATGGTCAGATGACATGAAAATAGAGCTCTTTGGCCACACACACTAGTAGTGATTTTTGACAAAGAAAGATGCATATGCATCTGTGGTTTGAATTGAAGATGGCAGTCCATAAGCGCAGACAAATGATACCAAGGATCTTGAAATATTCTTTATGGAGAAGTGGTCTAATTTCACAACCAATGTAAAAAAAATAATAATAATAAAAGGTGAGATATTAATATCAGGGGTGTCAATCATTTAGATCTCTACGTTTTTGAGAAAAGATAATATTACTTGTTAAACAAAATCTGTTTCTCTAAGCAATTATATTAGTTTAAAATAATATAATTTCCCAATTTTTAGCATACAATATACAGTTGAAGTCAGAAGTTTACATAAACCTTAGCCAAATACATGTAATCTCAGTTTTTCACAATTCCTGACATTTAATCCTAGTAAAAATTCCCTGTTTTACATCAGTTAGGATCACCACTTTATTTTAAGAATGTGAAATGTCAGAATAATATTAGAGAGAATGATCACATTCCCAATGGTTCAAAAGTTTAAATACACTCAAATCGAATTTGGTAGCATTTTTTCCTGTCATGTTGTAAATCTCAGTTTTGAATGAGACTGACTTTATGACCAAAATGATCTTATTTACACATTTAGGCTGTTTTGTGTTGCTTTTGTGCTTGTCTTTCTTACACTAACACTTGCAATCTCTTTTCTTAATAATTTGTTGATAGTTGCTTTTTTTTAAGGAAAGTTTTATTTGCAATGTCTGTGAAATGTGGTTGTCTTACCAACTTAATTGATTGCACTGACTGAGTCGCTCTGGATAACAGTGTCTGTTAAATGACCAAAATATACATGTAATGTGATATTACAAGCATGATTCTTTTAAAAAGTTGATTTGTGACTACTATATTTGAAAGATTAGGTTTCTGTAAATGTAATATCCCGATGCTTTGATATGGGCCCATATCACTATCACTCTAACGGGTGGTGGTCTGCATGTAAAAAAACTGACTGCAACTTTGACTGAGTACAGTAGCTCAGTATTTTCATTAAAATGTATTGCTCATCTTTATCAAGGGTGTCAATAATTTCAGACCCCCCCCCCCGTACAGCTTTCCCCACAAAAAGACAACAACATATAAACAATCACTTCAATAGCAACAATTAATGATGTTTTGCCTTAAATCTCACTTACCCACAACTTCCTAAAATATACACCCTCCCGTCTTTAGCTCGCAGTTCTCAGCCTGATCTCCTTTTCTATCCCCGTGACAGCTACCCCTGGGCTCTTCCACAAACATCTTCTGTGAAAATGTTCCCCTCTTTACCAATACAAACTGAGTTTGTATTACAAATCCACCGTCTCGGAGGCAATTATAGCAGTGGGTCTTATTTGATGATATTGAGGAAGTCTTCAATGGCCCTGGGCTAGCTGGGTGGAATATTAATACAAAGACAAATGCCAACTAGAACAGATGTCTGGATCAGCCTAGCATTCAGTCAGATTAGAAAACATGTTACAATGAATTACATGTCACATGTACATCTTACAATTTACATGTCACATGTATTTACACAGTGGTCATGATAAGTGGCTTGTTCATAATAGTATTTCATGAGCTCATACAGTATTACTTTCATAACTTCACTTTGGTGGATGTCTATAAACTCTGCAACCCTTTCAGATCTTCAGTAGACCAGAATGTGGATCAACCCCAAAAAGTCTCAAAACTCCCCATACTTCAAAATCTCTCCATCTGTCTGATTATTTCCTTTGAAAGGGAGCATCACTAGCTCCTCTGTGACCCAACGAAGAAAGAGCCGTACATCAAGGTCATTGGACCACCGAGGTATCAAAGACGACTCTGTGTAGCACAGGGGGCTTTACAAAGAGACAGACAGCTGACCCCTTTCACACTCCCACCATTCTGTGGTGCTTTGATGTACCTCGCCATTCTGTACACTTTTGGTAGCTTCGTATTTCTTTCAGCTGTCCCCTTTCTCACAACTTCCTATCCTTCACAGAGGACTTGGCTTGCCCACGTTAGTCTAGCCATTTCATTCCATGAACATGTCATTTCTGAGACACATTGTACACAAAAGTATTTCAAAATGAAAGGAAGATGTTTCTTTCTGTTCCTTTTCCATTTTGTCACATTGGTCACCACACTTGCAATGCACCAGGCATACATCCCCCTTCTTCTCCTACTGAGCGGCATCCTCTGACAGAGATGGATCATGATTGGGCTCTATCTACTCTGACCAATCGAGCGTGGCTCTGGACAGTTAATAGAATTCTTGACCGAATGCCTCCTGTCCGCTGTCCAGAGGGAGCATCAAGGGCATCCATTTTAGGATCCCTCCAACTGTAAATCTGAATTTGTGAAGTGAAGCGTTCGCCCTTGTGTGAAGGGGCACCTGGAGAGAGGGAAGACCCCAGAGAAAAACGCAGTATGTTAACAACGCAATCATGTGGTAGTGCTTAATTTCACTCTTTCAGCAAGTACAGTATTTGCCTAGTGTTTACAGTTAAACATTGTGTTACAAATGGGTACTTTCTGGTACATTCAACAAAATTGGTAACTACTAATTGAAAAGCCCAGTACGGAAACAAAGCAGTGATGTGGTGGTAACCAGAGCAATATACTGTAGATACAGTGATGATCTAGTGATAGAGCATCATTTTACTGTCCTGTTTCAGCGGGTGTTTGCCTAGTGTTTACATGGAAATATTGTGGTACAAATGGGTACTTTCTGGTAGTTCATTCAACATAACTGCTACCAAATAGTACAAAGTGGTGTTTGTTTTGATGAATCCCAAAGAAACCCTACTATTTAGTAATTATTGGATAATGATTATGTTACCATGTAATGGGAGACTTTAAATTAAACCATTGTCTTTATTGGCGATAATGGGGATGGGGAAAAGGGTTGAAACAAGAAAAGAGAACATGGATATGATAGGAATGAATATGTGAATCATTTAATTGATATGGATATATACAGTATAAAGACATACAGTGCATAGGGAAATTAGTATGGAATTACAACCGGCCAAGAAAATACATGGTTCAGTTCATGATATAACTCCGGAGTACTTCTACTCATTGACTCACACGAATGGTTTTAAGTCATTATAATGAAAAACACAAATAGGGAAGTCCATAGCATTAAGATAACTAAGGTTCTTATTAGAGGCTTGCTAAAGAACGAGCTAGATGTGATGGATTTCAATTGGTTCCCCAGACCTCAGGCCAGACACAATAATTGTGATTAAACTAAGGTGATTCACCCTCTCATGGCAAATAACAAAAACAGAAATGCATCACCCCAGAAGTGAACTTTCGTGTCTGCCAAAGACTTGTTGTTGTATCGACTTTTATGATGCATGCTTCAACAGACTTACCTACTCAGTCAGTATTCAAATCACTTTTTAATCCTGAACACAGCCGCAGTGAAAGTTGTATTCAAATGAGGTCTTAGAACTTGTTTTTACGTGACCTTACAATCAAAATATTGCCCCCAGATGTACTTACCAGCCTGATCCCAATCTGTGTCTACTCACTTGTCATACTGAGCATGTCACAAGCACAGTTACATGTAAATCTTTTGGCAAATGTGGGTTGGTGTGCTCCTCTTTTTTTTTTTTGTTCTGTTGCATTTTGGTTGTGCATCCATACAGACTAAGAGGCTGTCCTAGTATGGACTCCCGGACATATTAGCATCATCCAAGTATTATTCCAAGTTGTTTAGAGTAGGTTTGCTTGATGAGTTAAAGGAAAATTCTGCCCTAAAACAATCTTTTGTTATTTGTTTCGTTAGTCCATTGTTAATGTAGTCCCAAAATGTTTTTCTTGTCAGCAATCAAGTTTTCAAGATTTATAACTTTCAAAATACAGAAATCATCCCTGTATGATGCATTCTGCATCACATGACGCAAAACGTAACAACATATGATGCCAAATGCCTGCCTATTTTTCATGGTTTGGGCTAGGCCCCTTTATTCCAGTGAAGGTAAATCTTAACGCAATGATATTCTAGACAATTCTGTGCTTCCAACTTTGTGGCAACATTTTGGGGAAGGCACTTTCCTGTTTCAGCATGACAATGCCCCAGTGCACAACGCGAGGTCCATACAGAAATGGTTTGTCGAGATAGGTGTGGAAGAACTTGACTGGCCTGCACAGAGCCCTGACCTCAACCCCATCGAACACCTTTGGGATGAATTGTAATGCAGACTGCGAGCCAGGCCTAATCGGCCAACATCAGTGCCTGACCTCACTAATGCTCTTGTGGCTGAATGGAAGCAAGTCCCCACAGCAATCCTCCAACATCTAGTGAAAAGCGTTCCCAGAAGAGTGGAGGCTGTTATAGCAGCAAAGGGGGGGACCAACTCCACATTATTTTCCATGATTTTCGAATGAGATGTTCGACAATGAGATGTCCACAATGAGATTTCCACATACCGTTGGTCAAGTAGTGTATCTTGAAAGGCTTTGCTTGCAAGTGTAACACGTTGGATATGAACCCAGCTCTCCCACGGGAGCAACCAACGTCTTAAACCATTTAACAGTCTTGGGCCGAAGGCAGACCCTGGTTTTGGAGTATGCAGGCATGGCTACCTCAACACATGGCCATGACCGACTCATATCCGCTTCACAAGCAGGACTAAGTAACACTGACATAATTTTTTAGGGAGCGGTAATGAGGTGACCAATAACGGCTGCAATTGAGATCAGCTGTGCTGGTTAGTTTAGCGCATATTGATGATGTAACAAGACATCCACTGGCGATAATCTTGTGCCATTGATGTTGGCTTCTTGTTATTTGGTTATATTCCAATGAAAGGTGTGAAAATAATAGGCTACTGTTTCTGTTTCCTGGCTGAGTTGATGACCTGATTTGAGCCATCAGTTGATTGACAGTTGTAGGCGTACTGTAGAATGCTAAACTTTCCTCCAGTGTGTATGCTTGCCCAGGCTTTATCGTTAGCTATGTATAATTTGTCAATTTAGTTATGGTCTTTGGTGTGGATTGAAAGCCTGTATTGTATGGCTTTAATATTTAATTTCGTAAAGCTGTCAAGATGTTTATTATGCATTTGAGTCGTGTCACTAGATCGCAGAGCACTGGTATCGAACTCATGAGGCTCGAAGCCAGACTCACCTGCTTAGACCACCGCGTTACAGCGGTGAATATTGATGATACCGAAGATGTTATTGATGATACATACTGTACATACTGACTCTGGCATATGTGTGCCAAGGGAAACCGCTAGACCACAAAGGCACTGCAGTAACCAATAATTTATTTGGCCTATTGCTTGCCTTCAATATATAATAAAACAATTTATTAAAAAAGGATTTTCCCTAAGAAAAAATACATCTACACCCTGCAAATATGTCCATTTATTATAATTCACATAAGAATTCATGCAAGATGTGCTGTAGCCTGCTTCCCTGGCAGCGATTCTAAATATTATCTTCATATATTAAAATCCTCCATCTGCAAGATTATTTTCCTCCTGCGACGAAAGGGGTCAAATTAAGATCCGACATCTGTAGTTTAAATGACCTTGATGTTTATAATATATACTATTTTTCTTAAAGAAGTACACCAGTAAGGTCAGTGTCAACAGCCTGACTAACATTATTGAGACTATATGATATTCATTTAGTCTAATATTCTAGTTCATTACCTAAATGTTGGCTGTTTTGGCACCTTTCAAAGAACAATAACTGCTCCCCACTGACACTAACCTCATCAAATCTATCATATACTAATTCTTATCATCACTCGTTTTGACAGCTTGATGATGGCAACAGGAATCATAAGCGGGAAAAAGAAGCTTTAGATTACTAGTGATCCATCATTCCTTGTTTCGCAATAATCTCACAGTGCATCATCACTTTAACAGGACCAGCCAATCAGCATTTCATAAGAGAGCCGAGCTATGTTCCTTATTGCCACAGACGTTGTCCACCGGTGACTGCTGTAAAATACACCATCAAGAGATAACAAATCAAATGGCAGGACTGAAACAGTGGCTTCCTGATTCTGGGTAGTGATATTGGAAATTACGTCATGAGGTGAAACCTAAGCGGCATGAGACCTAGACCTAAGCAGCATGAGAAAAAGTGAGCCATATGTGTTGCTTTGTAGCTCAGTTGATAGAGTATGGTACTTGTAACACCAGGGTAGTGGCTTCGATTCCCATGACTGTTATTTATCTAATCAACTAACTATGTTTAAGTTTTACCCGATTTAAATTAATAATGTAACAATTAACTCATTAGGATTTAAGGCACCACGAGAGTGGTTGTTTTAAGAGTTACCATCTCCCGAATTAAACTATAAAGGTCTTTACCTATCACATCCATAAAACAGTCAATGTATTAAAACTTCTTTGGGATAGGGGGCAGCATTTTCACTTTTGGATGAATAGCGTGCCCAGAGTGAACTGCCTCCTACTCAGTCCCAGATGCTAATATATGCATATTATTATTAGTATTGGATAGAAAACACTCTGAAGTTTCTAAAACTGTTTGAATGATGTCTGTGAGTATAACATAAGTCATATGGCAGGCAAAAACCTGAGAAAAAATCCAAACAGGAAGTGGGAAATCTGAGTTTTGTCGTTTTTGAACTCACCCCTATTGAATACACAGTGGGATATTGGTTATGTTGCACTTCCTAAGGCTTCCACTAGATGTCAACCGTTTTTAGAAACTTGAATGAGGATTCTACTGTGATGTGGAGCTGGATGGGAGCTCTTTGAGTCAGTGGTCACCCTACAGCCTCGTTCTCAGTCACAAGCTTTCACTTGAGAGGTAGCTGTCGTTCCATTGGTTTTCAACAGACAATGTAATTCTCCGGTTGGAACACTATTGAACTTTTATGATACAAACATCCTGAAGATTGATTCTCTACTTAGTTTGACAAGTTTCTTTGACCTGTAATATAACTTTTTGAATGTTTCGTCCGAATGGATTTGTTTACCAAACGCCCTAACAAAAGAAGCTATTGGACATAAATGGACATGAATGATGGACATTATCGAACAAAACAAGCATTTATTGTGGAACTGCGATTCCTGGGAGTGCATTCTGATGAACATCATCAAAAGTAAGTTAATATTTATAATGCTGTTTATGAATAATGTTGACTACCCAAGATGGCTGATATTTCTCTGGCTGGTTTGGTTCTTTTGAAATCTGACACAGCGGTTGCATTAAGGAGAAGTGTATTTATAATGAGTATTTCTGTGAATTCATGTGGCTCTCTGCAATATCACTGCATGTTTTGGAAATACTGAACGTACCACGCCAATGTAAAATAAGATTTTTGGATATAAATATGAACTTTACCAAACAAAACATACATGTATTGTGTAACATGAAGTCCTATGATTGTCATCTGATGAAGATCATCAAAGGATAGTCATTCATTGTATCTCTATTTGTGCTTTTTGTGACTCTTTGGCTGGAAAAATGGCTGGGTTTTTCTGTGAGTTGGTGGTGACCTAACATAATCATTTGTGGAGGTTTCGCTGCAAAGTATTTTTGAAATCAGACACTGTGGCTGGATTAACGAGAATTTTATCTTTAAAATTTGAGAAATTCTGTTGATTTGCATTTGGAGTCCTAAACAGGTTAACTAGTTGGATATAGGGGGCGCTCTTTTAATTTTTGGATGAAAAACGTTCCCGTTTTAAACAAGATATTTTGTCACGAAAAGATGCTCGTCTATGCATATAATTGACAGCTTTGGAAAGAAAGCACTCTGACGTTTCCAAAACTGCAAAGATATTGTCTGTGAGTGCCACAGAACTGATGTTACAGGCGAATCAGGAAGTGCCGCATTTTTGAAACCGCCTCATGCCAATGACTCCTTATATGGCTGTGAAGGAGCTAGGAGTCAGCTTACGTTTTCCACAAGGTGTCTACAGCATTGTGACGTCTTTTTAGGCATTTCCATTGGAGAATGGCTGTAAGAGACCATATAGGGCGAGTGGTCGCATGGTGTCTCCCGGAGAAAACCTTGCGTAAAATACTGAGGTAGCCATTTTTCCAATCGTTTGTTATGAGAAACCAACTGCCTCGACGGATATATTATTGAATACATATGTTAAAAACACCTTGAGGATGGATCCTAAACAACGTTTGCCATGTTTCTGTCGATATTATGGAGTTAATTTTGAAAAAAGTTTGGCGTTATAGTTGAAGTATTTTTCGGTCGATTTCTCAGCCAACCAGGATGAACAAACGGGACGTTTTTCGCCTACAAAAATATTTTGGGAAAAAAGGAACATTTGCTATCTAACTGGGAGTCTCCTGAGTGAAAGCATCTGAAGTTCTTCAAAGGTAAATTATTTAATTTGGTTGCTTTTCTTATTTTTGTGAAAATGTTGCCTGCTGCCAGCAGAGCTAGCATAGCATTATGCCATGATAAACTTACACAAATGCTTGTCTAGCCTTGGCTGTAACGCATATTTTGAATAGCGTAATCATAGCCTCAAGCTCATTACCATAACGCAACGTTAACTATTCATGAAAATCGCAAATGAAATGAAAGAAATATATTCACTCACAAGCTGAGCCTTTTGTTAACAACACTGTCATCTCAGATTTTCAAAATATGCTTTTCAACCATAGCTACACAAGCATTTGTGTAAGAGTATTGATAGCCTAGCATAGCATTAAGCCTAGCATTCAGCAGGGAACATTTTCACAAAACCAAGAAAAGCATTCAAATAAAATAATTTACCTTTGAAGAACTTCAGATGTTTTCAATGACGAGACTCTCAGTTAGATAGCAAATGTTAATTTTTTCCAAAAAGATTATTTGTGTAGGAGAAATCGCTCCGTTTTGTTCATCACGTTTGGCTAAGGAAAAAATCCGAAAATGCAGTCTCTACAACGCCAAACTTTTTGCCAAATTAACCCCATAATATCCACAGAAACATGGCAAACGTTGTTTAGAATCAATCCTCAAGGTGTTTTTCACATATCTATTCGATAATAAATCATTCGTGGCAGTTGTGTTTCTCCTCGGAAGCAAACAGAAAAATACACGCAGCTGGAGATTACGCAATAATTGTGACGGAGGACACCAAGCGAGCACCTGGTAGATGTAGTGTAAAATGGTCAATCTTCCAATGATATGCCTACAAATACGTCACAATGCTGTCGACACAATGGGGAAACGACAGAAAGTCTAACCTCATTCGTGACCCATTCACAGCCATATAAGGAGACATTGGAACACAGCGCCTTCAAAATCTGGGGCACTTCCTGTTTGAAATTTCATCTTGGTTTCGCCTGTAGCATCAGTTCTGTGGCACTCACAGACAATATCGTTGCAGTTTTGGAAACGTCAGAGTGTTTTCTTTCCAAAGCTGTCAATTCTGTGCATAGTCGAGCATCTTTTCGTGACAAAATATCGTGCTTAAAACGGGAACGTTTTTTTATCCAATAATGAAATACCGCCCCCAGAGTTCCAAGAAGTTAACACATTAGGAAAAGGTCCTTAGCTGAATGACACAACATGGTGGCTTTTTACAAAACAACATGGAGAGGGAGAGAAAGAGAGAAATGCAATGTTCTAGGTACAGCTTTTTTTAGGACAGCTAATCAGCTGTACCAGTGATTTGTGTTGATGTTCAGAGTTCAAACCACTTTAGACATGGGCTACAGCTCTCCGTCTTTCCTGGTCTGGTGTTAATTTCTTTACCGATCCTTTTATGCACTCTGGTAGAAAGGGACATTTCTGTCAGGCTGACACGCTCTCTAACCTCCCTCGGGGCGTGGCTACTTACTATGCAAAGTTTATAGGAGACATATGATCTCATGGCGCCTAAAAACACATTCATATCTTAACAAAAATATGTTCACCATTTTTCATATGTCATATACAACGTAGAGGATGGAGACTTCTTACATATAGTGTATATACTTTTCAAGTTACAGTATTTCCTTTATAACCTTTTTAATGACATCACAAATTTAAAACCAATATGACACGACTTTTCTACAGCTAACAGCAGACGTGTTCTGGAAGGGTCTTGGAGAAGACCAGGATGTTCATAGAGGTAAACAAAGACGAACCGATTCAACATATCCCTAAGAGTGTCATTGACCAATGCTTGGAAGACTGCCCATGAGTTCGATAATCCAAATTGCATGACTAAATACTCAGTGTACACTAGGGGTGTTAAAGGCAGTTTTCCATTCATCTCCCTCCTTGATTCTCACAAGATTGTAAGCATTGCGGTGGTCCAGTTTGGTGAAGAATTGGGCCCCCTGTGCCAGCTCCAAGGTGGCGGACATCCGGGGTAGCGGGGTAACAGTTCTTAATCGTGATCCTGTTCAGCCCTCGGTAGTCGATGCAGGGATGCAGACCTCCATACTTCTTTCCCACAAAGAGGAAACCTGCACAAGCCGGGGATGTTGAGGAGCAAATGAAACCTGCCTCCAGCAAGTTCTGGATGTAATTGTCCATGACTGCAGCTTCAGGGATCGAGAGGGAGTAAAGATGGCCCCGGGGAGAGGTGGAGCCGGGTAGGAGTTCTATGGCGCAGTCTTTTGGACAATGATGAGGGAGGGTGGTGGCTTGCCTCTTACTGAAGGCCTCCTGGAGGTCGAAGTATTCAGTAGGGAGAGAGAAGAAGTATTGGTCTTCAATGGATGCAGGGGGACGCGACGAGGCTGTAGGTGGGGGTTTTAGACATTTATTCTGGCAAATCTTACCCCAGTCTATTAGGTGCCCCGTGGATCAGGAGAGTAGGGGGTTATGTAGCGCTAGTCAGGTGTGCCCTAGAATAAGGGGGTTCTCGGGAGCCGTGATCAAAAGAAAACTAAGAGTCACCCCAACCTGCAGTAGAATGGGAACCATGACAACTGTCATTCATTGCCAAGCTGATCTGACCCATTCGGATTCTCACAGGACAATCATAACAATGTTATTCCAACCAGATCTCATTTTTATGTTTGTAACATCAACCAATTTTGCCAGCTGAGATGAGAGTCCTCATTTCAAGTGGACAGATATTACTCATTCTCCAGAATGAGACAGAATCCACTCGGCGACAACGTTGCCATTTGTCAGTAGGGTTTAGCAGCCACAGTGGTATTTCCTGTCATCTCTTTGCCTTTTCCTCCCCACATACATCATTCCTCAGAGCCAGCACAGAGCTGTGGGCGATTGGGATAACAAAACCCGCTGACTCCCCTAGACAATTTGTCTTGCACCTCCCGCTTTGTTTCGCACCTTCCGCATTTTCAGAATCTGACAAGCGTGATTAAGGCAGACCAACTGCGGTCAGCTTGGTGGCATGTGTCTGCCTGGCCACAGTCAGTTGCTCTGTGAACTGAAGTCAAAGGTAGAGGTCTGCTTTGGATTTCAACATGGCCTCCTCAAACTCAATCGATACAGAAACTCTCAGCTGAGACAGGTAAATACCTAGCTCCAAATTCTATAAGAGGGTTGATGGTGCTAATGATACCTGGCTGTGGACTACAGCTGCAAGTGTTATACAGCTATGTCTCAAGGCGAGGTGTGATAATGAGGTGTAGATTAGGGTCTAGAAATCCAGTTTTGTTTTCCAATCAAGTTGTGGAATTGTCAGTTCTTCACAGTAAGCAACCAGGGAGTCAGAATCACATAATTGCTACTGTCAATATACCTAAACAGTCAAGGCCATAAAAAGCCCATATTATTATACTTACAAAAGAGCTCACATATGACCCCCCCCATAATACACACAGAACACTGGCGCATAGCTCTTATTTCTATTATACTTTTGACTAAGATTGTCGTTCTCATTAATCTCAAGTTGAGCATTAGCAAGCCTTTTCACTCTGTCTAATGCTAGGGAAAAGCATTAACTGCCATGGGGATTACATGAGGTGGTGTTTTGTTTCTCACTGTATGAAGGCTTTCTAGCCAAGCGTTGGGAGAAATAAAGACCTAACACAAGAGGCAGTCACTGCTGAGATGTTTTTCTGAACATAATTGAAGGTCATTGTGCGAAGAAAGTCATTATTTGCAGGTATTCCCTACTGTGCTAACAGGTGGGGGGAATGAATAGAGATATGTCCCAAATGGCAGCCTATTCCCTATATAGTGCCCTATATAGGGCATAAGGTGCCATTTGGGACGCATACCAGGTCTACAGTTAGCTGGCTGTACATTTGACCACACAGTTAGACATAAGAGTTTTATCGTTCTAAAGACATCTATTGGAGCAATTTTTGTAATTTGCATTTATACTATGACACAGACATCGTTATATTCCTACACCACACTTTTATTCAATTGAAAGTGTAGAACTCACTGTCTGTGGTGTTTCTTTGGTGTGTACTCATACTCTCAGGTTTTCAGGCCTAACTTAATCTTATATTGTCTCACACAAATCAAGGGCAAACTATGGTACAGTACACGGACGCAGCCATCCGCGATAATATCGCTCTTTCTTTCTTCCCTATGAAAATGGAAAAAAGTGATCCCCGTCAGCAAGCTTCCTGCTTTTCTTTTTGTTCTCCCTTTATCTACGATCATCAGCTTCCGATGATGAACTCAGAGCGAGTTGTCAGTTTTTACAAGGCTGCATTCCAAATGTCACCCTAGTCCCTATGGACCCTGGTCAAAACTAGTGCACTACTTAGGGAATAGGGTGCCATTTGCGACTCAATCAAGTCTGTCTGCTGATGCTTCTGTTTAACAATTTGCATAGATATGCAAATTGTCCACAGCTACCATCTCAATGCTCCCGACTGATGGCCATGGTATCATGGTGACATCACACATTTGTCAGAAATCCTATCCCCCTGTGCCACCCTACTGTATGTGGTCCTTGTCCTATGGTAACGTCGCTGTATGCAAAACGCGACTGTCAGAGTTTACGTGATTTATGATGAGTTGGTTCAAAGATGGGATTCAGATATTTATGGCTAGAGTTATGGATTATCCCTGTGTTATACTTTGTCACAGACTTTACAATGTTGATGACAGAGTTTCTTTACATTTTATTTATTTATTTAGCCCCATATGACCCGCATCCACCTCCTAAAGATGCAATCTTTGAGGCTCTGCATCAAAGCGTTGAACCTAAAGAAACCACTAAAACATCCCCTTGTGTGCTCCTACCACTTCTTTGACAAGAAGCCTACGGTGGAGCATCTTTACCTAGAAAAATGGCTTGGCTGCGATGCTCCACTCGTGAAGAAGCATTGTGTGTTGGTCAGGCAGTCATCAGTGACAGGAAAGCCAAACGCTTGAGCAGTTTGCCTGCTCTCATTTTGTGTCTCCCTCTTGCTCTTGTATCTAAGCACAGTCTCTCAATAGCACCATTTATTTCCTTTACAACTCAATAAAAAAATACCATTTGATATATACTGTACTTAATTATTATGATTATTAAATATTATTAGGAGCGTTCATGCAGTATGGTGTTTAATTGTACGGATTTGTTATTAATTGTCCATTGACTTGTTTAACAAGCCATACTAATTTATTAACAGATGACACAACAGGATCAAGTGTTCACCAAATTGAAAATGGGGATTGGCCAACACAAACAGAAGGAATGGATATGCCTTCAGAGAAGGATGCCCAAACTCAATGGGACGACCCATCTCTAAGTGATCACAACTACAACTCAGATGATCATATAAAGCCCACTACCTGTGAGGCACGGACACAGTGCCCAGCAACACCTCTCTACAAAACCCTGCTGAGGAACGAAGCACTCTATCGACTGCATACAGGCTTGTCTCTTGCTGCCTTTTCTACCCTGGCGGAACGTCTTCTATCCCTCTACAAAGGCAGCTTTCAGTTAGACCTGATAGACCAACTCTTGATGATACTGATGAAGCTGTATCTCAACTTGCTGCAGCGGGACTTGTGCAGAAAGTTTTCGTGTTTTCTAGAGTATTGTCAGTCGAGTGATTAGTTATTGGATTGGCATGATGGAAGAGAATCTGAGGAAATTCCATTGTTGCCAAGGGAAACCATCAGTGCTACAATGCCACAATGTTTTAAGGACCACTACCCAGGAACAAACTGCTCAGAAACTGCTTTACAGAAGAGCAAGAATCTGGATTCAAGGGGAGAGTCATTCAGCCATTACTACGCCCAGAACACTATCAAATACCTGGTGGCCATTGCACCTTGTGATGTTCATTTCCTCAGCATATGAAGGTAGATGTAGCAAATATGTAACATCGGATTCTGCGTTCCTGGAGTACCTCTGTCCAGGTGATGAGGTCATGGCTGACCGTGATCTGCTACACGAGAGGAAGATCACAATTCCAGCCTTCACAAAGAGGCACACATCTGTCAGAGGAAGACACCACATGTACAAAATGGATAGCTAATTCAGCGTAATTCAGCGTCCTGCGACTGGAGCCGCACGTCGTGGAGGGGGTACTGTCACCGTGTGCCAATCAACCTCTCATCTAAAATGGACAAAATACTTTGAATCTGTGCTGCCCTGTGTAACCTGCGTGGTGATATCATTAATGAAGATGCTGAATGAACTGACCAGTGAAAAGCCATTCACAGGGTCAATTTCCCAATATGTATTAAAGTTGTGTTAAAAGTGTTGTTAAATACATTTAAATTAATTATATAACAACTGAATTATTTGTTTTACATACTCATTAATATTAATAAAAAGCAAAGCCATAAAAACAATTTCCACAATACTGTGACTGTTGACGCATTAAGTCAGGGTTTTTAACAATTTGTTAATAGCATCTCCAAACAGGAGAGACATCTGACTACATACTTCTACAGAGTTGCATATATTTGTCACTCAGTGACAATCTGCCTGACTGATACTCCTCAACAATAAATGGCAGCATGTGTGTTGAGTATAATGCATTCAACCTCAAGACAGCCTCTGCACAGAACTGTGCATGATAGGGAGCAGGAATGACAACTTGCTGGGACGGAGCCCAGATGAGCACCTTACTTTCTTCCAGTCCTGTGCAAAACATAACAATTTGCACCTGCATGTTGTAGCCACATGGTTGCAGTTGGGGTGTACCCTACACCACCTTCACAGGGAGGGAAGCTAAAGTCATTCCACTACTGTCACTTGTGCTCCCTCTCCGGCATCTAGGTCACCTCCCTGATTACCTTCCTTATATGTGTCACTCCCTTTGGTTCCTTCCCCAGACGTTATTGTTTCTGTTTCAGATTTATGTCTGTGCGTTGTTCGTGTTTCGTTTATTAATTAAATCACTCACTCCCTGAACTTGCTTCCCGACTTTCAGCGCACACCGTTACAAAATAACGCCTCACCTAAGGGAAGCATCAGGGAGCGTTTATATTTTTTTTGTGTCAGGTGGAATGATGTCGGGTCCGGGAGCAGCAATAGGCTTCCATGCCTCAGCCAGATCGCCAGGCTCCCCTGCCTCCGCTGGCTCGTCAAGCTCTCATGCCTCAGCCGGCTCGTCAGGCTCTCATGCCTCAGCCGGCTCGTCAGGCTCTCCTGCCTCAGCCGGCTCGTCAGGCTCCCCTGCCTCAGCCGGCTCGTCGGGAGTTCATGCCCTCCCCGGATCGCTAGGCTCTCCTGCTTCCACCAGCTCGTCAGGCTCTCGTGCCTCAGCTAGATCATCAGGTTCCCCTGCCTCAGCCCCCTGTCAGATTCACGTGTCCCAGCCGGTGACAGATTCCCATGCATCAGCAGGGGTGACCGGTGCACTCCTAATCCCCGGGATTGTCCCCTGGGTTGGTATCTTGTGGCTGGAGCCGAACGCGCCTGGAAGGGGGTACCGTCAGGTATGCTCTATCTCGGGCGCTATAGGTCGCCATGCTCCTGTGTCTCAGCCAGATTGACAGGTTTCCTTCACCTCTGCAGAGGTGACCAGTCCAACTCCTGGTCCCCGGGATCGTCTTTTGGTCAGCGTCCTGCAGCTGGAGCCGCGAGTCGTGGAGGGGGTACTGTCACGTGTGCTCCCTCTCCGGCCTCTAGGTCACCAGGCTGCTTGTTATGGCGCACACCTGTCATCATCGTTTTGTGCACCTGCACATCATCACTCACCTGAACTCCATCACCTCCCTGATTCCTTCCTTGTATATGTCACTCTTTTTGGTTCCTTCCCCAGGCGTTATTGTTTCAGTTTCATGTCTGTGCGTTGTTCGTGTTTTGTTTATTGATTAAATCACTCACAGCTACCGAATAATAGTAAAGCCCCCTTTACTGGCTCAAATAGCCAACCAATCAGCCTGTTACCAACACTTAGTAAACCTCTGGAAAAAAATGTGTTTGACCAGATACAATGTTATTTCACAGTAAACAAAATTTCAGCATGCTTGGGAAGGACACTCAACAAGCAGAGCACTTACATACTTTTACACAAATAACTGATGATTGGCTGAGAGAAATTGATGATGAAATTATTGTGGGGGCTGTCTTGTTAGACTTCAGTGCAGCTTTATACATTATTGATCATAGTCTCCTAATGGAAAAACGTATGTGTTATGGCTTTACACCCCCTGCAATAATGTGGATAAAGACTTACATGTCTAACAGAACACAGAGGGTGTTCTTTAATGGAAGCCTATCAAATATAATCCAGTTAGAATAAGGAGTTCCCCAGGGTAGCTGTTTAGGGCCCTTGCTTTTTCAAGTTTTACTAACGACATGCCACTGACTTTGAGTAAAGCCAGAACATCAGCTACCACAGCGACTGAAATGACTGCAACACTCAACAAAGAGCTGCAGTTAGTTTGAGTGGGTGGCAAGGAATAAGTTAGCCCTAAATATTTCTAAAACTAAAAGCATTGTATTTGGAACAAAACACTCGCTAAATCCTAAATCTCAACTAAATCTTGTAGTAAATCATGTGGAAATTTAGCAAGTTGATGACTAAACTGCTTAGAGGAAAGCTGTCATGGTCAAAACATATTGATGCAGTAGTAGCTAAGATGGGGAGAAGTCTGTCTATTATAAAGTGATGCCCTGCCTTCTTAACAGCACTATCAACAAGGCAGATCCTACAGGCCCTAGTTTTATCGCACCTTGACTACTGTTCAGTCGTGTGGTCAGGTGCCACAAAAAAATGACATAGGAAAATTGCAATTGGCTCAGAACAGGGCAGCACGGCTGGCCCTTGGATGCACACAGATAGCTAATATTAATAATATGCATGTCAATCTCTCCTGGCTGAAAGTGGAGGAGAGATTGACTTCATCACTACTTTTATTTATGAGAGGTATTGACATGTTGAATGCACCAAGCTGTCTAAACTACTGGCACACAGCTCAGACACCCATGCATACCCCACAAGACATGCCACAAGAGGTCTCTTCACAGTCCCCAACTCCAGAACAGACTATGGGAGGCACACAGTACTACATAGAGCCATGAGTACATTGAACTCTATTCCACATCAAGTAACTAATGCAAGCAGTAAAATTAGATTTAAAAAAGGGATAAAACACACATTATGTAACAGTGGGGACTGTGAAGCAACACAAACATTGGCACAGACACACGCATACACACACAAACACATGCATATACACACACACACACACACACACACATGGATTTAGTATTGTAGATATGTGGTAGTGGTGGAGTAGGGGCCTGAGGGCACACAGTGTGTTGTAAAATCTGTGGATGTATTGTAATGTTTTAAATGTTAAAAGCTGCTGTAGCCAGTCCAATCCAAAATGTCAT
Organism: Oncorhynchus mykiss; assembly: GCF_057628025.1. Classification (NCBI taxonomy): domain Eukaryota; kingdom Metazoa; phylum Chordata; class Actinopteri; order Salmoniformes; family Salmonidae; genus Oncorhynchus; species Oncorhynchus mykiss. Next base: position 49,806,662 of record NC_143046.1, on the reverse strand, counting down.
GACTGCCACAGCCCCAGCCACACTCCTACTAAACTATGCCTCCAGTCTTCTGATCTAACCCGCTGGGTCATATCTCAATAACTCAGTACCAAAAACCCAGCATCAACAACCCAACCTTGCTCTTTTTACAGAAAACAACCAAACCAATTTGACCCAAAGCCTGCAACCCAGCAGTTGGGTCAAACAAACAATCCATCAGTTGGGTCAACCAAACAACTCAGCAGACACTTCTATGCTGTACAGTTGTAGGGCTATTCAATGATGATCCTGGAGGGCCGAAACGTTTAACTTTTTTCTTTCTCCCTGGTAGTTCCTTGATCCTTGACTAGAAGTTGACAGCTTTTGCACAGTATCTGTTGGAAGAAATGCAGTTTGAATCTCTTCTCCTATTCATTTTCTTCGGTGTTACCCTGCTGGTTTGTATTATGTCATCCAGCCTGTTATTTCAAGTGAGAATATTATGTGACACATTACAAATGCATTACAATAGACTTACACATGCACCATGATGTTATGTATTAAATGGTGTATGACAGCAGTCTGGCGACATGGCTAATAACTGTGGAGATGTTTCATTGTTCTGATTTGTATTGTTCATGTAGAGATAAGTATATGGCAGGTATGAGAGAGGGAGACCGATAAATAGTGAAGGGGTAGACTGGTGGACTCCATGGGCGATATACACTGAGTGTATAAAACATTAGGAACACCTTCCTAATGTTGAGTTGCATCCCCTTTTGTCCTAAGGTGTCAAAAGCATTCCACAGGGATGCTGGCCCATGTTGATTCACATGCTTCCAATAGTTGTGTCAAGTTGGCTGGATGTCTTTTGGGTGGTGGACCATGCTTGTGGGAAACACAGGATATTTTTTAGGGTGAAAAACTCAGCAGCATTGCAGTTATTGACACATTCAAATCAATTTGTGTTTGCCACATGTGCCGAATACAACAGGTATTGTACCTTACTGTGAAATGCTTACTTACAAGCCATTAACCAACAATGCAGTTCAAGAAATAGAGTTAAGACAATATTTACTAAATTAACTAAAGTAAAAAAAATGGAATCAAGAAGTAACAGAAGAAAATGACATAACAATAACGAGGCTATATACCGGGGGTACCGGTATCGAGTCAATGTGCGGGGTACATGTTAGACGAGGTAATTTGTGAAGTGACTATGCATAGATAATAAACAGCCAGTAGCAGCAGTGTAAAAACAGAGTTTGGCCATTTGATGAATTGTTCAGCAGTAAATTGTCTTGGTCCTAGACTTTGTGCTCCAGTCCCGCTTGCCATGTGTTAGCAGAGAGAACAGTTTATGACTTGGGTGACTAGAGCCTTTGACAAACTGGTACACCATAAGCACTTAAATATTTTGTCTTGCCCATTCACCCTCTGATTTTTTTATTTGACCTTTATTTCATTAGGCAAGTCAGTTAAGAACAAATTCTTATTTTCAATGACAGCCTTGGTTAACTGCCTGTTCAAGGGCAGAATGTATCTTTGTCTGCTCAGGGATTTGACCTTGCAAACTTTTGGTTGCTAGTCCACCGCTGTAACCACTAGGCTACCCTGCTGCCCCAGCTAACCTGATAGGCACTCATAGCCTCAATTGTCTCGAGGCTTGAAAATCCTTCTTGATCACGCCTCCTCCCTTTCATCTACACTGATTGAAGTGGATTTAAGAAGTGACATCAATAAGGGTTCATAGCTTTCGCCTGGATACCTGGTCAGTATATGTCATTAAAAGAGTATGTTCCTAATGTTTTTTAAACTGTGTATGTGATCTGACGGTGGCAGCAGTACCGCAAGACTAACCTCCAGCACTCATTGCTGTGTGTTTCTATCTCTCTCTATGATTTTTCCAGATCCCTCCCCGTTCCACAACAACATGGGATCATATTGTAATGAAACAGCAGGGATCAGGTCTCGAACCCTCGACCTTCGAGCCGTGCCGCAAAAGCATGCTCTGCACTGAAAAACCCAGGGTCGTTACACAACTCCCTCCTTTCAAAGAGCTCGTCCTCGCGCTAGCTTGCGACTCTACGTCTTACAGTAACGCGCTCACCGGCCAAGCACACGCACTGTCGTGGATGCAGGGTTCGATCACTTCTTACACCATGGTAATGAAACAGGCAGGGAACAGGTCTCAAACCCTCGAACTTCTTGCCCGAGGTCCGGCGCGCTATCGACTGTGCCGCAAAAGCATGCTCGTGCGGCAGAGTCGATTTCCGAGCTTGTAAACCCAGGGTCGTTACAATATCATATGTAAAAGTACATGTGTGTGTATATCTATGCAAACTACACTTTTCTGTTGTAAATAGTACATGGTAGCAGTTTTGTTTACTGTGTCCATTTCATGACACCCTCAAGCCTCAACCATGTCATTGTGATGATGATTAATTTCTCTCTGTTGACAGATGTGTTTCTGTCTCGCTCTCTTTGCTTCTCTCCAGATCTCTCCCCTTTCCACAACATCCCCCTCCAGGGCCAGTACCATTGTCACCATGGCCCGGGGGTCCCTCTGGGACAGTTGTGTGACTTCACGATGGACTGCCCACTCGGCGACGACGAAGGGGACATGTGCAGTGAGTACAGCTTTTCTATTCTGAACAAAAATATAAACATTCAACAATTTCAAAGTTTTTACTGAGTTACAATTCATACAAGGAAATAAGACAATATAAATAAATAAATTAGGCCCTAATCTATTGATTACACATGACTGGGCAGGGGTGCAGCCATTGGTGGGCTGCACCCCACCCACTGGGGAGCCAGGCCCAGCCAATCAGAATTGTTTTTTTGCAACAAAAAGGCAAAAAGACAATGGAGGCAACTTCAGGTTGAGAAATGAACAATCAATTCTCTGGCAACAGCTCTGGTGGACCTTCCTGCAGTCAGTATGCCAACTTTATGCTCCCTCAAAACTTGAGACATATGTGACATTGTGTCGTGTGACAAAACTGCACATTTTAAAGTGTGCTTTTATTGTCCCCATTACAAGGTGCACCTGTGTAATGATCATGCTGTTTAATCAGCATCTTGATATGCCACACTTGTCAGTTGGATGGATTATCTTGGCAAAGGAAAAATGCTCACTGACAGTGATGTAAACAAATTTGTGCACAAAATTTGAGAGAACTTAGCTTTTTGTCCGTATTTCTGGGAATTTTTATTTCAGCTAATGAAACATGGCACCAACACTTTACATGTTGTGTTTATATTTTTGCTCAGTGAACTTCACCATTGGACTGGGTCTGTTGTGGGTAATGGAGGTTGAAGTCTGTTTGTGTGGGTGGGGGTAGGTGGATGGGAGGGGTTGGGGGGGGCATATATATATATATATATATTTATCATAGGTATACTTCACCTGTGAGAGATGGAATCTAAAACAAAAATCCAGAAAATCACATTGTATGATTTTTAAGTAAATTAATTAGCATTTTATTACATGACATAGGTATTTGATACATCAGAAAAGCAGGACTTAATTTGTGGTACAGAAACCTTTTTTTTGCAATTACAGAGATCATACGTTTCCTGTAGTTCTTGACCAGGTTTTCACACACTGCTGCAGGGATTTTGGCCCACTCCTCCATAGAGACCTTCTCCAGATCCTTCAGGTTTCGGGGCTGTCACTGGGTAATACGGACTTTCAGCTCCCTTCAAAGATTTTCTATTGGGTTCAGGTCTGGAGACTGGCTAGGCCACTCCAGGACCTTGAGATGCTTCTTACGGAGCCACTCCTTAGTTGCCCTGGCTGTGTGTTTCGGGTCGTTGTCATGCTGGAAGACCCAGCCACGACTCATCTTCAATGCTCTTACTGAGGAAGGGAGGTTGTTGGCCAAGATCTCGCGATACATGGCCCCATCCACCCTCCCCTCAATATGGCACACTCTTTCTGTCCCCTTTGCAGAAAAGTATCCCCAAAGAATGATGTTTCCACCTCCATGATTCACGGTTGGGATGGTGTTCTTGGGGTTGTACTCATCCTTCTTCTTCCTCCAAACACGACGAGTGGAGTTTAGTTCAAAAAGCTCTATTTTTGTCTCATCAGACCACATGACCTTCTCTAATTCCTCCTCTGGATCATCCAGATGGTCATTAGCAACCTTCAGACGGGCCTGAACATGCACTGGCTTGAGCAGGGGGACCTTGCGTGAGCTGCAGGATTTTAATCCATGACGGCGTAGTGTGTTACTAATGGTTTTCACCATGCTGCTTGCCTATTGTCCTGTAGCTCATCCCAGCCTTGTGCAGGTCTACAATTTTATTCCTGATGTCCTTACACAGCTCTCTGGTCTTAGCCATTGTGGAGAGGTTGGAGTCTGTTTGATTGAGTGTGTGGACAGGTGTCTTTTATACAGGTAACGAGTTCAAACAGGTGCAGTTAATACAGGTAATGAGTGGAGAACAGGAGGGCTTCTTAAAGAAAAACAGGTCTGTGAGAGCCGGAATTCTTACTGGTTGGTAAGTAATTAAATACTTATGTCATGCAATAAAATGCCAATTAATTACTTAAAAATCATACAATGTGATTTTCTGGATTTTTGTTTTAGATTCCGTCTCTCACAGTTGAAGTGTACCTATGATACAAATTACAGACCTCTACATGCTTTGTAAGTAGGAAACACTGCCAATTTTGCAGGTTATCAAATACTTGTTCTCCCCACTGTATGTGTGTGTGTGCGTGAGTGAGTGTGTACGTGCGTATGTGTGCAGTTCATTATGCATGTACAGTACCAGTCAAAAGTTTGGACACACCTACTCATTCAATGTTTTTTCTTTATTTTTACTATTTTCTACATTGTTGAATAATAGTGAAGACATCAAAACGATGAAAAAACACATATGAAATCATGTAGTAACCAAATAAGGAGGGGCCTTCACGTGTACCATCTGTGGCCGCAGAGGTCACACGGCTGGTCGGTGCCGGGTTGGTTCCTTTAGGGGTCAAGGGAGCAGGCAGGGCACTCTGGTGTCACCCCGGGTGAACCTGCACCACTCTCATCCAGAGCCCTTTGTTGTACACCTGTTTGTGCATGTTTACTTTCCTGAATTTTCCCAGCATTCCCTACATAAGGTGCTCGTCAATTCAGGCGCAGCTGGGAATTTTATCGACAGAGCATTTGCCCATAGTTTAGGGATCCCTGTTGTTCTAGTGGTTAGGCCTTTCCCAGTTCACGCTCTGGACAGTCGACCATTAGGGTCCGGATTGATTAGGAAGGCTACCATTCCCCTGGGCATGGTGACGCAGGGGGGTCACAAGGAGAGAATCAGTCTCTTCTTTATTGGCTCTCATGCGCTTCCCGTGGTACTAGGCCTCCCCTGGTTAGCTTGTTATGACCCCACCATATCATGGCAACAGAGGGCTCTCACGAGGTGGTTGCGAGAGTGCTCAGGGAGGTGTTTAGGGGTTTCCGTTGGTGCTACTACGGTGGACGGGGGGATTGTGCGGTAAATCTCCTGGTAGACGCCGCAATTACCAAGAGTCACATGTATCCCCTGTCACAGGCAGAGACGGCGGCTATGGAAACATATGTTTCCGAATCCCTGCGTTGGGGGTACATTCAGTCCTCCACTTCACCCGCCTACTCAAGTTTCTTTCTTGTGAAGAAGAAGGAGGGAGGTCTGTGCTCGTGTATTGACTACAGAGGCCTAAATCAGATCACTGTGAGGTACAGTTACCCGCTACCTCTTATCGCCACTGCGATCAAGTCAATTCACGGGGGGCGCGCTTCTTCACCAAATTTGGTCTCAGGAGCGCTTACAACATGCAGTGTATCCGGGAGGGAGACGAGTGGAAGACGGCGTTCAGTACAACCTCAGGGCATTATGAGTACCTCGTCATGCCGCACGGGTTGATGAATGCTCCATCAGTCTTCCAAGAGATTTTCAGAGAATTGCATGGGTAGGGTGTAGTGGTGTATATCGATGACATTCGGATATACTCCGCTACACGCGTCGAGCATGTGTCCCTGGTGCGCAGGGTGCTTGGTCGACTGTTGGAGCCTTGACCTGTACTTCAAGGCTGAGAAATGCCTGTTCTTCCAACAGTCCGTCTCCTTCCTAGGGTACCGCATTTCCACCTCGGGGGTGGAGATGGAGAGTGACCGCATTTCAGCCGTGCGTAATTGGCCGACTCCCACCACGGTAAAGGAGGTGCAGCGGGTTCTAGGGTTTGCCAATTACTATCGGAGGTTTATCCGGGGTTTTGGTTAGGTAGCGGCTCCCATTACCTCACTCCTGAAAGGGGGACCGGTACGTTTGCAGTGGTCGGCTGAGGCGAACAGGGCTTTTGGTCACCTAAGGGCTCTGTTTACCTCGGCTCCCGTGCTGGCCCATCCGGTTCCCTCTTTGGCGTTCATAGTGGAGGTGGACACGTCCGAGGCTGGGATAGGAGCTGTGCTCTCTCAGCGCTCGGGTACGCCACCGAAGCTCCGTCCCTGTGCCTTCTTCTCGAGGAAGCTCAGCCCGGCGAGCGAAACTATGACTTGGGGGACCGGGAGCTGTTGGCTGTCGTGTGGAGACATTTTCTTGAGGGGGCTAAACACGCTTTTCTCATCTGGACTGACCACCGCAATCTGGAGTACATCCGGGCAGCGAGGAGACTGATCCCTCGCCAGGCAAGGTGGGCCATGTTTTTCACCTGTTTTGTTTTCAAACTTTCGTACAGACCAGGTTCCCATAATATGAAGGCAGACGCACCGTCCCGGCTGTATGACACAGTGGAGCGGCCCATGGATGCCGCCCCATACTCCCAGCCTCCTGCCTGGTGTCACCGGTAGTGTGGGAGCTGGACGCGGACACTGAGCAGGCGTTACGTGCAGAGCCCGCTCCCCTCCAGTGTCCCGCTGGGCATCTGTGCGTTCCGTCTGCTGACCGTGACCGGCTGATCTATTGGGACCACACTTCACCTTCCTCTGGTCATCCAGCCATCAGTCGGACGGTGCGCTGTCTGAGTGGGAAGTACTGGTGGCACAGTTTGGCTAAGGACGTGAGGGTTTGTTTCCTTTTGCTTGGTGTGCGTGCAGTGTAAGGCTCCTAGGCACCTGCCCAGAGGTAATTTACACCCCCTACCCATTCCACGATGGCCATGGTCGCACCTGTCGATCGATTTCCTGACCGATCTCCCACCATCACAAGGAAACACCACGATCCTGGTTGTTGTGGATCGTTTCTCTAACTCCTGCCGTTTCCTTCCTCTGTCCGGTCTCCCTACGGCCCTACAGACTGTGTTGGCCTTGTTAAAGCACGTCTTCCGACACTACGGGGTTCCTGAGGATATAGTGTCTGTTCGGGGTCCCCAGTTCACTTCGAGAGTCTGGAGGTAGTTCATGGAATGTCTGAGGGTCTCGATCAGCCTTACCTCGGGTTTTGACCCTGAGAGTAACGGGCAGGTGGAGAGAGTTAGCCAGGATGTCGGGTAGGTTTCTGCGGTCTTATTTCCAGGACCGGCCAGGGGAGTGGGCGGCGTTCGTGCCCTGGGCAGAGATTGCCCAGAACTCGCTTCGCCACTCCTCCACTAACCTCTCCCCCATCCAGTGCATCCTGGGGTACCAGCCGGTTCTGGCTCCTTGGCATCAGAGTCAGACCGAAGCTCCTGCGGTGGACGACTGGTTCCGGCATGCGGAAGAGACATGGGACGCCGCCCATGTTCACCTTCAGCGGGCCGTGCTGCGCCAAAAGGAGAACGCAGATCACCACCGCAGTGAGACCCCGATGTTCGCACCGGGGGACCGGGTCTGGCTCTCGACCCGAAACCTACCCCTCCACCTGCACTGCCGGAAGCTGGGTCCACAGTTTGTGGGGCTGTTCAATGTCCCGAGGAGACTGAACGAGGTGTTTAACAGGTTATAGCTCCCCCCGATTACTGTATTAACTCCTCTCTCCTCAGGTCGGTGGTGGCTGGTCCGCTCCAGGAGTCTGAGGTGTGGGAGCTTCCTCCACCCCCTCTAGACATCGAGGTGGCCCCAGTGTACTCCGTTCGCTCCATACTGGATTCGATGCGTCGGGCGAGTGAACTTCAGTACCTCGTGGAGTTGGAGGGGTACAGTCCGGAGGAGAGATGCTGGGTTCCGGTGGAGGACATGTTGAACCCTTCAATGCTGCGGGAGTTCCACCGTCTCTGTCCGGACCGCCCTCCGAGCATATCCCAGTTTAGGTCACCTAACAGTACAAACTCTGAAGATAGATGGGGAGCAATTAATTCACATATGGTTTCCAGGGCACAGCTGGGGAATGACGGTAGTATTGCTAAAGGCTATAAGAACTGTCCGTCTAGTGCGTTCGGAACAGAATGAAAAAGGAGCATATTTCTGGGCGTGGAAGAATAGATTCAAGGCATAATGTACAGACAAGGGTATGGTAGGATGTGAGTACAGTGGAGGTAAACCTAGGCATTGAGTGACGATGTGAGAGGTTTTGTCTCTAGAGGCACCAGTTAAGCCAGGTGAGGTCTCTGCATGTGTGAGGGGTGGGACAAAATGGATGTCTAAGGCAATTTGGGTAATGCTGGGGGCTCTACAGTGAAATAAGACAATAATAACTAACCAAAACAGCAATAGACAAGCATATTTACATTAGAAAGAGGCATGTGTAGCCGAGTGATCATAGGGTCCAATGAGCAGCAATAGGTGAGTCAGGGATCTATTAGTTCAGTAGTCGCTACTATACTAGGCCAGCTGGAGACACGGAAATTCAGACAGCTAGGGGGCCGGGGCTAGCAGATGGCCTTCGGCGACGTCGCAACAGAAGAGCCTCTTGAAACCACCTCGGACGAATACGTCGGCAGACCAGACCATGGATCGCCAGGGCTCCTGTGTCGGCAATAAAGGGTCCAGGCCAATTGGCAAAAGAGGTATTGTAGCCCAAGAATTAGCTGGTAGACCTCTTCGGCAAGCCAGGAGATGTGCCTAGCTCGAGGCTAGCTCAAGGCTAACTGGAGCATGCTTCGGGACAGAGGCGTTAGCCAGCAGTAGCCACTTGAATGCAGCTAGCTAGCTCCGATGATCTGGTGTAATGGACCAGGGCTTGTGGAAAGCATCCGGTGAAGAGGTAGAGAAAAAGCTGTCCGATATGCTCTGGGTTGGTGTCGCGCTGTGCAGACTGGCAGGTATTGGCCGAGCTGAAGCTGGCTGGTGTCGGAGTTAATGGTGAAGACCGCTAGCAGTGGCTAACTGACTACCAGCTAGTAGCTAGTTAGCTGGCTAGCTTCTGATGGGGATTCCGATTCTAAAGTTTAAAAATAGCAGATCTGTAACACATTGGGTGAGGCAGGTTGCAGGAAAGTATATTCAGTTCATAGATGGAAAGTGAGATTCAAATACATACGGGGAAAAACGAGGAAAACGACTATGTACACGGGACAAGACGGGACAAGACAAAAACACGTCCGACTGCTACGCCTTCTTGGAGAGAATGCATTCATGCTTTGGGACATGAATGCATTCATGCTTTGGATTTGTTTGGGGCAAATCCAATACAACACATTACTGAGTACTACTCTCCATATTTTCAAGCATAGTGGTGGCTGCATCATGTCGGGAGTTTTTCAGGACAAGAAAGAAATGGAGCTAAGCAGAGGCAAAGTCCTCAAGGAAGACCTGGTTCAGTGTGCTTTCCACCAGACACCGGGAGATGAATTCAACTTTCAGCAGGATAATAACCTAAAACACAAGGCCAAATTTACACTGGAGTTGCTTACCAAGAAGACAGTGAGAATGTTCCTATGGCAAAACTTGAAAATGGTTGTCTAGCAATGATCAACAACCAATTTGACAGAGCTTAAAGAATTTTTAAAATAATAATGGACAAATATTGTACAATCCAGGTGTGCAAAGGAGTATGAATACTCTCTGAAGGCACTGTATATAATTGCATGTGTGTCGCTGTACATATCTCTGTAAACACATTTGAAATGAATTCCAGGAAAAACATACAGAATGTTAATTTACCTTAAATTAATCTCCATTCATGCACATGTATGTGAAGCTGACCAGAAATAACATTAGCATGCCTATGATGGCCACTTCCCTGTGCCTATAGGTCAGCGAACTGTGGGGGCTAGCGAAATAAGAGGCTAACATGAGGGTTCAAGTCCTAGGCCTGATGGCTTTTTCCCTAGTACCATCAAGCTATCAATGCCAATTAGACTAGCACACTAACCCAGGGGCATAATGTACATTTGAATGTGGCGTGTGCTGGAGATGCCCCAGAGAGACCGACCGTTGCATGACAGTTGAATTAATCACTACTTAAAACATGAAATGCATGGAGATCGGTAGGCGTGGCGGCCATAGGTTACACAGCTTGGGGTTCACTGGAATTGTTGATACCGTTGCCTTTGTACAGTGAGTGACTTGAGAGGTGTGCATAACAAATTATTTGGAAGCTCGTTACCCATCTGAAGCTTCCTCTTTGTGGCAACTTCTCTGTTGTATCTCATCTTCAAATAGTGCCAGTCAACCCTGTCAATTATGGAGTAGTTATTTGTCAGTGGTTACGATAACACTAGTTACATCATTGATCTCATTTAGTGGATTGACTCTATTTGACATGAGAAGTGGAAAGTACTGTACATTACTCTACTTCTCATGTCATAAACAATGGATCTATTAGTCACCTGTCCTTTTCCACTCAAATTATGTCCTGAGGATTGCAACGTGATGGTAAGCACCAAGTCTATTTGCGTTGGGAACTAGAGCTCGCTCTCCCATGGCTTGCTCTCTCCTTCCCTCCCACCTCTCCCTCTCTCCCCCTCTGTCCCATCTCTCTCTCTCTCCTATCCCAGCTCTCTCGCTCCCCCCTCTGTCCCATCTCTCTCTCCCTCCTATTTCTCTCTTTCTGATCCCTCTCTCTTCCTCAGTCACTTGCAGTTGTGCCCTGCATTTGTGTCCATCTACCCTCCCTGAAACTTTCGCGACTCCAGAGTCCCAAAACACACCATGTTACCCTTCGGCATAACCTATTCCGTATGATCAATCCATCATTTATCTCATTTCAATCAAGAGGAATTTATGGCATTGATATTGAAGATGGGGGGTGGATTCATTTTTACACATCCGCCCATTAGAGGATCGAAGACTATGCTGGTCGATGTGTTTACAGTCATAGGTCATCATTTCCACCCTCCCTTTCTCGCTCTGCCTCGCCTCTGCAGATGAGTCGCAATAGTTGAGCAGAGGCTTCACTGATCATCAATCAGAGATATAATTGCATTTGTGGCCACTGATGCTGATTTGGTTGTGTGTGTCTGCATGCATGTGTGTGTGTGTTTGTGTGTGCATGAACGTGTGTTCCCTTCCCTGTGAGTATCTTTGAGTCTACTTAATTGTGTCATCCAGTGCCAATTAGTGTAGAGAGAACAAGTTACAGATGGAACTATTTCAGCATGGGAACGAACTGCAGGAGTGGTACAGGCCCTTAAAGTGCTAGAGCTGGCAGCATGCATCCTTGCTGAGATGACTTGGTAGAGTTAATGTGAAACAGGACAAATTGTCCTACTAGAAGCCTTGGGCAACTATCTTCCCCCTATGAAGTGGCTTTTAGGCAGCTATATATCAGTGGCGGTCGGTGCCAGTTAACTTCTTGGTGACAGGAGGCAGTATTTTCACGTCTGGATGAAATGCATGCCCAAATTCAACTGCCTGCTACTCATCCCCAGAAGATAAGATATGCATATTATTATTTTCTTCCTGTATTGAACACAGATCCTCCCGTCTTCAATGTATCGATTATTTACGTTAACCTCTCTTGCGCACTGAACCCGTTAACGGGATTAAATTCGACAACATACGTTGATCGCTACATAAATAGTCATATTAAACATTCATGAAAATACAAGTGTCTCACATGTTTCGAAAGCCTAGAATCTTGCTAATCCAACTGCGTTGTCAGATTTAAAAAATGATTTACTGCTAAAGAATACGATGCAATTATCTGAGGATAGAGCCCCATTAAAAAAACAACTATTTCAACTAGCACAGGCGTAACAAAATCACAAACTGCAATAACATAAATCGTTTACCTTTGACGATCTTCCTCTGTTTGCAATCCAAATGCTCAATGTTACAAAATGAATGGTCTTTTGTTTTATAAAATCCATTTTTATAGCCTAACACGAAACATTTTGTGAACCGCATCTGTTGTGAATTCCGTCTCATTCCATTTTCGACGACACATTCGATGTAAATACACACACGAAATGTGACTTTTCCAGTCATGTTTGGTTTCATTGCAATCAACTGGTTTGTTTGTAACACAACCAAACCTGATGGGTCATTTCGCGGGACATATTGACTGAAAGAAACCGATTTGAAGACAACAAGTAATTACATAATTGTGCACCAATGATATGACCGCTGTTTCGTTGATTGACTGTATTTTAACCCAATGATCACTGATCGTCTTGAAATCTATCTGGGTAGATAGCCAATGAGCTGAGGTAAACGGCAATATGCAATGTTTATGTGTTGGAAGACCAACCCATGTCGTAAACTCCGTCGTAAAGAGGGTCATTCGCTATTGAAGTTTCATACCGGAAGGAGAAACACATAGCGTTGTTTTGGTAAAGCGAGTCTTCAGCTGTTTATATATCAATCAGTATGGCGACTAAGTCAGGGAAAGCTAAATCTAAGTCTAGATATACAGATGTACACACAATTTTAGAAGAAATTGATCGGGACAATGAGACAGAGATTGTTGGAGGATGATTCTTTTAGCGATTCCCAAATGGAGGAATATTTTTTGAACGGAGAGGACATCATTTTGGACTGGTAAGTTTTTCTCATGCCAATGCCGTTGTTTGAAATGAATAACATAAAATATTATTTGTGAAATGAAATTGCCTATTTGAGGCTGTTGAGGGGAGGGCAGGCCCACAACAATGGCCAAAGTGAAATGGAGACAGTAGATACAGCTGGTCTGTTGTAATATAATAAAGACAGTATATCTAGCTGGTCTGTCATAATATAACAGAGACAGTAGATCTAGCTGAAATGTCATAATATAAAATAGACAGTAGATCTAGCTGGTCTGTCATAATATAAATGAGACAGTAGATCTAGCAGGTCTATAATAATATATTCAACCTTGTGTTCCCTGTACTCTATATATATATATATATATATATATATATATATATATATATATATATATATATATATATATATATATATATATGTGTGTTTATTATACCTGTTGATACAGGGCTCATATGTGAAACTATTCTAACTGAACATTTTCTTTCACAGTGACACTGACTCCGAATGGGAGCCCCCAGTGCCAAGCTGTCCATCTCCCACTGAAGCTGGTTCATCCAGCTCCTGCCACAAGTGGTGTTCATCTGCCCAAATGTATTTCTGCAGGCATGGATGTGCTATGGCACCTGGCATCAGCAGCATACTATTGTGTAGAGGACTGAGGGTCTTCCAAATATTGAAAGTGTTATTTTGTAAATGTGTATATTTTTTTTCATGTTTTTTCTCTATTTTTTGGGGGGTCTGTTAGAATACCATTTTGGTATTTTGTATATAGTTATTCCATTCAAAATGTATAACTTCACCAATTTGGCCACTTGGGTCCATTTGGGCTACTTGTGTGGGACACCTTGGTGATTTCATGATAAATGTCATGTAGCACACTCATTTTGGAAGTTATCATTCTGAAACTTTGCACAAGTTCTGTTGCTCTCTTATGTTTTTCACTGAAATTGTCCCCATCATCCTATCTGAATGTTTGTTTTATCTTGCTCATTTTAAAGATGATGATACAACAATAAATAAATAAAACATATGTTTTTTTCATTGTATTATCTAAACCAGATCTATTGTGTTATATTCTCCTACATTCACTTCACATTTACACAAACTTCAGAGTGATTTCTTTCAAATGGTACCAAGAACATGCATATCCTTGGTTCTGTGCCTGAGCTCCAGGCAGTTAGATTTGGGTATATCTTCAGGCGGAAATTGAAAAAAGTAGAGGGTAGCTCTAAGAGGTTTTAAAAGAAAGTTGTATTACAAAAGTAGTTTGAAATGTCTTGGCAAAGTTCACAGGTAACTTTTGAGATATTTTGTTGTCACGTTGAGCAAGTTGGAACCGGTGTTTTTCTGGATCAAATGCGCCAAATAAATGGACATTTTGGATATATATCGACAGAATTAATCGAACAAAAGGACCATTTGTGCTGTTTATGGGACATATCGGAGTGCCAACAAAATAAGCTCATCAAAGGTAAGGCATGAATTATATTTATATTTCTGTGTTTTGTGTAGCGCCTGCAGGGTTGAAATATGGTTTCTCTCTTCGTTTACTGAGGTGCTATCCTCAGATAGTAGCATCGTTTGCTTTCGCGGAAAAGCCTTTTTGAAATCTGACATGTTGGCTGGATTCACAACATGTGTAGCTTTAATTTGCTATCTTGCATGTGTGATTTAATGAAAGTTTGATTTTATAGTAATTTATTTGAATCTGGCGCTCTGCATTTTCCCGGGCTTTTGGCCAGGTGGGACGCCATGCCACATATCCCAGAGAGATTAAGATAAGATTATTTTTTGAGCATTGCCTTATTTCTATTACAGCATAATGGATGACTGTCATTCATATTCCATTCACCCAGCTCAATGTGACATCGATCGATTTAGGCTACTACATGAAACTTGAATGCTCCCTGTACCCACCATGAGGTTGCTACAACCTTGAATGAAAATGTACAACGTAGCTCCACAGGTCGAGAGAATTTTGAGTAATCAAGGTGACAGACAGTGGCACATTCAATGCCGCTTTGCACACTCTTGCAAGTAGCTAATCTAGGGTGTAATCATTAGTCCAACAGTTGCAAACGAGAGATTCTATTGGACAAATTCAGGTATGTTTATCCCCGTTTTATTCCGTTTGCTTCCATTTGAATACACCCCTGATCACATACAAACACAGTTCACTTTCGTAGTTGCCACATACAATTCCTTCTCGCATCTATCTACACGCTCTCCTCCTCTCACCTTTTCCCTTCACTTTTGGATTTCAGTGCACAACATATCAGCTGTCTCTGACCAGGCGAAAAAACCTTTCCAAGTCAAACCTTCATATCATGACCACTAACCGCTTCGCACGGCCTACATCGTTGTCACGTATTTGGGATTTCGTATTCATTAGGATCCCCATTAGCTGCTGCAAAAGCATCAGCTACTCTTCCTGGGGTCCACATGAATCAGAACATAATACATAGTACAGAACATTATTAGTCAATGGTTGAAATACATACGTTTAAAACGTCACACACAGCCTACATATCAGTACATACACACAATATCTAGGTCTAACACACAGCACAGTGCAAATTACAATACAAAATATAAAATGGTTGTGTCGCTTCACAGTCCCCTTTGTGCAGTAAGGTGTTCTTTTATCTGTTTTTTTAAACTGGGTTTATTGCTAGCTTGAGAAACCTAGGGTGGCAGAGAGTTCCATGTAGTCATGGTTCTATTGAATACTGTTTCCCAGCCTCTGTTCTGGACCTGGGGACTGTGAAGAGACCTTGGGTTTCATGTCTTGTGTTGTACTGATGAGTGTCTGAACTCTGTGCCAACTGCTTAACAGTTCGGTACCTTCGACACATCAATACCTCACACAAAGACCAATAAGGATGCAGTCAATCTCTCCTTAACTTTGATCCAGGAGAGACTGACATGCATGTTACTGACACTTTCCTGCTGTGCATATAAGTGTGATACGTGCTGCTTTGTTCTGGACCAACTGCAATTGACCTATGTCCTTCTTTGGCGCACATGACCACCTCACAGTCAACATAGCTACTAGAACTAGCACTTTAGTAAACCCACTACCATCATGCAATACAGTGTACAGTCATCAGCAAGTAGTTACCCGGTGGCAATACATTTATAAAACCAAACGCCTTGGAAGAGTTCCAGTGTTGGAAAGCCATAGCCAGCTAGGTAACATAGCATCCCTCTCTGTTTGAGCTGGGTGTTTGAGTAGGCTAAACGAGCTAGCTGCATTTGAAGCTAGCTAAGTAAATGAACGTGAAAGTGCAATAAAATATACTAGGAAATCTCTCTCACTTCTCCTTCATTTTGGAATAAATTAATTTGTTAAACTGTTCAACTATTGTCCTTCTCTCACTTTGAGTGAAATACTCACCACATTGTATGCACTGCATTGCTAGCTAGCTGTAGCTTATACTTTCACTGCTAGATTCATTCTCTAATCCTTTGATTGTGTGGACAACATGTCAGTTCATGTTGTAAGAGCTCTGATAGGTTGGCGGACTATGTAAGTCTATGGACGGGGCTGCGAACCATGAGCCTCATAAGTTTTGTATTGAAGTCAATGTACCCAGAGGAGGACAAAAGCTAGCTGTCCTCCGGCTACACCACGGTGCTACCCTCCAGAGTGCTGTAGAGGCTACTGTAGACCTTCATTTCAACAGTGTTTTTTTAGTCAATTATTTGGTGACGTGAATATAGTTAGTATAGTTTTATCTAAAAAGGATAACTTTGTTAGTTTCCCTTTTTCTTTTTTCACTGAGGAGGATGGTCCTCCCCTTCCTCCTCTGAGGAGCCTCCATGTCACGGCATTCCTGTGGTGAAGGAGAAGCGGACCAAAACGCAGCGTGGTGGTTATTCATGTTTTTAATAAAGACAACTATACATGAACAGACTAAACAAAACAAGAAAAGTGAAAATCTAAACAGCCCTATCTGGTGCAAAACACAAAGACAGGAACAATCACCCACAAGCACACAGTGAAACCCAGGCTACCTAAATATGGTTCCCAATCAGAGACAATGACTAACACCTGCCTCTGATTGAGAACCATATCAGGCCAGACATAGAAATAGACAAACAAGACATCCAACATAGAATGCCCACTCAGATCACAACCTTACCAACCAAAACATAGAAACATACAAAGCAAACTATGGTCAGGGTGTGACACTCCACTGCTACATTGGGGCCAAAAAGTATTTAGTCAGCCACCAATTGTGCAAGTTCTCCCACTTAAAAAGATGAGAGAGGCCTGTAATTTTCATAATAGGTACACTTCAACTATGTCAGACAAAATGAGGGGAAAAAATCCAGAAAATAACATTGTTGTATTTTTTATGAATTTATTTGCAAATGGTGGTGGAAAATAAGTATTTGGTCAATGACAGAAGTTCATCTCAAATGTTTTCTGTAAGTCTTCACAAGGTTTTCACACACTGTTGCTGGCATTTCGGCCCATTTCTCCATGCAGATCTCCTCTAGAGCAGTGATGTTTTGGGGCTGTTGCTGGGCAACACGGACTTTCAACTCCCTCCAAAGATTTTCTATGGGGTTGAGATCTGGAGACTGGCTAGGCCACTCCAGGACCTTGAAATGCTTCTTATGAAGCCACTCCTTCGTTGCCCGGGCGGTGTGTTTGGGATCATTGTCATGCTGAAAGACCCAGCCACGTTTAATCTTCAATGCCCTTGCTGATGGAAGGAGGTTTTCACTCAAAATCTCACGATACATGGCCCCATTCATTCTTTCCTTTACACGGATCAGTCATCCTGGTCCCTTTACTGAAAAACAGCCCCAAAGCATGATGTTTCCACCCCCATGCATGTGTTCTTTGGATGCAACTCAGCATTCTTTGTCCTCCAAACACGACGAGTTGAGTTTTTACCAAAAATGTATATTTTGGTTTCGTCTGACCATATGCCATTCTCCCAATCTTCTTCTGGATCATCCAAATGCTCTCTAGCAAACTTCAGACGGGCCTGGACATGTACTGGCTTAAGCAGGGGGACACGTTTGGCACTGCAGGATTTGAGTCCCTGGCAGCGCAGTGTGTTACTGATGGTAGGCTTTGTTACTTTGGTCCCAGCTCTCTGCAGGTCATTCACTAGGTCCCCCCGTGTGGTTCTGGGATTTTTGCTCACCGTTCTTGTGATCATTTTGACCCCACGGGGTGAGATCTTGCGTGGAGCCCCAGATCGAGGGAGATTATCAGTGGTCTTGTATGTCTTCCATTTCCTAATAATTGCTCCCACAGTTGATTTCTTCAAATTAAGCTGCTTACCTATTGCAGATTCAGTCTTCCCAGCCTGGTGCTTGTTTGTAGGTGACCAAATACTTATTTTCCACCATAATTTGCAAATAAATTCATTAAAATCCTACAATATGATTTTCTGGATTTTTTTTCTCATTTTGTCTGTCATAGTTGAAGTATACCTATGATGAAAATTACAGGCCTCTCTCATCTTTTTAAGAGGGAGAACTTGCACAATTGGTGGCTGACTAAATACTTTTTTGCCCCACTGTAGGTCTCAGAAGATTCCTTAACCCCTGTTATAATGTAGCCAGGTAGCTGTTTGTTGAAGTGTAGAAGTATCATGGAGTCATATAGCACTCCGCTAAGAACAACAGAACCCCTTCTATACCTCATTTAGCATCTACCAATGTGTTTTAATTGCTCGGTTGTTGTGTTTCTGTGGTAATTATAAAAGTCTTGACTAGAAGTATAGCGGCTACAAATTGTTATGGTATGCTAGTAATAGTACACACTTTTGCACCATTTCAATCCATTGTTATTTTCGTTATCAACTGTACTGAGCATAATCAAATGTTCTCTTACCATTTTTCAGCTTTTCCACAATAGCAAACCATTCAGAATGGAGCAATGTTTTGGGGAGTTATTTGTAGTGTGGCTATTGGAACCAAGCTGTCAACAACAAATACATCCTTGCGATGCTCTCTGGAATATTCCAATGCACTCTTGACATTGCTGTAACACCAGTTTTCTGGATTTTTTTTCCTCATTTTGTCTGTCATAGTTGACGTGTACCTATGATGAAAATTACAGGCCTCTCTCATCTTCTTAAGTGGGAGAACTTGCACAATTGGTGGCTGACTAAATACTTTTTTGCCCCCACTGTATACATAGAGTGCAGTCAACCCCCCCCCCCCAATTGACAGCAAGCTTGCATCACCAAACCTTTTTTCTATAATTTATTTTTCATCCTCCCCTTTTCTTTCTCCTCTCTCTCTCCGACACATCTCTTTCATATGTGTAAAAGCTTTTCTTTTTTTTTTGCTCTTTCTCTCACTTTTTCTGAAATTATTAGCCCCTGTATTTTTGCTCCTTCTTCTGGTCTCTCCCCTTTCACCCTTCCCTCATCCCCCATCCTTCTCTCCTTCCCTCCATCAGTCACTCACTCACTCTTTATACAGCACTGGGACCAAAAGGATTAGCCCCATATTTTCTCTCCTTCTTCTCCCGCACTCCCCCTCTGCCCTTGCTACTGAGACACTCCTCTCATCATGTCCTCCTCTCTGATGTTCCATCTCTCTCACTGTCTGTCTGTATCTCTCTAGGACAATTGAGCTACAAGGCTACTCACTTTCTTCTCCTCTTTCTACCTCTCTTGCTCTCTCTGTCTTTCTCTCCCTCTCAGGTCAGTTTCTCATTGGCAGCTATTGCTCCTTCGAGGATGGTGAGTGCGGTTGGCAGCCAACAGCGGCTAAGGGATCCTCCTGGAGGCGTGTCCACACCCCGCCAAAGGGGGTGCGGCCCAGCTGTTCATCATCCTCAGGTGAATCATCCATTCTGATATCGATAACACAAGCCCTGTACACAACCCCTAGCTTCCGTCGAGGCAGTCTATTACCCCTAAGGCACTTGGGAAGATCTGAAACGACTGGATAGATGTAGGTATATATATGTGGAAAAAGTAGAGCTGAACCATATTGCTTACACAGTACCAATCCAGTTCTGGAGAATAGGGGCTAGGGGTTGTTTCTGGACTTGGTCATCATCAATTTACTGAATGCCTTTAGTGGCTGTAATGCAAAGTAAGGCCTACACTGTATGCTCAAATTCGGGCATAACAGAGAAAACACAACCTCTGTTGTTTTTGTAAAATCTGCCGTGTCATTGAATTGTTTTGTTGCAAAGCACAGATATTTAACTGGTTTTCTGTGTGTTTACGTACTTGTTTGTGTGTGTGGGTGCATATAATCTTCTGTTCTGTCTGTTTATCTGTTTGTATGCATGTATGCGTGTGCGTGTGTGTGTGTGTGCGTTCCAGGTGCCATGTTCAGTGTGGATGGAGGGCAGTCCAAGGATCATCAGGTGTCAACGTTGCTCAGGAGCCCTCTCTTCCCCCCTCCCCTACGGAACTCTCGATGTGAGGTGAGAGCCCTCTCTCTCTCTCTCACACACACACACACACACACACACACACACACACACACACACACACACACACACACACACACACGAGGAGAGAGACAGATACACACACACACAGAGAGACAGATGCACCAGACACTCAGAGACACACACACACACACACACACACACACACGAGGAGAGAGACAGATACACACACACACACACACACACACACACACACACACACACACACACACACACACACACACACACACACACACACACACACACACACACACACACACACACACACACACACACACACACAGAGACAGATACAGACACTCAGAGACACACACACACACAGAGAGAGACAGATACACCAGACACTCAGAGACACACACACACACACAATGCCCTCCCGTTGTGTGCACATTTGGAGACTCAGCATTGGGTAATTATAATTAAGGCGCATAGCACAAATAGTTCAGATGTAGTCATTTAAGTCTGACCAACCACTTCTTTTGACCAGGACCCATGTAGGGAATAGGGTGCCATTTGGGATGGAGACACAGAAAGTGTGGAGCACAAACAACAACATGAATGAATGGACAGACTAATTATGTTAGACAGGAGAGTCTGGAAGAAAACAGGCACACCTGGAATAAAAATAGAGCAGGATTACTATTGAAAAACAAAGTTATTGATGATAGCAGGATTGCCGAAAGACTGAAAATAATTTGTAGGTATAATGAGCAGAGCTCTCCTTACTCCTTAATTCAACTAATGGATTTAAAAGTTCTTGTTGAATATCTTGAAGCAATATCTCTCCATTTAACTATTAGTTTACCTTGTAAGTTGTCGGAAACAAACAAACAGACAGACAGACAGACAGACAGACAGACAGACGCATGCACCCACGCACGCTTGCACACACACACACATTTACACTGGCCTGGGAAGAGCTGCAGT
Organism: Oncorhynchus mykiss; assembly: GCF_057628025.1. Classification (NCBI taxonomy): domain Eukaryota; kingdom Metazoa; phylum Chordata; class Actinopteri; order Salmoniformes; family Salmonidae; genus Oncorhynchus; species Oncorhynchus mykiss. Next base: position 49,785,527 of record NC_143046.1, on the reverse strand, counting down.
GTACAGGTGAGGGGGAGCGCATGTGGAAGCTTGCACTGCTTCATTTATCAATTTAATTAATTAATTGAATTCAACTATTTCCTGAATGCACAGATTGCATGAAATTTGGTCCCAACCCTGATAGTGGCGGGTTAGCAAGCTATCATGGGGATTTCGAGACACAAGGTCAACCCAATTAGTAAGAGGCTGGTGATATGGAATGCATTATTCATACCTTATTGGTCAGTCTGCGACCAGCGGGGTTGTTAGTCAGGTCTAGACAGGGTGAGTCCACGGCTATGGTTGTAAACGTCCCCCTCTTCATAGGAGGTGTCTGGCAAGTGGGCCAATATCATATTTAGAGGTATTTGGTATAGTGTCCATATTTAGAGGTATTTGGTATGGTGTCCATAGAAGGGCACCCCCTTCTGTATTTTGGAGGTGGGGGAAGGTGGAGTGCTGGGGAGAGAGCGTGAACAGGAGAGAGAGAGGAGTGTGTGGATAAGCACGACTAGAGAGAGAGAGCGAAAGATGAGATAGAAAGATAAACAGAGATGGGGATATCAGTCCTGAACTGTGCTCGCGGCACCGCTACAGCCCAGCTAGCCGCAGTCAGTGGTTCCTTGGCAAGGGCCCAAAGATTAGCCATGATTCCAGATTAGCACCTCAATCTTTCCCCTTACACGACCCTGAGCTGTCCAATGTACGGTACCTGCCTGTCTGGTTTGTCTGACGCAGGACCCAATCTCAAGAGTAGATTGGCTTGGTTATTAGTTGCAGGTCATGTTCACCTCAAAGTAATGCCTGGCAAACACTGTTTGACTTCTATAATCTTGATGTCGGGGAACTTCTCAGTTTCACAAAGGTGAATTTGGATCAATGATTATTGAGTGAGGGAGATGGTACACTGCGATAGAATACCTAATACTACATCATTGAAATTATAGTTACACATTTTATCAGAGGGAAACCCTATTCGTCACCTGTGCATACTGGAGAGAGAGAAAGATAGCATTTAGCCAGGTGGAATGTCGTGCAGTTTGTTTGAGAAGAATATGAGCAATATGAATCGGGAACTTTGTATAGCAAAGTGTACAGCTGAGACAATTGGTGAATCTGCAGGTTTAACTTTCATGAAATAAAGACAGATACCCGCACACTGCTCCTGCAGTTTTATCTAGATACATTTTTTTTTTTATACCCAAATGTCTTCCCTGAATGTCTGGCTGGATGAAGACATTTCAGGTTAAAATGTTGCATTTAATAACACTGGGGAACATTCAACAGAGTGCAGGTGTTTATCTCCATGATGTACCCTGCAACTGCAAGTAACTGGATGTGGGTACACTACTTCTAAAGTAGTAATTATGACAGTAGAGCATCAAATCAAATCGAATCAAATGTATTTATATAGCCCTTCGTACATCAGCTGATATCTCAAAGTGCTGTACAGAAACCCAGCCTAAAACCCCAAACAGCAAGCAATGCAGGTGTAGAAGCACAGTGGCTAGGAAAAACTCCCTAGAAAACCTAGGAAGAAACCTAGAGAGGAACTAGGCAATGCTTGGTGGCCAGTCCGCTTCTGGCTGTGCCGGGTGGAGATTATAACAGAACATGGCCAAGATGTTCAAATGTTCATAAATGACCAGCATGGTCAGGCAGAACAGTTGAAACTGGAGCAGCAGCACGGCCAGGTGGACTGGGGACAGCAATGTCAGGTAGTCCTGAGGCATGGTCCTAGGGCTCAGGTCCTCCGAGAGAGAGAGAAAGAAAGAAAGAGAGAATTTGAGAGAGCATACTTAAATTCACACAGGACACCGGATAGGACAGGAGAAGTACTCCAGATATAACAAACTGGCCCTAGCCCACCGACACATCAACTACTGCAGCATAAATACTAGAGGCTGACAACCCAGACAGGAAAATCACATCAGTGACTCACCCCTCCTAGGGACGGTATGAAAGAGCCCTAATAAGCCAGTGACTCAGCCCCTGTAATAGGGTTAGAGGCAGAGAATCCCAGTGGAAAGAGGGGAACCGGCCAGGCCGAGACAGCAAGGGCGGTTCGTTGCTCCAGAGCCTTTCTGTTCACCCTTCACACTCCTGGGCCAGACTACACTCAATTATATGACCCACTGAAGAGATGAGTCTTCAGTAAAGACTTAAAGGTTGAGACCGAGTCTGCGTCTCTCACATGGGTAGGCAGACCATTCCATAAAAATGGAGCTCTATAGGAGAAAGCCCTGCCTCCAGCTGTTTGCTTAGAAATTCTAGGGACAATTAGGAGGCCTGTGTCTTGTGACCGTAGCGTACGTGTAGGTATGTACGGCAGGACCAAATCAGAGAGATAGGTAGGAGCAAGCCCATGTAATGCTTTGTAGGTTAGCAGTAAAACCTTGAAATCAGCCCTTGCCTTGATTGTTATTTTCATGGAAATGTAATTCTAGAAGAGAAATAAATAAATTGTGTCTCAGTAAAAAATCAGAAGAGGAAAGCCAAGAGCTTTCTCTGATGTGTTCAATCAAATGATTTGAGATGTCAATGTGTGTCTTAGTCAAGTCCTATTCTGACTCATAATACTCATACGTTTTTTCATCTCCCCAACAGGTACGGTTCTTGATGTGTTCTGGAGGTGGCCAGAGAGGGGCACTGTCTTTGTGGCTGGTGGAAAACAGCACACGACCAGAGGAGCAGCGCAGACTGTGGTACTCTGCCAACGAGCCCAAGACCAAGAAAGGCTGGAGACGCATTATCGTTCCTCTCTACGGACTTGTTGACTGGTACGGCGGATCAATTTGGTCCATTGACAGAGAGACAAGTGATTTGGCCAATCCCAGCCTTAGGCAAACAAAGTGAAGTGTATGAATATTTAACAGGGTCAATATGGGGCACTGCGCCATTAGATGGTGAGATTATAGAATCATACTACATTGGAAACATGCACCATGTCAAAGCATAAAAGAACCTGCAAACCACAGAGCTGCATGTGCTTTGTGTATTCGTTTGGGATGAAAGAAAATACATATAGCCTCTCAGGTCCAAAGACACAGTAATGAATAGCTTTTTTCTTCAGTTCTTCCTTCCAAATGCAGATTTTCAACATTTACATTCCATTTTAAGATAACCCTCCCTTTCACCCTGCAAACGTAATGAATCCCAACTTGTTCACTTGCCTTGTACGGTGAATTCCATATTCACCTTATCGCTCACTTGTTTAAAAACAAACAAACAAGGAAGTGAAAATCTTTACAGAGGCCTCCACTCCTCTGCCTTTTCCTCCAATTAGCTATGGCATTTTTCAGTTATTCACTGTGAGGAGCTGAAATAAATACAATTTTAAAAAAGCTGTACGGCTTGTTTCATCTCTGTGTGCTTGATTGATCACTCTCTATGCTATTCCCAATCCTCAGAGAGTTATTATATTTTTATTCAAGGTTTTATGGAGTTTGTTCTGCCCATGTTCTTAATTAAAATGCGTGTCCTTACGCCTTATGAACTCGCCCGGACTCGAGGTATGACCTTTGGTCTGGATCTCTGAAATATAGGCAGAGGAATAGGGAAGTCAGTCATAAAGGTTAGGTTGTAGTAGCGACCCATGTTGTTGGACTGTGAAGGGCAGTACGGAAGTAGATGAAGGCCAAGTTAGGAGTTAAATTAGGAGTTACTTTATCAACCTTTTGGGTACTATGAAAAAGACGGCCAACACTTTCAAATGGGGCGGCAGGGTAGCCTAGTGGTTAGAGTGTTGAACTAGTAACCGAAATCTGTCATTATGCCCCTGAACAGGCAGTTAACCCACTGTTCCTAGGCCGTCATTGCAAATAAGAATTTGTTCTTAACTGATTTGCCTAGTTAAATAAAGATAAAATGCTAATTAAATATTACCAAGAAAATGGCCAAATTTTTAAGACATTTTTGTAACACAAGATGGGAGGAAAAGATGAGTGTCTTGATTTTTATAGGATTTTATTCTGTAACAAAGTAAAGTAACAAAGTTGTCTCTCTACAGTAGTCTGTCATGTATCTTTTCTGTTCCCTTTGTCTCACCATTGCACACTAAATAGCATGAGCAAATTGAAGGGAAAAGAACAGTAGCTACCTGAAATTCACTATGACTTGAAAAAGATCCTCGTCCAGTAATGTAAACTGGTCTTTGAGGCCATGCATCAGTGTTCTGTCTATTTGCCGTTTCTAATAGAACACTATAGTAAGGGCAGAAGTCATTCATTCTCTACATGAGGTCTTTTTGACATGTTCTAGTACTGGCAGAAAAATCATTGTGATCAACAATGTTATTTTTGAAGTATGTAGTTGTGCTCGTAGAATATTTTAGTTATGTCATGTTTGAACTCCTTTATGTACTAATTCCAGTAGAAAACTTGAGTCGAGAATGAGAAGGATAAGACAGGGATATCATTACGCTCAAGAAACTTTTTGCAAGGATATCTACACTCATTTAACATACTCTATCTTTATCTTGTCCTAGACTTGAATCTGAATTGGGAGCAGGCATACTTCATCTTCATCTCATACTAGAGTTGAATGAGATCATATTGTGTTTCTCCTCAGGTTCTGGCTCCAGTTCAGTACTGACAATGGATCAGGTCCAGGATCAGCGATTTGTCTGGATAACATCTCCTTCAGTATGGACTGCTTCCTGGCCTGTAAGTATTGTTGTTTAGGGTTGTAAAACAACAATTTCAGACTGTCAATAGTAGTAGACGATTTAACCCATAAAGTGATTTAAGAACAGATTCTTATTTGCAATGTCAAACATGAAATAGAAATTAGAAAGTCATTTTAAATGTTTACATCATTTAGCAGATGCTCTTATCCTGAGCGACTAGGGCTCTTGGTTCCAACTCTCTTAAAACACTTAAACATTTTTGGCCCCTTTCAATTTTTCAATTGTAGTCAAGGTTCTAAATTAAAAAATGTCATTGGTACCACTGGTGTTTCATTGATTGAGATATAGCATATATGGCCTATATGAATTCTAGCTACTTTTTACATGCTCTAAAAATGATTAGGAACTGGGTGGTTCGATCCCTGAATGCTAGGTACGACAAAATATTTATTTTTACTGCTCTAATTACTTTGGTAACCAATTTATAATAGCAATAAGGTACCTCGGGCCAATATACCACAGCTAAGGGCTGTGTCCAGGCACTGTGTCGTGCATAAGAACATTGTACACTCTTTAAGAGTGTCAAGTTTGTGAGTGACAACATGCAAGAAATCAGTCATTCATTCATTGCTATGACCATTGATCTTCTAAAGAAGTTGTCCCTTTTCATTTTGTTCTGGGCCTCCAAATGTTTAGATACTCTGGTAAAGTAACCAGATTGTTAGCTTGATAGCTAATGAGGTAGTTTATGAACAGGGCCTAAAAAAATTGTCAACCAGCCACTGGGAGGTAGTTTTTACCAGCCAATACATTTATTGCCAGCAAATACGTTATTTGCCATAATAAAAAACGGTTTCCAGGTTATGGATTTCCCCCATTTCTTTAAAGGTTTTCACTCTCAAAATCACACATTAGAAATAGAAACACAACCAACTTTAATGTTCTAAGTCCACAACAATGCTTAAACCAAATCAGAAGACCAAATAGGGCTAACTTCTGTATACCACCCCTACCTTGTCACGACACAACTGATTGGCTCAAACGCATTATTAAGAAGTAAATAAATTACACAAATTAACTTTTAATAAGGCACACCTATTCATTTGAATGCATTCCAGGTGACTGCCTTATGAAGCTGGTTGAGAGAATGCCAATAGTGTGCAAGGCTGTCATTAAGGCAAACAGTGGCTACTTTGAAAATGTTTTTTATTTGTTTAACACTTTTTTGGTTACTACATGATTCCATATGTGTTATTTCATAGTTTTGATGTCTTCACTATTATTCTATAATGTAGAAAATAGTAAAATTGAGAAAAACCCTTGAATGAGTAGGTGTGTCCAAACTTTTGACTGGCTATATATATATATATATATATATATATATATATATTCTTAAAGGTCAAGACTTGGCTGACCTTTCCCACTTTATCCATATTTTAATTGAGATGGAAAGAAATCAGAGGAGAAACAGCAACACATGATACTCACGTCTCTAATCAGCAGAAAATATGCTGTATATCCCTCACTCTCTCCCTCACGCTCTGAAGTACCTGTTTGAACTGGTCCCACCTGATCTTGCCTCCTACCTTCCAATTTTAAGAAATGTATTTTCATTGTTAGTGCGGCCACTTGAGTATCTGGTCAATAAAATAGATAATCTGTGACTGTGCCCAGAATAGCAAGCTGGGGAGCTCTGAAGCTGTTGCCGCTTGGAAGACGGACAGTCATTAAGGCAAAACGGGTGGGATTTAACCGACTAAACTCAATTACAGACAGAGACATAATTAGGCTCTGGGGGGGTCGTTTCACTGGTTCATCTGCCTGCTTTGAATTCGACGCTCAGTGAGATTGTCACCCAACAAACCAGGAACATTCCCAGAACATTAGCTAAGATTCCCATTAAGTTCTGGTTAGGGTTTTAGCTAACATTGGGATGATAACATTCAAAGAATGTTTTTGATAACAAAATCTTATTTTTTTAGGTTTTATAAAAAATGTCCTCATATTGTTCTCCTAACATTTGATAGATTGTGGCAAATCAAGCTTCGCTCCGGCAGTCAAATCAAATCAAATTTTATTTGTCACATACACATGGTTAGCAGATTAGCAGGATGCTCTCGATTGTGCATCTGTAGAAGTTTGTGAGTGCTTTTGGTGACAAGCCAAATTTCTTCAGCCTCCTGAGGTTGAAGAGGCGCTGCTGCGCCTTCTTCACAATGCTGTCTGTGTGAGTGGACCAATTCAGTTTGTCTGTGAAGTGTATGCCGAGGAACTTAAAACTTGCTACCCTCTCCACTACTCTTCCATCGATGTGGATAGGGGGGTGTTCCCTCTGCTGTTTCCTGAAGTCCACAATCATCTCCTTAGTTTTGTTGACGTTGAGTGTGAGGTTATTTTCCTGACACCACACTCCGAGGGCCCTCACCTCCTCCCTGTAGGCCGTCTCGTCGTTGTTGGTAATCAAGCCTACCACTGTTGTGTCGTCCGCAAACTTGATGATTGAGTTGGAGGCGTGCGTGGCCACGCAGTCGTGGGTGAACAGGGAGTACAGGAGGGGGCTCAGAACGCACCCTTGTGGGGCCCCAGTGTTGAGGATCAGCGGGGAGGAGATGTTGTTGCCTACCCTCACCACCTGGGGGCGGCCCGTCAGGAAGTCCAGTACCCAGTTGCACAGGGCGGGGTCGAGACCCAGGGTCTCGAGCTTGATGACGAGCTTGGAGGGTACTATGGTGTTGAATGCCGAGCTGTAGTCAATGAACAGCATTCTCACATAGGTATTCCTCTTGTCCAGATGGGTTAGGGCAGTGTGCAGTGTGGTTGAGATTGCATCGTCTGTGGACCTATTTGGGCGGTAAGCAAATTGGAGTGGGTCTAGGGTGTCAGGTAGGGTGGAGGTGATATGGTCCTTGACTAGTCTCTCAAAGCACTTCATGATGACGGAAGTGAGTGCTACGGGGCGGTAGTCGTTTAGCTCAGTTACCTTAGCTTTCTTGGGAACAGGAACAATGTTGGCCCTCTTGAAGCATGTGGGAACAGCAGACTGGTATAGGGATTGATTGAATATGTCCGTAAACACACCGGCCAGCTGGTCTGCGCATGCTCTGAGGGCGCGGCTGGGGATGCCGTCTGGGCCTGCAGCCTTGCGAGGGTTAACACGTTTAAATGTTTTCCTCACGTCGGCTGCAGTGAAGGAGAGAGTCTCCGGTGGGTTTAGTGGGTTTAGGTGGGTTTAGGTCAGGTTGCCATTGTCCTGGCCTGCAGCTTTACACTGCTCCAGAGTATGCCCACTGAGTCCCAGTGGTATCTATTTTCACAGTAAAACGAGTCCTATATCGAGATAACCTGAAAGGCTGCTCAGCAAGGAAGAAGCCACTGCTCCAAACCCACCATAAAAAGGCCAGACTATGGTTTGCAACTGCACATGAGGACAAAGATCGTACTCTTTGGAGAAATATCCTCTGGTCTGATGAAACAAAAATAGAACTGTTTGGTCAGAATGACCATTGTTATGTTTGGAGGAATAAGGGGGATGCTCGCAATCTGAAGAACACCATCCCAACCGTGAAGCACGGGGGTGGCAGCATCATGTTGTGGGGATGCTTTGCTGCAGGAGGGACTGGTGCACTTCACAAAATAGATGGCATCATGAGGATGGAAAATTATGTGGATATATTGAAGCAACATCTCAAGACATCAGTCAGGAAGTTAAAGCTTGACCACAATTGGGTCTTCCAAATGGACAATGACCCCAAGCATACTTCCAAAGTTGTTTCAAAATGACTTAAGGACAACACAGTCAAGGTATTGGAGTGGCCATCACAAAGCCCTGACCTCCACCCTATAGAAACTGAAAAAAGCGTGAGCGAGCAAGGAGGCCTACAAACCTGATTCAGTTACACCAGCTCTGTCAGGAGGAATGGGCCAAAATGCAGTACACTTATTGTGGGAAGCTTGTGGAAGGCTACCCGAAACATTTGACCCAAGTTAAACAATTTAAAGGCAATGCTACCAAATACTAATTGAGTGTATGTAAACTTCTGACCCACTTGGAATGTGATGAAAGAAATAAAAGCTGAAATAAATAATTTTCTCTACTATTATTCTGACGTTTCACATTCTTAAAATAAAGTGGTGATCCTAACTGACCTAAGACAGGGAATTTTTACTAGGATTAAATGTCAGGAATTGTGAGAAAAAATTATTTTAAATATATTTGGCTAAGGTGTATGTAAACTTCTGACTTCAACTGTACATGAGTTCTGCCTCTTAGTCAAAGTTGCAGTGAGGTGTTTTATATGCAGACCACCACCCGGTAGATTGATTATGATATGTGCCCATATCAAAGCATCAGGATATTACATTTACAGAAACCTAATCTTTTTACATTACACATTACATCTTATTCATTCCTTTACACTTGTGTGTATAAGTTAGTTGTTTTGAAATTGTTAGATTACTTGTTAGATATTGTTAGATATTACTGCATGGCTGGAACTAGAAGCACAAGAATTTCGCTACACTCGCATTAACATCTGCTAACCATGTGTATGTTACCAATAACATTTAATTTGATTTAATACATGTATATTTTGGTCATTTAACAGACACTTTTATCCAGAGCGTCTCAGTCAGTGCAATCAACTAAGTTGGTAAGACAACCACATTTCACAGACATTGCAAGTAAAACTTTCCTTTAAAAAAGCAACTATCAGCAATATATTAAGAAAAGATGACCCCATTGAACACCTTTGAGATTAAATTTAACACCAACTGCAAGCCAGGTCTGATCTGCCAACATCAGTGCCTGATTTTACTAATTATCTTGTGACTGAATGGAAGCAAGTCCCGCAGCAATGTTCCAACATCTTTACAGAAGAGTTGAGGCTGTTATAGCAGAAAAGGGGGGGGGGGGATCATCTCCATTTTGATGTCCATGATTTTGGAATGAGATTTTCATCGAGCAGGTATCCACATACTTTGGTCAAGTAGTGTATTTTAAAAGGTCAATAGCTCCAAATTTCAATTACTTAAAAACCTCAAACTCCTTATAAATTGTAACATTTCATATACAAATACTGAATGCATTTAATGAGACAGCTAAAATATATATTGTCCCATTTACATTGTGTAATTTGTTGACAGTCTCTTACTAGCCCCAGGGATAGGCTATCCAATGTCAAACCAATTTTGCCACAGTCCCACACGAGCCGGCTGAAGGTAATTGGCAAAAGAAGTGGGCTAGCACTAGCTTGCCTAGGTGACTTCAAGACACAAGACCTAGTTAAGCTGTTTGAAGTTATCTAAAAGGGTGTGTTTGTGTAATTGTGAACTATTTTGACAGAGTGAATGTACAAACGCTTGCCACGTGCAATCACACAAAGAGAGACACCCACATTAAGCCACCCCTCAAGACTTTGTTTGGCTTCAGCCTCTTAAATTATTGGTCTCGTTTTTTGGGGCTTTGGCCTCTTAATGACCAAGCCAAAAAAAAACGAGTCCAATAATTAAGCATAAAATCCCTGTTGTCGATATTTAAAAAAATATTATCTTAAATATGAACTGTTTGTGTTGACCTGACAACCAAAATGGATGTCTTTCCCATTTTTTCCATCAGGGTTTGGGTCTTGAGTGGAATTTTACAGTCAGTGCATGGCTAAGACCGAAAGGCATGTACTGTACTCGAAGCGGTACTTACCGCACACAGCCATGGCGGGAGCCCCTTGCCATATTATGATGAACGAGAGCAATTCAGCTCGAGGAGGTAGTGATGGCAGAGCCAGGTCAGGGGAACCGAGGGGGGAGGGTGTTTTTAGGAGATTATTAAAGAGACAAAAATGAAAGGTAGCCATTTTTTACAATGTCCCATAATGCCTGTGGAACGATGCGTGGAGGAAAAGTGGATTATCTGTTTTTTTGGCGAGCCGGCAAGAGCTGGCAAGCCGACATGATGTGGGGAACAAATGGGGCCTGTCATCATAATTAAGAAACATGCAGTTGGCTCTCAACTTGATATTCAGATGAGCTAGTCCCAAACAGAGTCCTCGATACATTTTCCAGAGATGGATAGATTATGTATCTGGAACAGAAAGGCGCTGTTCTTTCAGAAGCTGCTCGGTGGTAAGTAATTCAAAGGACCACCTTTAAAGGAAGTTGTCTAAATTAGTGGTATTATGTTGGAAGAAAGGGCCAGCCCTACTTCATTCATCATTTTAAAAGGCAACTGATTGACCATCTTGAGCCAAAGCAGAAAATGTTTTGATATCATAAGCTCGTTCCAGTTTTTAACTCTGCAAGACATTTAATATAGAACAAAATGCCCACTACTCTAGCAGTGGCTTCACTGCTAGAAGAAAAGGTGTGAAATAGAACCAAAAAAGGTTCTAGGGCTAGCTTCATATATGGCCCTCCAAAAGGATCTATCTAGACCTGCAAAGCACCCTTTTTAGCAGTATACTATAACCCATTGGTGAGTTGATGACTATGGACACTGGTCTCCTGAAGGACAATCAATCAAGTTTAGTTTTTAAGTCCCTTTTACAGCAGTTGTCACAAAGTGCTTATACAGAAACACAGCATAAAACCCCAACGAGTAAGCAATGCAGCTATAGAAGCACGGTGGCTAGGAAATACTCCCTAGAAAGCCAGGAACCTAGGAAGAAACCTAGAGAGGAGCCAGGCTCTGAGGGGTGGTCAGTCCTCTTCTGACTCTGCCTGATAAAGATTACAAGAGTACATGGCCATTAAGGCCAGATTGTTCTTCAAGTTGTTCTAACCTTCATAGATGAACAGCAGGGTCGTCAAATAATAACCACATACAGTGGCAAGAAAAAGTATGTGAACCCTTTGGAATTACCTGGATTTCTGCATACATTTGTCATAAAATTTGATCTGATCTTGATCTAAGTCACAACAATGGACAAACACAGTGTGCTTAAACTAATAACACAACTTATTGTATTTTTCTTGTCTATATTGAATACATAATTTAAATATTCACAGTGTAGGTTGGAAAAAAGTATGTGAACACCTAGGCTAAGGACTTCTCCAAAAGCTAATTGGAGTCAGGAGTCAGCTAACCAGGAGTTCAGTCAATGAGACAAAATTGGAGATGTTGGTTAGAGATGCCCTGCCCTTTTCAGGGTTTACTAGAAGTGGTGGGTAGTGGGTAGAGGCGCAGAGAGCAGAGGGTTCAGGGAAATGTAATTATGTATTCTCCGGCACAAACGGTCACGCCAAATTGCAGGGCGCATAACACTGACTAGCCCAAACACAGGACAAACAGTCCGGAGAAAACTAAACGAAAACACATTCACAACCAACAGAGTAACAAATAATCCGCACAAACCTAAGCGGGCCTAACAGGTTTAAGCAGACAAAAATCAAGAAACACAAAAAGGAACAGGTGCAACTAATAAGACTATACTAACAGAAAAGGAAAAAGGGATCGGTGGCGGCTAGTTGACCGGCGACAGGCAGGGGAGCCACCTTCGGTGGGAGTCGTGACAGCCCTGTTAAAAATTATTCACAAAATTTGAGTTTGCTATTTACAAGAAGTATTGCCAGATGTGAACCATGCCTCGAACAAAATATATTTCACCAGACCTAATATTAAGAATTGTTGACTTGCATGAAGCTTTAAAGGGTTACAAAAGTATCTCTAAAAGCCTTGATGTTCATCAGTCCACGCACGGTAAGACAAATTGTCTATAAATTGAGAAAGTTCAGCACTGTTGCTACTCTCCCTAGGAGTGGCCGTCTTGCAAAGTTGACTGCAAGAGCACAGTGCAGAGTGCTCAATGAGGTTAAGAAGAATCCTAGTGTCAGCTAGACTTATAGAAATCTTTGAAACATGCTAGCATCTCTGTTGACAAGTCTACCATACGTAAAACACTAAACAACAATGGTGTTCATGGGAGGATTACAACGGAAGAACCCATTGCTGTCCAAAAACAACATTTATGAATGTCTGAAGTTCGCAAAAGAGCACCTGGATGTTCCACAGTGCTACTTGCAAAATATTCTAGGGACAGATGAAACTAAAGGTTGAGTTGTTTGGAACACTATGTGTGGAGAACAACAACAACACTATGTGTGGAGAAAAAAAAGAACAGCACACCAACATCAAAAACCTCATCCCAACTGTAAAGTATGGTGAAGGGTTTGGGACTGCTTTCCCGCCTCAGGTCCTGGACAGCTTGCTATCGTCGACAGAAAAATGAATTCCCAAGTTTATCAAGACATTTTGCAGGAGAATGTAAGGCTATCTGTCCACCAATTGTAGCTCAACAGAAGTTGGGTGATGCAACAGGACAACGACCCAAAACACAGAAGAAAAATCAACAACAGAATGTCTTCAACAGAAGACAATATGGCTTCTGGAGTGGCTCAGTCCGAGTCCTGACCTCCACCGAATTGAGATGCTGTGGCATGACCTCAAGAGAGCGGTTCGACACCAGACATCCCAAGAATATTGCTGAACTGAAACAGTTTTGTAAAGAGAAATGGTCCAAAACTCCACCTAACCGGTGTGCAGGTCTGATTCGTAACTACAGAAAATGTTTGGTTGAGGTTATTGCTTCTAAAGGAGGGTCAACCAGTTATTAAATCCAAGGGTTCACATACGTTTTCCACTCTGTGAATATTTATACGGTGTGTTCAATAAAGACACGAAAAATAATAAATGTTTGTGTGTTATTAGTTTAAGCAGACTGTGTTTGTCTATTGTTGTGACTTAGATGAAGATCAAATGTTATGACCAATTTATGCAAAAATCTTGGTAATTCCAAAGGGTTCGATAACTTTTTCTTGCCACTGTAGGTTATAGAGGGTGCAACAGGTCAGCACTTCAGTAGCAAATGTCAGTTGGCATTTCATGCTATAGCTGAGCAATCAGAGGGTGACATACAGACAGACAGACAGACAGACAGACAGACAGACAGACAGACAGACGCATGCACCCACGCACGCTTGCACACACACATTTACACTGGCCTGGGAAGAGCTGCAGTTGACAGGTGAGGGGGAGCGCATGTGGAAGCTTGCACTGCTTCATTTATCAATTTAATTCATTAATTTAATTCAACTATTTCCTGAATGGACAGATTGCATGAAATTTGCACCAGAGTGCATATGGCCCAGTACATCACTGGGGCCAAGCCACCTGCCATCCAGGAGCAGACAGTGCTGCTACTCGCTGTTTATCATCTATTATCTATGCATAGTCACTTTACCCTACATGTACATATTACCTCAATAACCTTGACTAACCAGTAGCCCCGCACATTGACTTGGTACCGGTACCCCCTCTATATAGCTTAGTTATTGTTATTTTATTGTTGCTCTTTTATTTTTTTACTTTAGTTAATTTAGTAAATATTCTTAAATTGGAGTTGTCTATTTTTTTTGCTTTACAATTATTTTTCTTAAAACTGCATTGTTGGTTAAGGGCTTGTAAGTAAGCATTTCACGGTAAGGTCTACACCTATTGTATTCGGCGCATGTGACAAATAAAATGTATTTTGACAATTTACAGGACATTTGTCTACTAACTTTTTCATTTCTAATCATGGTCAAACAACATTTTGTGGCTTTTCAGTGGAAATAATTGGATTTGTGAGAAATTTGCAAAGTTGAGACATCCGGAATGCTCATGAAATTCTAATTTAGACATCCGACAGTCCCTTTAATGGACAAAATGTCACAGTTGCTCAAAGAGTATGTTCACATGTGAGTGACAAAGGCAGGTATGATATAACCTGGCTATTAACATTTGACTGGATCTCACATGGATATGACAAGGATTCCGACAATAGTCTGACGCAGTCGCACAACTGACACTGACATTGTGTTCTTGGGAGCTGTTCTTCAAACTTTTTTAATGGAGAATTTCAATGGTTTAGAACACTATTAACCACATTGGTTTCCACTGCTGGTAACAATACCTTGAAATTGCAATCACTATATCAGCATTTTGATAGTGACTCAATGATCATACGTTTTTTTAACCTTTTTTGTACGGTTGGTTCGTTGTATAATTTCTTGAGGAACGTCAAAACTCTTACAATCAGATTGGCTATTTCTATCTTGCCTTTCCAGTTTCTCTGCTGCTGATTGGGGAACAGACCAATCAGAGACTGGGATTTACACCTGGCCCTTGCAGCTGATTATTGGGAAGAGTGTTATTCTTTTTCCCACTGTACCCTAGTTTGTGTGGGTTTTAACCAGAAGTCCAGTATGCAGTCCCATATCATCGTAGCCCTCCTCACAGGCCCAATTCACAGCCTCCGCAAGGTCTAGTACTTAATGTCCAGAGTAGCAATACCTAATCAACATCCCTTTTACCTGGGATATGTATTTTTAGGTTAGAAATTGAGGGGGAAAAGATCAAGGCACTTGTGAACTTTATGATCTAAGGCCTTGGGGTAGGTTGAGGCGGTTGGTCTGTCCATATGCTTTATTGGGTTGAGCTGGTGGTATGGAAGCCCCGGATCCAATGTACTTACCCACCTAGGGATGGAGGAAGATGGGAAGGAGTTGGATTTAAGCACCCCCAACCTTTCCCACCACCACCACTATATCCAACTCTATTGGTCTTGAGGTAAGAGTGCCCCCTATTGGACAAATCAACACCATGCAACTTCAGATTGGGGTTATCCAGCCAAGTATTCACCAAGCTTAAACCTGGGCCATGTTCATTAGGGCTCAAAACTACAAATGTTTAAAATGTTTAACAACGGAAATGAAAATGAGTGTTTCTTATTGGACAAGTACAGGTAGTCCCCATCTGTTTCAGTTTGCTTTCTTTGGTTTATGGTCCCTAATGAACACAACCCTGCTTATCTCCAACTGTTTGGAAATTAAGAGAGCTGTGCAAAGGCATGGTAAGCAAAGAATGTCACTAAGTTGTTATTTGTCTGTTTTTCTCCTCAGCCAATGGTGAATTTCCTCCAACGGTAACCGGCACCACTAAACTGCCATTGAAACCAACCAATCAGAACATTAAAACAACCACCCCGTCCAATGGGAACTCAAGAACATTGTCAGACCTTCCTACTCCAACTGACTGTAAGTGTCCATCTGTTGTTGTATAGTTGTGAGTGTCTCAGGCGTAGGCGCTGTATTTGTAATATACAGAAAAGCAGTCTGAGAGGGAAGGTTATACATTTTTATCTCTGAATCTCAAGTTAGAACAATGTTCTCCACTCCCACACATAAAGACACTCTCTCCTCTCTCGTGACACGCAACCTAACACACAGACCCACACACAGTTACCCAGGCAGTCTATTTACACTCACTCCACACATATTATAAAAAAGGCACACTTGCTTTTACCTCAAACAAAGTAAGTGCGCCACCTACCGGATTCATCCATAACCACGGTAGGTAACGGTAGGTCTCATTTATGGATCAAATGGAGCAGGACGGACAGTTTTGAAGTGCAAAACGCTCCAATTTGCCTCCAGAGAATGTCAATGCAGATCGTTTCACCGAGTTGACATTTTCCACCTTAGATTCTTCCAACCTCTACTGCATATATTAACATTGTAAGCTGGAATTGGCTCCTTTTAGAGAACTAGAGAAATGTTAAACCGCACGCAACAATGATTGACTATTACAGAATAAAAGTGAATACAACAAACTATGAAATAACACATATGGAATCATGT
The DNA here is from genome assembly GCF_057628025.1 of Oncorhynchus mykiss. Lineage (NCBI taxonomy): Eukaryota > Metazoa > Chordata > Actinopteri > Salmoniformes > Salmonidae > Oncorhynchus > Oncorhynchus mykiss. Next base: position 49,769,254 of record NC_143046.1, on the reverse strand, counting down.
AGTAAATAAAAAAGTGTTAAACAAATCAAAATATATTTATATTTGAGATACTTCAAAGAAACTTTCAAAGTTCTTGAACTTTTCCGGATTGACTGACCTTCATGTCTTCAAGTAATGATGGACTGTCATTTCTCTTTGCTTATTTGAGCTGTTCTTGCAATAATATGGACTTTTTCCAAATAGGGCTATCTTCTGTATACCACCCCTACCTTGTCACAACACAACTGACTGGCTCAAACACATTAAGAAGCAAAGAAATTCCACAAATGAACTTTTAACAAGGCACACCTGTTAATTGATTGTCTTTTGGGTGGTGGACCATTATTGATACACATGGGAAACTGTTTAGTGTGAAAAACCCAGCAGCTTTGCAGTTCTTGACACAAACCGGTGCTCCTGGCACCTACTACCAGATCCCATTCAAAGGTACTTAAATCTTTTGTCTTGACCATTCAATGGCACACATACACAATCTGTCTCAATGGTCTCAAGGCTTAAAAAAATCCTGCCTTTTCCCCTTCATCTACACTGATTGAAGTGGATTTAACAAGTAACATCAATATGGAATCATAGCTTTCACCTGGATTCACCTGGTCAGTCTATGTCATGGAAAGGGCAGGTGTTTTTAATGTTTTGTATACTCAGTGAATATAAAACACACAGAAATCCAGTTTTTGACTCCACTGGGCCTTTAACATAGACAGGTTGGTTGTTTAGCAACAAATCCGACGTGTGCTTAACTACGGGGCAAAACAGACGGGGTTGGCTTAGATTGTTGACAACATATAAGCTACAGTGCCTTGCGAAAGTATTCGGCCCCCTTGAACTTTGCGACCTTTTGCTACATTTCAGGCTTCAAACATAAAGATATAAAACTGTATTTTTTTGTGAAGAATCAACAACAAGTGGGACACAATCATGAAGTGGAACGACATTTATTGGATATTTCAAACTTTTTTAACAAATGAAAAACTGAAAAATTGGGCGTACAAAATTATTCAGCCCCCTTAAGTTAATACTTATACTGTAGCGCCACCTTTTGCTGCAATTACAGCGGTAAGTCGCTTGGGGTATGTCTCTATCAGTTTTGCACATCGAGAGACTGAAATTTTTTCCCATTCCTCCTTGCAAAACAGCTCGAGCTCAGTGAGGTTGGATGGAGAGCATTTGTGAACAGCAGTTTTCAGTTCTTTCCACAGATTCTCGATTGGATTCAGGTCTGGACTTTGACTTGGCCATTCTAACACCTGGATATGTTTATTTTTGAACCATTCCATTGTAGATTTTGCTTTATGTTTTGGATCATTGTCTTGTTGGAAGACAAATCTCCGTCCCAGTCTCAGGTCTTTTGCAGACTCCATCAGGTTTTCTTCCAGAATGGTCCTGTATTTGGCTCCATCCATCTTCCCATCAATTTGAACCATCTTCCCTGTCCCTGCTGAAGAAAAGCAGGCCCAAACCATGATGCTGCCACCACCATGTTTGACAGTGGGGATGGTGTGTTCAGCTGTGTTGCTTTTACGCCAAACATAACGTTTTGCATTGTTGCCAAAAAGTTCCATTTTGGTTTCATCTGACCAGAGCACCTTCTTCCACATGTTTGGTGTGTCTCCCAGGTGGCTTGTGGCAAACTTTAAACAACACTTTTTATGGATATCTTTAAGAAATGGCTTTCTTCTTGCCACTCTTCCATAAAGGCCAGATTTGTGCAATATACGACTGATTGTTGTCCTATGGACAGAGTCTCCCACCTCAGCTGTAGATCTCTGCAGTTCATCCAGAGTGATCATGGGCCTCTTGGCTGCATCTCTGATCAGTCTTCTCCTTGTATGAGCTGAAAGTTTAGAGGGGCGGCCAGGTCTTGGTAGATTTGCAGTGGTCTGATACTCCTTCCATTTCAATAGTATCGCTTGCACAGTGCTCCTTGGGATGTTTAAAGCTTGGGAAATATTTTTGTATCCAAATCTGGCTTTAAACTTCTTCACAACAGTATCTCGGACCTGCCTGGTGTGTTCCTTGTTCTTCATGATGCTCTCTGCGCTTTTAACGGACCTCTGAGACTATCGCAGTGCAGGTGCATTTATACGGAGACTTGATTACACACAGGTGGATTGTATTTATCATCATTAGTCATTTAGATCAACATTGGATCATTCAGAGATCATCACTGAACTTCTGGAGAGAGTTTGCTGCACTGATAGTAAAGGGGCTGAATAATTTTGCACGCCCAATTTTTCCGTTTTTGATTTTTAAAAAAAGTTTGAAATATCCAATAAATGTCGTTCCACTTCATGATTGTGTCCCACTTGTTGTTGATTCTTCACAAAAAAATACAGTTTTATATCTTTATGTTTGAAGCCTGAAATGTGGCAAAAGGTCGCAAAGTTCAAGGGGGCCGAATACTTTCGCAAGGCACTGTATATTTAGTTTCCAATGTTTACTGAAAACATTAATACATTTTCACAATGAGCACTTGTTGTTGCTCAAATACATTGTTAAAGTTGTTCATTTCCAGTGGATTTTAGCCAAATTAGCGTAGACGTGACATCAGTCAAATCACCTCAAGACAAGACATGGTATCAATAACAATATAAAACTAGCCGAATCAAGCCACCTACAATTCCCCACATGGCAGCTTCTTGTCATTGTTGCTAGATCTCTGGCCATCAGAATTACAACAACACACAGATCTCTGCCCCATTTGAAGCGTGAGCATCGTTTTTGTGACACTTATTTCCTGGTTTTTACCCCCCCCCCCCCCCCCCCCTATGTAGATGAAGATAATGATACCCAAGTATCAGAATGAACCAATAGGAAGCTATATGCAAATAACTGAAATTCATTTGAACTTCGTCGGCAAGAGTCTGTATTGAAAAGATTCCCATGTCAAGGGAGATACCTGTTTGGCCAATCCCTAGCTGCTGGGCTCTCAGTCCTGGCCCAGGGGGGTCTGGCGCACTGTTGGTTGTTACTCTGGCCTTGGCCTAACACACCTGAAACCAATAATTCATGTTTCACTAAGATCCTAAAGTTGAGTGGGATGTGTTGGGTTGGGGTGCTGTAGGGTGGTAGACCCCTAGGGGCAGGACTGGGCGATCCAGCTCTATTGTGTGGAAGTAAAAAGAGCTCTACAGTACTATTAGGCCTATGATATGAATTACAGTGCACTCTGTAGTTATTGGGACAGTGAAGCATTTCTGTTTGGCTCTATACTTACAATCAAACAATGACTATGAAGTTAAAGTGCAGACTGTCAGTTTTCATTTGAGGGTATTTTCATATTGGGGGAACCGTTTAGAAATGACACCCCATTTTAGGGGGGGGCAAAACTATTGGGACAAATTCACTTGTATGTGTATTAAAGTAGTAAAAGGTAAAGTATTCCGCTCCCACATTCATAACATGCATTGGCTTCATCAAGCTTGTGATTACACGTTTGTTGGATGCATTTGCTGTTTGTTTTGTTTGTGTTTCAGATAAGTCTGTGCCTAGTAGAAATTAATAAAGGCTACATTTAAAAAAAACGTTTTTTCTTTATTTAAATAGGCAAGTCAGTAAAGAACAAATTGTTATTTTCAATGATGGGCTAGAAACAGTGGGTTAACTGCCTTGTTCAGGGGCAGAACGACTGATTTTTACCTTGTCAGCTCGGGGATGAAATCTTGCAACCTTTCGGTTACTAGTCCAATGCTCTAACCACTAGGCTACCTGCCACCCCAAGTAAAAAATAAAGTTAATTAATTAATGAATGGTAAATAATGTATTGTGTCATTTTGGAGTCCCTTTTATTGTTAATCAGAATATAATATGTTTCTAAACACTACATTAATGTGGATGATACCATAATTACGGATAATCCTAAATTAATGGTGAATAATGTTAAGTGGGAAAGTTTCAGACAAACAAAAATCATACACCCAAGACATGTTAACCTCTCACCATCACAATAACATGGGAGGTTAGCATTTTTCGGGGGGGGGGGGGGGCATGATATTTGTGCGTCTAACTTTTTTACTCATGATTATTCACAGTTCATTAAGGATTATCCATAATCATGGTAGCATCCACATTCACGTATAAGTGTTTATTTGTATTTATTTAACTAGGCAAGTCTGCTAAGAACACATTTTTATTTAGAAACATATTCTGGGCCTAAAATATTATTTTTTAACCACCAGCCACTGTGGCAGGTAGATTATAAAATCTACCAGCCACTCAGATTTTTTACTTGCCAAAACAAAATTATGAGCATGCTTTGTCATGTTTCTAAAACAATAAACGTATTACAAGTAAGAATTAATGTAGTATGTTATTTAATTTAATTTAATTTTTTGGGACCTGAGTCTTTTAACCAAATTATCACAGATGAAACCAATGCCCCTTTAAGGACTGGTAACGTGACTCCTCGTGTTTGTGCCTGTGAGATTGAGAGTCTGACTAGTAGCAGAGCTGTCTTCTCTTCCCTAGCAGTTGAAACTCAAACATTGAAAAACAACCTAGTTTGTGAACAAAACAATGTAAATAGCCAAGAAACACAAGGACAAAGTCTCACTTCAGTAGACTTTTGTTTCAAGTAAATTAGACCAACTTTTATGCCTGTGTACAGCTCTTCTAAAAATGTTCTTTCACTCAGATCTTTGGGTGGGCACAGTACCCAGCCAGGTGGTGTTTTAGCGCAAGGTGGGATAAGCTATATAGGAGTCTACATACTTTTGGTTATGTAGTGTAGGTTTGAAGTCCTGGAGTGGGGGGAATGTATGTTGTGTGTGTGGGTGAATGCGGCTTTGAGTCTGGAGTGAAGGAGTTTGTTTGTGTCTGAGAGGGTGCTGATGAGAGGTATAATCTGGAGTTCTGTCTCTGTTGGGGGGATGGGCACAGGGGGTCTGGGAAAGGTTTGAGGGTGGAGGGCGGGGATGGGGTGGGGGGATGGGTATAGGGATACGGACTCAGATTAGGGAAAGGGTTAAGGTGTGGGCTGTTCGCCCAGGTCATGATTCAGTGCCAGCGTTCTGCAGGGAGAGTTATGGAGGTTAAGGTTAGGCTTAGGGTTAGGGTTACAATTAGGGTTAGGTTTAGGGTGAATAATGTTAGGGGTTTATAATGTTAGGGGTTTAGGGTTATGGTTATGTTAAGGGTTAGGGTTAGAGAAAGTAGGATTTTTAATTGGAATCAATTGTTTGGTCCCCAGGGCTTTGCAAGACCTTTCTCAGAACAGGTGCCCAAAATGAAAAAAGAGCACCCCTGACCTTGAATTGTTTTAGCGACTTTCATAATTCATATCTCGAAATTCATAACATACTAACTGCCTATAGTGAATATTTTCATTGTTGTTGCATATGCCTTTTTTTCCTGCAACAATACACTCATTAACAAGCTAGTTACATTGTCTCCTAATGACATTATTGACATTGAGAAAAAAGGGTAGACCATCATTGACATTGATGAATCACATACATTTTGTAGTTAGCTAGCTATAAAAAAAAATTTTTATTGATTGTAATTCATCTTCAATGCTCTTAAATAATAACTTCATAATATTCATAATCTTCTAAATCATGATATATGGCTGGCTGGCTCAGTGTGAATATTTTTGTATATGGCTTTAATTAAGCTAGAGTCTAGACTATCTGTGCATAATTTGTAAATTGGGAGGTGCCAGAACAAAAGGTGAGCACGAGATGGGGGTGACTGAACACATGAGATTAAAAAATAAAAAATAAAAAAAAAACATGTTTATAATAAAGCATTGCATGCATATCTGCACATGTGCATATTGGCATGAAGCAGTAGAGAAGAAGAGTTTACAGAAGTCACACATGTGGACCATTTTTAGGTGCCGAGGTCCGGGACGAATGTGGGCTTTTATAAACGCATTTCATGCAATTCTAAAATATTTTACATGACTGAAGACTCTGGCATAATCTAACTCACAAACAATCGAAATGACAGGCTAATTTGACACTGACAGACTGAGAATCTGAGACACAACATATTGTACAGTATGAGTAGGAAATTATAGTCCTAAAAAAGCTTTCCAGTTTCACTGACTCAATGATGCAATGCGTTCGTGTTAAAAGCCTACCTCTCTCTTGTTTTACTTTGTATAAGCCTATTTTAAAGTTGATAGCCTACAGAAGCAGACAGATTAGTCTTCTCTTTTCAGCGGGAGCCATTTGCTTTCCAACCTGTGTTTTCCCACGGTGGTATTTGAAATATTTCGAAAGTTCTGTTTTGTCTGCATGCTGTTCACTGAGAGGGCTACACAATCCACAGCTAGGCACATTTTTTAAATAAGTTATAGATCCTTTGTAGGCCTACACATGGTGTAGAGGACTATTTAGAATTGAGGGCAGTGGGTTCAGAACAACAACAAAAAACATGTGAGGGCAAAGGGGCAGGTGCTCAGGCACAGGTAGACCCCTATCTGTGCATGTACCAGTTTGTCCCCATAAGGACAGTAAAACCTGTGTGTGTGTGTGTGTGTGTGTGTGTGTGTGTGTGTGTGTGTGTGTGTGTGTGTGTGTGTGTGTGTGTGTGTGTGTGTGTGTGTGTGAGAGAGAAAGAGGGTGTTCATATGTGTGTGAGAAGGTGTGCGTGTAGTGTGTGTAGGACTGGCCATTTCTGTGGCATACATGTGTTTGACAACAGCTGATAATCAGAATGAACCAATGGTGGGAATAAACGTAACTGCGCATTAGATGACGCATTCTCAGTATGGATAAAATTGTATTTGTCACATGCGCCAAAAACAACAGGTGTAGTAGACCTTACAGTGAAATTGTCATGTGTGCTCCCTCTCCGGCCTCTAGGTCATCAGGCTGCTCATTATCCCGCACACCTGTGTCCATCTTCACACGCACCAGCGCCTCATGACACTCACCTGGACTCCATCACCTCCTTGATTACCTTCCCTATATATGTCACACCCTTTGGTTCCTACCCCAGGCGTTATTATTTCTGTTCATGTTTCAAGTCGGTGCGTTGTTTGTGTTTCTTGTTTTGCTCATTTATTGATTAAATGTATTCACTCCCTGAACTTGCTTCCCAACTTTCAGCGTACATCGTTACAGAAATGCTTACTTACAAGCCCATAACCAACAATGCCATTTTAAGAAAATTAAGTTTTAAGTAAAAATAGATAAGGAAAAAATAAGTAACAAAAAATTTAAGAGCAGTAGTAAAATAAGAGTAACAAGGCTATATACAGGGGGTAACGGTACAGAGTCAATGTGTGGGGGCACTGGTAGTCAAGGTTATTGAGGTAATATGCACATGTAGTATGTTGCGACTAGTATGTTTGTTTACTGCACTCATTTTACTTAAGAGTACGTTCTAAATTGTATGTAGAGCGATTAGTACACAGTATGCAGTTAAAGTGGGTACACTGGGGGCTTCACAGCTTCTTTATCTGGTTTGGTGGCAAGAAGACCAGCTTAAGAACCCATTTACTTTCACTGGATGGTTTAGAGTCCTTGTGTCACGCTCGTCGAAATGATGAGACCAAGGCGCAGCATGAATAGAGTTCCACATATTTGTAATCAACTGAAACTCACCGAAGCAAAACAACCAACCGAAACGTGAAGCTACTAGTGTGCACACAGGCACCTAACTGTAGACTAGATCCCACACCAGAAAGTTGGAAAAAGGGCTGCCTAAATATGATCCCCAATCAGAGACAACGATAAACAGCTGTCTCTGATTGGGAACCATATCAGGCCAACATAGAAATACAAAACTCCCTAGACCTACAACAACCCTAGACATACAAAACCCTAGACATACAACACTAGAGTACCCACCTTAGTCTCACCCTGACCTAACCAAAATATATAGAAAACAGAGATATCTAAGGTCAGGGCGTGACACCTTGTCCCTCTAACCTCAGATTCATGTCTGTTTTTGGGGCTGATGTTGACAGGTGGGGGAGATATCTAAATGACAATTTAGATCCCAAGTCTGGGATTTATTCCAACGCAGATCTGGATAAAACGAGAGACTTTTCAGAGTCTTTTCAGAGACTTTTCAGATGTTTGTGGAGATTGCGCTCACTGTAAACGCAGCAAATATTGACTCAAGCATAAATCTCCTTTACTGTAAATGTCACTCGCAGTACTGGTCGTTTATCTGTGCTTTTTTTAATCACAGCCCAAGTCTCTTGTCAGCAATGATGTCACTGGGTCCACAAGAGGGCATGTCCGCTTAGGGATTAAAAAGTGTGATTGTTTGCAAAAAAGTGATCAAATACATGTTATTAGCATTATTTGATAGATTATGGTATTTGCAACATTTCATTGATTTCGAAAAGCTCAATGGGTAACATTAATAGAATTGTTTTTCCTATAGCTCCAAGATGGCAGAGTTATCAACAACAACCCTTCAGCTGACAGTGGTACCTCCCCAACAGGCCTAAACCATTACAGTCACACCAAGAGTTCTAATTAATTGTCCTTCAATTCAGTGAAACACACTGGCTATACATATATGTTTATTTTCAAAATGGGTGACAATGTAAAACAGGACTGTTGTAGCATAATGACTTTCACTTTCACTTGGCACCTTGTGATTGATCCACATAAATCAAATGAGTCTGAAGCAACTGCAAACATTAGCTGTGCTATATATCTTTCTTTACTTCCTAGTCCGTTCAAGCCTGGTTAAACCAGACAGAACACTCACTCACCATTGTTTCACTTCACATCAGTGAAACATAGCAAAATCAGTTTGAATGTCAGGCTGAATTCTACAAATTGAGGCACTCGACACCTTGAAACTGTCCCGGCTCCTTAGGCGCCGTTCCCATCGTTCCCCCAAATCAGGCTTTAGTGACTCAATCAGTGTTAAATCCAGTCACGTCCATCTGACAAAAGTAATCTCATGCTAATCCAGGCTGAAAATAACTCCCCATTAGCAACAAATGCCTGGGATTACTTTGCAAATGAGGAGAAATGTTTGTCACCTGGCAAAGTGTGGCTGTCAGAAGAAAAAACTTGTACCTCCAAACCTGAAACTCTTCAGGAACTGGAAAAAAAAATGCCATATTACCATTCACCAAAATACAAAGACAAAACTTCAGAATACATTTGGAACACATGTTCTTGGTCCGATTCATGACATTTTCAGAGTAGGGGAGACTAGGGGCAATAATAAAATGTTTTGTTTTTTTTCTCTGTTGCTCAGAGACCACTTGAACTATGCCAGTAATTTTTTAAACATACATCTGTCTCCTAATCATTCATATCACGTAAAGGTCTGTACATAAGACGTCGGATCACAATATTTGATTTTAATCCGAAAAGTCTTAACTTCATGTTAGGAATTATCATATTATCATAGACATATGTATTGATTTTGCAAGAAATATAATTATGTCTATGTAAGTGGAACCGGTGCTGTACTGCACCACTGTAACTCTGCGTTGTGTGTGTGGTTGATTGAGACTATAGACATGGACTTTGGAGATCAGATAGTTTTAATCAAGCAGAATTCACACTCTGCATCCTGCATCTGCTTCCAAAAGTAAAGAAAACATTTGGTGAGCACATATGTTCTGTGAATCGTCGCCTCTTTCCCTCATAGTGCATCAAAATGATTTTTGAATACAAAAATTAGTACAGCCTCTCCTTATTATGCATCAACACATAACATATATTTTACATAGATAAAACCACATACCTGCATCCAAAAGAAGATAAAACATTTGTAGAGCACATATGTTCAGCGAATTGGGACTGGGATCATTTGAGGAGCTAGCCATCGTTCACACATACAATAGCCTGCTAATACCTTAGCTAGCTATTAACCACATGTTGAATTCAGAATGTTGATATCATCCTAAAAAGTACAATTACATCTTAACAATACCATCCGCTTATGAGTAACCTCTAAAAGTACATTATTCATGAACAATACACGGTGTGTATGACTTTGTGCTTAAAAGAATCAAACTTTTCTAAAGATGACAGAAAAAGCGGGCCTACCTCTCATAGTGCATCAAAATGATTTGACTACGCAGGGCAAAACGTAAGTACACACTCCCCTACTCCCAGGACGCAGGCATGTATGATAACAAATCAACATGACATATTAATATATGAACCTGGTGAAATTCACACAGTACTTTAACAACTGTTACATAAGTAACCTATATTTACAGTAACACCCCTGTTTGCGCATGGCCATTCGGTTCCTCTCAAAACATGTGAATAGTCTGATTGTGCCCAAATAATACCTGTTTACAACTTCCTTAGCACTCTACATGACACCAAGGCTATTTAAAGTTAGGTTTTGTGTAATTTATGTAAAATTTCTACAATCATAAAGTTATTTTCATAAATAGGCTGCTTGGCTCAGGTAAATTTAACATGTTACAATTGCCCCCAACCCAGCAGCCATGACAAATTCTCATGTGCCTCGCATGAGATAATAATGAAATCCAATCATGTCAATGTTTAGCCAAAATATATTGACGAAAAGTATCCTATCCTAGTTTGAATTCTTGTACATTAATGCTCAGGACATATACAGCTGTGGAAAAAACTACTTTCACCCCTAGAAAAACAAACATTTGTCCATAAAACATGCAAATGGTGAGATACTGGGCTGACACTTTTCAAGCATGGAGAGAACCCAAATGTTACCCGATTCAGGAAACTAGGCATATGTCGCAAGTCACGACTTTACAGGAGAGCCTTTTGAACGTTTTTGGCAGAACTGCCTTCTCGAACATGTGAACTTTCATGTGCCTTAATATCAAACTTGTATGTCATCTGTAATTATGAATACAATTGTTAAATTCCAAGCCTAGTTGGTTTAGCCACAGAAAAAGCCAGCAACCTTCCCGCTAGCTATGATTGGCTGAGTTAATGAGTGGGCTGGACACGCCGAGAGATGAGTTTGGTGCGGTGTAGCATCTTGTCTATAAAATGAGCTGCTCATAATGCATAGGTAGTCCTTTCTACTGCAGTTTTTTTGAAAGATATAACGTTATCCATGGAGAACTGCAAATATGTTGCTACTGCTCTCAATAACATTGGTGCCCTGAGTTTATCAGGCGCTATCGATAAAGGTCAGTGGGAAAAAGCTGTGATGGACTACTTTTTTGGATGACAAATGCTGACTCTCTCTCACTCTGAAAATAACACATTTTGTAATCAGTGGATCACAACGGGCCAAACAAGCTGTGCAAACTAAACGGAAACACAGGATGTCTGATTATAGGGGTTGCAGTCATCCGTGAAGCTTTCATCCATGTATACAGGTAAGAATCTAGCAACAGATTCAGATATCATATGTTTCTAATTTTGTCAGAAAGTTATTTTCATTGCAAGCTAAAGCTTGCTGTTAGCTAGCCAGCTGGAGTTTGATGGCTGGCTTGCTAACTAACATTAAACCTATGGTTATTTGGTTAACTTTAGCATGCTATGACAATCGGTTTGTATTGCTAGTAACGTTACTCAATGGATTTGGTCAGAATTGAAGCAATGATGGATGGCGCTAAATACAGAGAAATTCTTGAGGGAAACCTGTTTCCGTCTTCCAGAGATTTGAGACTGGGAAAGACTGTTCCAGCAGGACAATGACCCTAAGCATAATGCTAAAGCAACACTCGAGTGGTTTATGGGGAAACATTTAAATGTGTTGGAATGGCCTAGACAAAGCCCGGACATCAACCCAATTGAGAATCTATGGTATGACTTAAGGATTGATGTACACCAGCGGAACCCAACCAACTCGAAGGAGCTGGAGCAGTTTTGCCTTGAAGAATGGGCGAAAATCCCAGTGGCTAGATGTGCCAAGATTATAGAGACATAACCCAAGAGACTTGCGGCTGTAATTGCTGCAAAACTTGGCTCTGCAAGGTATTGACTTGGGGGGGTGGTGAATAGTTATGCATGCTCAAGTTTTCTGTTTTTTTGTATTCTTGCTTGTTTCACTTTTTAAAAAAAAGTATGTTGCATCTTCTAAATGGTAGGCATATTGTGTAAATCAAATAATACAAACCCCCCCCCCCAAAAAAAAATATATATATTTTAATTCCAGGTTGTAAGGCAACAAAATAGGAAAAATGCCAAGGGATTTGAATACTTTCGCAAGCCACTGTACGTTTTTTTGCAGACATTTAATGACACCGGCCATATTCAACGGGTGTTGCGCGTTCATGAATTCATAAATTTTTTTGTACTCTGTCACACTCAGACGAGAGTAAAAATCATGTCAAAACAGTGTGTTCGGGTTTGATGACGTGATAGTATAGAGCATTGGAGGGGCTTGTTGAAGTGAAATAAAACATAAATGTGATGAGTTTCAACAGTGTGTATGTGTGCGCGAGTGTGAGAGTGTGTGTGCAAATGTTTTCATGTGTGTGTACGTGTCCATACGCAAATGCTGATGTATGTGTAACAATGTGTTTTACAGCAACGAAATGGGCCTTTCACACTTGTGGGGCAGTTGGTTCAGAGGGGCCCACCCCAACCCAGTGTTCCAGCTCCTATCGGAACAGCAATGTCAATGTTAATGTGGCAACCAGAAGCCCATTCAAAGGCATCCAAATCTGGAGGGTACCGGAGACTGGCATCTACAGGTAAGAGAACCGCTGACATTCTTAATAATAATACATTGTGTAAATATACAGTATGGTTCAAAAGTTTGGGGTCAGACAGAAATGTCCTTGTTTTTGATAGAAAAGCTATTTTTTCTGTCCATTAAAATAACATGAAATGGATCAGAAATACAGCGTAGACATTGTAAATGACTATTGTAGCTGGAAACGGATGATGTTTTATGGAATATCTACATAGGCGACTGTTGAAGGAATTGAATTCCTCTGTTTTAATTCCCAATCAAAATTAAACACTCTGTCAATTCATAAGGATTTGTAAGACCCCTTATTTTATAAGAATGGACAGAGCCCCAGTCTTAAAAGTCAAGTAACAGCCTTTAATTCAAGAGAGTACTGAGTTCATACACATTTTACCACAGGTTATATTCTGAAAATGACGTCAGCGTTTTCTAAATGTTCCGTCTCTTCTTGACACTGGTAGAAAGGCCCTATAGTTCTCAAGCCTTCCCTCCTCGCCTAGAGCCGAGGTCAGTCAGTGTAGATAAGCATTCTAGACAGTCTGGAGATAGTCCGTCCCTGCCATCTGGAGATAGTTCATTAATTTGTACAAAGGAAGAGACCGTCATTGTACTAAACTCCCGACTACATTCACTACATTATATTCAATACCGAGAGCAAGAGAGAAAATTCATACATGTAGCATAATAGTATTCTGATTAGTACATCCTGATTGAAATGTATACATAATTAGTCATTATAGATAAAAATTCCCTTAACACGTACAGAGTCCCATTATCAGCAATCATCACTCCTGTGTTCCAATGCCACGTTCTGTTAGCTAATCCAAGTTTATCATTTTAAAAGGCTAATTGATCATTAGAAAATCATTTTGCAATTATGTTAGCACAGCTGAAAACTGATTAAAGAACCAATAACACTGTCCATCTTTAGACTAGTTGAGTATCTGGAGCATCAGCATTTCTGGGTTCGATTACAGGCTCAAAATGTCCAGAAACAAATAACTTTCTTCTGAAACTCGTCAGTCTATTCTTGTTCTGAGAAATAAAGGCTATTCCATGCGAGAAATTTCCAAGAAACTGAACATCTCGTTCAATCCTGTGTTGAACTCACGTCACAGAACAGCACAAACTGGCCCTAACCAGAATTGAAAGAGGAGTGGGAGGCCCCGGTGAACAACTGAGCAACTGAGCAAGAAGGCAAATACATTAGAGTGTCTAGCTTGAGAAACAGATGCCTCACAAATCCTCAACTGGCAGCATCATTAAATAGTACACGCAAAACATCAGTCTCAACGTCAACAGTGAAGAGGCGACTCCGGAATGCTGGCCTTCTAATCAGTTGTTTTGTGACAAGGTAGGGGTGGTATACAGAAGATAGCCCTATTTGGTAAAAGACAAAGTCCATATTATGGCAAGAAGAGCTCAAATAAGCAAAGAGAATTGACAGTCCATCATTACTTGAAGACATGAAGGTCAGTCAATCCGGAAAATGTCAAGAACTTTGAAAGTTTCTTCAAGTGCAGTCGCAAAAACCATCAAACGCTATTATGAAACTCACTCTAATGAGGAACGACACAGGAAAGGAAGAATCAGAGTTACCTCTGCTGCAGAGGATAAGTTCATTTGAGTTACCAGCCTCAGAAATTGCAGCCCAAGTAAATGCTTCACAGAGTTCAAGTAACAGACACATCTTAACAGCAACTGTTCAGAGGAGACTGCGAGAATCAGGCCTTCATGTTCGAATTGTTGCAAAGAAACCACTTCTAAAAGGACACCAATAAGAAGAAGAGACTTGCTTGGGCCATGAAACACAATCAATGGACATTAGACCGGTGGAAATCTGTCCTTTGGTCTGATGAGTCCATATTGGCGATTTTTTGGTTCAAGCCTCCGTTTCTTTGTGAGACACAGAGTAAGGGAGCAGATGATCTCCGCATGTGTGGTTCCCACCGTGAAAAAACGGAGGAGGAGATGTGATGGTGTGGAGGTGCTTTGCTGTTGACACTGTCTGTGATTTATTTTGAGTTCAATGCACATTTAACCAGCATGGCTAGCACCGAATTATGCTCTGATATGCCATCCCATTTGGTTTGCACTTAGTGGGACTAATATTTGTTTTTCTACTGCACAATGACCCAACACACCTCCAGGCTGTGAAGGGCTCTTTGACCAAGAAGGAGAGTGATGGAGTGCTGCATCAGATGACCTGGCCTCTACAATCATCCAACCTCAACCCAATTGGGATGGTTTGGGATGAGTTCGACCGCAGAGTGAAGGAAAAGCAGACAGCAGGGGCTCAGCATATGTGGGAACTCTTCAAGACTGTTGGAAAAGCATTCCAGGTGAAGCTGTTTTTGAGAATGCCAAGAATGTGCAAAGCTGTCATCAAAGGCAAAGGGTGGCTACTTTGAAGAACACTTTCTTTGAACACTTTTATGGTTACTGCATGATTCCATATGTGTTATTTCATAGTTTTGATGTCTTCACTATTATTCTACAATGTAGAAAATAGTCAAAATAAAAATAAACTTAAATGATTAGGTGTGTCTAAACGTTGACTGATAATATATGTAATGTGGTGACAGGTAGCCTAGCGGTTAGAGCGTTGGACTAGTAACCGAAAGATTGCAAGATCGAATCC
This sequence comes from Oncorhynchus mykiss, assembly GCF_057628025.1. Lineage (NCBI taxonomy): Eukaryota > Metazoa > Chordata > Actinopteri > Salmoniformes > Salmonidae > Oncorhynchus > Oncorhynchus mykiss. Next base: position 49,754,034 of record NC_143046.1, on the reverse strand, counting down.
AAGAGCTGACAACTTACAAATCTGTCGTTCTGCCCCTGATCAAGGCCATCATTGAAATTAGTCGTGAGAATGACACAAGTATTAATTTCCACAAAGTTTGCTGCTTCACTGTCTTTAGATATTTTTGTCAGATGTTACTATGGAATACTGAAGTATAATTACAAGCATTTCACAAGTGTCAAAGAATCAATATTTGCAGTGTTGACCCTTCTTTTTCAAGACCTCTGCAATCCGTCCTGCCATGCTGTCAATTAACTTCTGGGCCACGTCCTGACTGATGGCAGCCGAATATTATTGCATAATCAACGCTTGTAGTTTGTCAGAATTTGTGGGTTTTTGTTTGTCCACCCGCCTAATGAGGATTGACCACAAGTTCTCAATGGGATTAAGGTCTGGGGAGTTTCCTGGCCATTGACCCAAAATATCAATGTTTTGTTCCTCAAGCCACTTTTGCCTTATGGCAAGGTGCTCCATCATGCTGGAAAAGGCCTTGTTTGTCGCCTAACTGTTCCTGGATTTTTGAAAGAAGTTGCTTTCGGAGGATGTGTTGGTACCATTCTTTATTCATGGCTGTGTTCTTAGGAAAAATTGTGAGTGAGCCCACTCCCTTGGCAATCCCACACATAAATGGTCTCAGAATGCTTCACTGTTGGCATGACACAGGAATAATGGTTTCTCTCACCTTGTCTTCTCCGGACAAGCTTTTTTCCGGATGCCCCAAACATTCGGAAAGGGGATTCATCAGAGAAAATGACTTTACCCCAGGCCTCAGCAGTCCAATCCCTGTACCTTTTGCAGAATATCAGTCTGTCTCTGATGTTTTTCCTGGAGAGAAGTGGCTTCTTTGCTGCCTTTCTTGACACCAGACCATCCTCCAAAAGCCTTAGCCTCACTGTGCATGCAGATGCACTCACACCTGCCTGCTGCCATTCCTGAGCAAGCTCTGTACGTGTGGTGCCCCGATCCCACAGAATAATCAACTTTAGGAAACGGTCCTGGCACTTGCTGGACTTTCTTGAGCGCCCTGAAGCCTTCTTCACAACAATTGAACCACTCTCCTTGAAGTTCTTGATGATCCGATAAATGGTTGATTTAGGTGAAATCTTACTGGCAGCATATCCTTGCCTGTCAAGCCCTTTTTGTGCATTGCAATGATGACGGCACGTGTTTCCTTGCAGGTAACCATGTTTGACAGAGGAAGAACAATGATTCCAAGCACCACCCTCCTTTTGAAGCTTCCAGTCTGTTATTCAAACTCAATCAGCATGACAGAGTGATCTCCAGCGTTGTCCTCATGAACACTCACACCTGTGTTAAAACTTCTTAAGGCTAGGGGGTGGTATTTTAAAGTCCGGATGAAAAGCGTGTCCAAAGTAAACTGCCTGCTACTCAGGCCCAGAAGCATTATTAGTAGATTTGGATAGAAAACACTCTGACGTTTGAATGATGTCTGTGAGTATAACAGAATGTATCTGGCAGGCGAAACCCCAAGGACAAGCCATCCAGGAAATTGTATTTTTGAGGTCACTCTCTATTCAATGGGTTTTCTATGGGGATCTGGATTTCTAAGGCACTTGCTTGCAGTTCCTATCGCTTCCACTAGATGTCAACAATATTTAGAAATTGTTTGACGTTTTTCCTTTGAGAAATGAAGAAGTAGGGCAGTTCACAACCAGGGTCGAGTGAAAGCACGCTCCACTTTGTTTTCATCAAGTATTGAACGCAGTTTATCCCGTCTTAAATTTGATCGATTATTTACGTTAAAAAACACCTAAAGTTGAATTAGGAAAGTTGTTTGAAATGTTTGGAGCAAGTTTACAGGTAACTTACTAGATGTTTTGTAGTCATGTTGCGGGAGTTAGAACCGGTGTTTTTCTGGATCAAACACACCAAATAAATGGACATTTTGGATATATAACGATGGAATTTATCAAACAAAAGGACCGTTTGTGATGTTTATGGGACATTTTGTTATTTCTGAGTTTTGTGTCACGCCCGGCGGGTTGAAATATGTATGTCATGTGTTTGTTTGGTGGGGTGCTATCCTCAGATAATCACATGGTTTGCTTTGGCCATAAAGCCTTTTTGAAATCTGACATGTTGGCTGGATTAACAACAAGAGTCGCTTTAATTTGGTGTATTGCATGTGTGATTTCATTAAAGTTTAATATTTCTAGTAATTTAATTTGAATTTGGCACCCTGCCATTTCACCGGATGTTGTCAAATTGATCCCTGAGAATTTACGAGAGAATCACTGACATGATGTCAGCTGGTCCTTTTGTGGCAGGGCTGAAATGCAGTGGAAATGTTTTTGGGGGAATTCAGTTCATTTGCATGGCAAAGAGGGACTTTGCAATGAATTGCAATTCTTCAAGATCACTCTTAATAACATTCTGGAGTATTTGCAAATTGCCATCATACAAACTGAGGCAGCAGACTTTGTGAAAATGAATATTTGTGTCATTCTCAAAACTTTTGGCCACGACTGTAAGAATTTGTTCTTTACTGACTTGCCTAGTTAAATAAAGGTAAACTAAATAAAACAAATGCGTTGTCATATATAATGTAATTTAAACTTTTTATGGCTGCAGGGGCAGTATTGAGTAGCTTGGATGAAAAGGTGCCCATTGTAAATGGCCAGCTCCTCAGTCTCAGTTGCTATTATATGCATATTATTAGTATTGGATAGAAAACACTCTAAAGTTTCCAAAACTGTCAAAATATTGTCTGTGAGTATAACAGAACTGATATTGCAGGCGAAACCCTGAGGAAAATCAAAACAGGAAGTGGCTTCTATTTTGAAAACTCCATGTTACATAGCCTCCTTTTGCTGGATTTAAAGGGATATGAAACAGATTCCTTTTCCTATCGCTTCCTCAAGGTCTTCAGACATAGTTTCAGGTTTTTATTTTGAAAAATGAGCCAGAAAAATAACATCGCATCAAGTGGTCACATGAGTTTTGCTCGCGCAACAGAATTTGGACAGTCACTGTTTTCCCCTCTCCTACTGTGAAATACATTTGCGGCTGATATATTATCAATTATATATTTTAAAAACAACCTGAAGATTGATTATAAAAAATGTTTAAAATGTTTCTGTGGACATTATGGAAACTATTTGGAATTTTCGTCTGGGTTGTCGTGACCGCTCTTTCCTGTGGATTTCTGAACATAACGCAACAAACAAACAGAGGTTTGTTTTGGATCTAAAAATAATCTTTATGGAACAAAAGGAACATTTGTTGTGTAACTGGGAGTCTAATGAGTGAAAACATCCAAAGATCATCAAAGGTAAACGATAAATTTCATTGCTTTTCTGATTTTCGTGACGAGCTACCTGAATGCTAAGTGTACTTACTGTTTTATCGTGCGATCAATAAACTTACACAAACGCTTGGATTGCTTTCACTGTAAAGCATAATTTCAAATCTGACACGACAGGTGGATTAACAAAAGGCTAAACTGTGATTTCCTATATTGCACTTGTGATTTCATGAATATAAATATTTATAGTAATATTTATTGTATGTGGCGCTATGCTATTCAGCGGTTGTTGATGACACTTATCCCGATATCGGGATTGCAGCCATAACAAGTTTTAAAGACTAATAGGCTGGTGGAACCGTTCATAGAGCTTTCTAGGAAAAACCCTCCAAAGATGAAAAGGTTCTCAGTAGAACCCATCATTGAGGGTTCCAGGTAAAAACTATAGAGGATAAAATTGTTCTTGGTAGAACCATATACTGTGGTTTCTATGAAGAACCCTACATAGAGGGTTCTAGGTACAACCCTCTGCAAAGGGTTCTATCTAGAAACAAAATGTGCCCCTATGGCAGGTGTGCCAAATTCATTCCATGGAGGGCCTAGTGTCTAAGGGTTTTTGTTTTTTCCTTTCAATTAAGACATAGACAAACAGGTGATGGGATATCTTTACTAATTAGTTACTTTATTTCATCAATCAAGTATAACAGAGGATCGAAAAGACACTCAGCCCTCTGTGGAATGAGCTTTACACGTGCCCTATGGGGACAAATTGAAAAACCCTGTATGGTTCTACTAATTTCTAAGTGTAGTGTGAAGACAACCCATGGTTGATTTGATATTTTGCTCTGTTTCAGAAGCCTTGTAGTGCACTATACCACCTGTGTGTAACGCCTTATGAGTGTATTTACATTTGCATTTGAGATGTTGTTATTATAACAAGCCTTAAAGGTGCAATCAGTAGGAATCTATCCACCATTACCTGTTTGCTAAAATGTATAGTTGCCGTTTGTGACAAAACAAGCCATGTTAAGTGTAGAGAATAATTTTACGATCTAAACTGCTATTAAATATATTTTCGAAAACCAAAATATTGTATTTTCAACTGTTTGAAACTGATGTATAAAATTGAAAGTATTTGCAAATGTATTCATTATGGATCCCCGTTAGCTGCTGCCAAAGAAGCAGCTACTCTTCATGGGGTCTAGCAAAATTAAGGCAATTTACACAATTTTAAGACATTACAATACATTCATAGATTTCACAACACACTGTGTGCCCTCAGGCCCCTACTCCACCACTACCACATATTTACAATACTAAATCTGTGTGTGTGTGTGTGTGTGTATGCATGTGTCTGTACCAATGTTTGCGTTGCTTCACAGGTGTTTTTTTAATGTTTTATAAATCTAATTTTACTGCTTGCGTTAGTTACTTGATGTGGAATAGAATTACATGGCTCTATGTAGTACTGTGTGCCTCCCATAGACTGTTCTGGACTTGGGGACTGTGAAGAGACCTCTTATGGCATGTCTTGTGGGGTATGCATGGGTGCCCGAGCTGTGTGCCAGTAGTTTAGACAGACAGCTTGGTGCATTCAACCTCTCATAAATAAAAGTAGTGATGAAGTCAATCTCTCCTCCACTTTCAGCCAGGAGAGATTGACATAAATATTATTAATATCAGCTCTCTGTGTACATCTAAGGTCCAGCCGTGCTGCCCTGTTCTGAGCAGCAATTTTCCTAAGTCCTTTTTTGCGGCACTTGACCACACGACTTTGTCAAGGTGCGACGAAACTAGGGCCTGTAGGACCTGCCTCATTGATAGTGATGTTAAGAAGGCAGAGCATCACTTTATTATAAACAGACTTCACCCCATTTTAGCTACTACATTTTAGCTACTACTGCATCAATATGTTTTAACCATGACAGTTTACAATCTAGTGTTACTCCAAGCAGTTTTGTCATCTCAACTTGCTCAATTTCCACATGATTTATTTCAAGATTTATTTCAAGATTAAATTGAGGTTTAGTTCCAAATACAATGCTTTTAGTTTTAGAAATATTTAGGGCTAACTTATTCCTTGCAACCCACTCTGAAACCAACTACAGCTCTTTGTTGAGTGTTGCAGTCATTTCAGTTGCTGTAGTAGCTGATGTGTATCGTGTTGAGTCATCCGCGGACAGAGAAACTCTGGCTTTACTCAGTCAGTAGCATGTCATTAGTAAAGATTGAAAAAAGCAAGGGGCCTAAACAGCTACCCTGGGGAATTACTGATTCTAACTGGATTATATTTGATAGGCTTCCATTAAAGAACACCCTCTGTGTTCTGTTAGACAAGTAACTCTTTATCCACATTATAGCAGGGGGGGTGTAAAGCCATAACACATACATTTTTTCCAGCAGCAGGCAATGATCAATAATGTCAAAAGCTGCACTGAAGTCTAACAAGACAGCCCCCACAATCATTTTATAATCAATTTCTCTCAGCCAATCATCAGTCATTTGTGTAAGTGCTGTGCTTGTTGAGTGTCCTTCCCTATAAGCGTGCTGGAATTCTGTTGTCAATTTGTTTACTGTGAAATAGCATTGGATCTGGTCAAACACAATTTTTTCCAGAAGTTTACTAAGGGTTGATAACTGGCTGATTGGTCGGCTTTTTGAGCCAGTAAGTAATACTGTTCTTGGGTAGCGGAATTACTTTAGCTACCCTCCAGGCCTGAGAGCACACGCTCTAGTAGGCTTAAATTGAAGATGTGGCAATATGATCTGCTATTATCCTCAGTAATTTTCCATTGAGATTATCAGACCCCGGTGGCTTGTCATTGTTGATAGACAACAATAATTTCTTTACCTCTTCCACATTGACTTTACAGAATTCAAAGTACAATCTTGTCTTTCATAATTTGGTCCGATAAACTTGGATGTGTAGTGTCAGCATTTGTTGCTGACATGTCATCCCTAAGTTTGCTTATCTTGCCAATGGAAAGGGCATTAAAGTAGTTTGCAATATCAGTGATGAATGAATGAATCTGATTCAATGAAGGAAGGAGCCGAGTTGTCTTTTTAATTTTAAAGACACAAAACCGAAACATAAGGACTGGAAGCATAGAAATAGTGCACATAGAACGGATCTACTGCTTATCAGTTTTGCTTTCAATGTGGATGACACATATTTAACTCACATTTCTATGTGAATTTGGTCGGGTCGCCCACAAAGTTACATATCAGACATTTAAGTTAAAGCAAATGTGATAAATGCATTTAAAATGCCTTATGTACAGCTGGTTCATACAAAGTAGTAATACCAAAGTCATGCCTTTCTGTTTGTGTATTTCCAAAACAGGATCACAGCTTGTGGGGCGGCTGGCGGTCGCAGTGTATTGGCCATGACCAAGTCACATGGTGTCCAACTCACAGCGGACTTCCTGCTTCAGAAGGGCGAGTTGCTTTATTTCCTGGTGGGCCAAAAGGGAGAGGACGCTTGCCCCAATGTGAGTACCAACTTCCCAAAAGCTTAGAATACATGTCAAGGCTCAATATTTTAACAATTATGCCTCATCCCAAATTGACCCCTAGCCCCTGCCTCCTAGGCAGGCACTTGGATCTAAGTGGACTGTGTAAATCTAACCTTTTTATTTAACTATGCAAGTCAGTTAAGAACAAATTCTTATTTAGAATAAAGGCCTAGATCGGACAAGCCCAAACGACGCTGGGCCAATTGTGCACCGCCCCATGGGACTCCCAATCACTGCCGGATGTGATACAGCCTGGATTCAAACCAGGGACTGTAGTGACACCTCTTGCACTGAGATGCAGTGCTTTAGACCGCTGCGCCACTAAGGAGCCCAATCTAAGATGACTGTATCTAAGAAGGGTCTGATAACTTGGAAAAAAACAAATACACTGAAGACAAACCCAGGTTAAACCAGGGTTCTTAGGCCAGGGGGCTATAGTAATGCTTTATTTTTCTTTCTAATTAACCAGGTGGAATCATTGCTTCATCACTTACACCTATACGCAATCCTGTCAGTTATTCACAAGTGCATAAGTAGCCTATTATAGCTCAATCCAAACTGTAATGTTGAAGTCTCAGGGATATGGCAAAAGAAGAACGTCCTCAAAACTGCTTTGACATTTCCACTGTAAACATTGTTGGATTGAATTGACTCTCATTAGGAATGTGAGAAATGGAAAATAATTATTAACGTTTAAACAGCATTTTTATCCGTTTTCTGTTAAAATTATAACACAAATTCATAAAATTCCACGTGAATTCACAATGCAGCCGCACTGCTTCCAGTAACAGTTTAGGTCTCACCACATTTTCAATTTGTCACATCCCTAGGTGAGAGTCTCAGTCCAACAATGGAAATGGCAAGACGCTTGATTTAACTTCTCAAAGTATTTCCATACAGGACTTCGCTGCTGTCGCTTGCCTTTCTCTACCATTTTCTCAAATGTGGATGAGGATGACGTAGTGGTGGAGAGTCGACTCCAAAATTCCTCGACTCCTTGCATATCGACTCCCGGTGTTGACTCCCATTTCTAAGTGTCAAGATTAAATTCTGCTACGAATCGACTCAAGTCCTAAAATTCAGCATTTTTGGAAAGGAGACTAATTAGTTGCAGTACTTTGGAGAACACAAACGCTTATCTTTCAAAGTGAGAGAGCTTGACAGGAACGGAGGGAGAGGGGAGGGGCACAATATAAAGTCAGGTCTGCCTCCAGGCAGACAGTCAGAACCGTGCACTAGGCCTATCTAAAATAAACATTGTTTTTCGTTTAGGTATGATTTCTTAACATCAAGAATCCCAATTTTGTTTAAACGTTTACACCCCTACTCTCAGCCCATTATTTTGTTTTTGGCCTCATCCCAGAGTTGTCTTATACTTTGGAGTTCTCAGTCAGGAATCATTTGGAAAATGGAACAAAATATCTTGGAGAAAAACGTTGAAATGAAAAGCTGAGAGGTGGCCCAGATGCATTTGGAGTCACTTGAGGTCTATAATTCTATTAGGTCTATAATCCTGAAGGGAGTAGATACTCTCAAAGGGGGCTTTTAAAACTGATTAGTTGAGTGCCGGTGTGTTCTATGTTTCTCACAGCCTCCCCTCTGTAGAAGTATTAATATCCTTTTAGGCTTTTACACACCATATTAGAGACACACGCACGCACGCACGCACGCACGCACGCACGCACGCACGCACGCACGCACACACACACACACACACACACACACACACACACACACACACACACACACACACACACACACACACACACACACACACACACACACACACACACACACACACACACACACACACACACACAAAGCGACAGCCAGAGGTGGGAGGGTGTCGGTTAGGGCAGGAGGGCGGGTGGTAATTCTGTGTGAAATTGAGCTCTGGCAATCCACGGCCTCCCATGGGGCACTGGCCAAGGTCGGAATCCATTGCCCCCTCTCCTCCTGCAGCTGTCAATCAAACTCCTTATTGGCCCCTCCCTCTCCAGCTCTGGCTGTAGGAGCCTGAAGTCCAGATTTATGAAAGTGTCGTGGTTGGAAGGAAGAGGACTGACTGTTTGGTTACTATTACCTGTCATCAGCACCGCGGGTCGTTTGGCTCTCGATAAATCTCTCATTTGTTACAATAGCCCAAGGCAGTGATGGGTAGATTGGGTAGAATAAAACATTAGGTGTAGTACTCCTATGCTCTTGGACACTTGCTCCTATGCTCTTGGACACTCTTGGACACTTGTTTTGCATGACAATGACTGTAGAGTTTGTCAAGACAGCTCAAACAGATCTGGGAATAGGCTAGTAAAGGCCCAATCCTACCTACAGATATGAGCTTGGAACTTGACTTTAGCAGACATCTTCCATTGATATCAATGCATGATTTGTGAGGAAGTCTGGATTATACAGATGTACAGTGTCTCAAATGTGTTACTTTTCCCCTGAATAAAGAAACTCGGGTATCACTCTCTCCCAATTCTCATTGGTAGACCAACGGGACACTGAACAAGATCTGTGTAGAGCAGACACCATTGGACAAGAAGACACAGGTCAAAGGAGGCGGGGGCGGAGGAGGAGGAGGAGCCACCTATGTGTTCAAGGTAAGGAGAAAAGGCTTCAACTGTCAGATGTGAAGGATGGAAGTAATGGAAATAAAAGAGTCTGGAAAGGATTAGGGCTGTTGCGGTGACTGCATTACCGCCACTCTGACAGTCCTGAGTCATGGCCACAGTCAAATTCCACTTCACTGTTGAGTCACAGTAATCTCCTCCTATGCACTCAGTACATGATTGGCACTGTTGCGTTGGTAGTGCCCAACTCACTAACAACCGCTAATGGTCTGGTACTCAGCTCTCTATTGTCCCTCTAATCACTCTGACATCAACGCAAATGCAATCGAAAATCACATCAAACACTTATCATCAAAAGAGTAGGCCTACCATGCTTTTAAAACTCACCGCCATCGCGCACATATTGATTTTGTACTCCCATACCAGACACGATCAGGACACGCAGGTTGAAATATCAGAACAATCTCTGCACCAATTATATTAATTTGGGGACAGGTTGAAAAGCATTAAATATTTATGGCAATTTAGGTAGCCGGCTTGCTGTTGCTAGCTCATTTGTCCTGGGATATAAACATTAGGTTGTTATTTTACCTGAAATGAACAAGGTCTCTACTCCGACAACTAATCCACAGATAAAAGGGTAATCCGAATTCCTTCCTCAGGCTTTCTTTTTTACTTCTTTGGACTTTATATGGCGGTTGGCAACCCATTTACGGTGCATTCTACATTGTTGAATAATAGTGAAGACATCATAACTATAAAATAACACATATGGAATCAGTTAAGAATAAATTATTATTTACAAGGACAGCCTTCTTCCCTGTCGGGGAATTGAACCACGGTCTCCCAAGTGCCCACGCACGACACAGGGATTCTTTAGCTAAATAGCCCAGCACTGTAGCCTACTTCCAACCTACTTCCAACCGTCACGTTGTACATATTTTCCGTTCCATCCTAACGGAAACCCAGAGGGTTTTTTGTTTTTCTTGGAATAGAAGCACCATAATATTAATCAAATTAAGAAAAAATTCTTAAAATCAGTCCCATACTAAGTTCTTACAAAAAAGGTTTTAAAATCTCTAGTACAGCCACTATTGAAGGCTATCAAATGCTTCTCAAAGATGCCCTCTGGTGGTCAAACTAGCACTAACTAGCATTAATGGTACCAGTAGTTTGCAATTAAATAACATGCCATAGAATTTTTGGGCACCACGCAAGCTGTGCTGCAGTACGCTGCAACTTTTAAAGGAAGAACCACTGTACGAGTCCTGTTTACTCTAGCTGTTTTAACGTAACTTACTTATTGGCAAAAAGGCATACTTCAATATACAGTATATCAATCAATTAGTAATTTAATTGTGCATGTCATCACACAGCATACAAGTTATCCATGTCTCTAAATACAGTCAAGCATTTTTTTGTTCTAAATCACAACATGTCGGCTAAAGCGATTGAATTAACGAATGCATTTGGCTGTTTATAATATTGGCTATACTAGAGACTAAAACCTTTTCTTGTTCGAACAGACTATATGGGATTGATTGTAATTTGTTTGTAAATTATTATTGTATTTGTTGTGCTGTTTATACTGTTAGCAATTTAGCTTAATGAAATTAATTAATTTTATGTTGTTTATATTCCAAGAAAAATGAAAATGCATTTTACAGTAACATATGTAGGCCTCAGGGTTGTGTCACTCTACAATGTGATCAGTCGGGAGTAGGCCTAGGCTACTAAACGACTGCGAGAGTGAAGAGCAAAATAATCCTAACATTTCCACTCCCTAATTGTAGCCTAACCAATACCCAAACAGAGATTCAGTGAAAATAAAAATCTCATTGATTTATCAAGACCAGTCCCCATGCTTGTCTCAAAGCAGTGCTGAAATAGTTGACCATACGCGGGCGGGTAGGCTGTTGCTTCAAATCATTTTATAACAATTGGATGACTTTGGGTGTTTCAGTAAGCAACAAGTTGTTGCCTTCAATTCCATTAGCCTACTTTATTCCAATATTTCTGACATTCAGTGATATTTATTTCCATAGTAGTTCGTTTTGGATCCTTCCAGATGTGGTTAGAAAACAGTGAATGTGGTGGGCTATGCAAAGAGATGGGTGATGTGACATGCCTCGAAACACTCATGAATACATTTAAAGTCCCTAAACTCGGCAAGAGTCTATTGTCCTGCTGATAGACCATCAAGATTGGAAGCTTCTTTTTAATTCACATTTATTGAAAAGGCTGCTAAACCATTTACACCTGGAGTTGGTGCGTACTTACAGTACAGAGCACTTTTACTCCATTCTCCGCAAGACACTCTACCAATGCCACCAGGTTATTCTATATATTCTTAATAAATAAAACACCTAAATTAAATAGCTCAGGTCTTCAAAATATGTGAAACCTTTTTTATGTATATCTGTGCTTAGTAGCAGAGGTTTCACCATCAACTTGTTAATTTAGCAGACATCACTTGTGTATATACAGTCAACACATATTTTAAGAATGTACTGGAATATAACATCCCATATAATATCCCTTACAATAAAAACCTTACAGTGTAACAAAAGTTTTATTAAGTAATAAGCTTTAATAAGTTACATTTTTTTCGGACAGCTTTTTTGTGTGTGTGTGGGCGTGGGACAGAGAAGAGCAAATTTTTACACTGCTGTTCCAAATTCAATCACTCTCTTCTTCTTCATCATCATCATTCAGTTGATTCAAATTCAATTATAATACATTTTGTCACTCCTATTCAACAACTCCAAATCGCTTTTGCATTTGCTCCAAAGGGATAACTTGAAATGACATTATATACAGTAGGTTTATAAAATAATCTATAATAATAAAAATATTATTTCTTAGTCTAGTGGATATAATTATTTTAGGTAAAGTGCCTTGCAAAAGTATTCATCCCCCTTGGTGTTTTTCCTATTTTGTTGCATTACAACCTGTAATTTAAATTGATTTTAATTTGGATTCCATGTAATGGACATACACAAAATAGTCCAAATTAGTGAAGTGAAATGAAAAGAGAACTTGTTTCAAAAAGTTCTTAAAAGAAATGGAAAAGTGGTGCAGGCATATGTATTCACCCCCTTTGCTATGAAGCCCCTAAATAAGATCTGGTGCAACCAATTACCTCCAGAAGTCACATAATTAGTTAGATTGCACACAGCTGGACCTTATTTAAGTGTCACATGATCTTTCACATGATCTCAGTATATGTACACCTGTTCTGAAAGGCCCCAGAGTCTGCAACACCACTAAGCAAGGGGCACCACCAAGCAAACGGCACCATGAAGACCAAGGACCTCTCCAAACAGGTCAGCGACAAAGTTGTGGAGAAGTACAGATCAGGGTTGGGTTGTAAAAAAATATCTGAAACTTTGAGCATCCCACAGAGCACAATTAAATCCATAATTAAAAAATGTAAAGAATATGACACAACAACAAACCTGCCAAGAGAGGGCCACCCACCAAAATTCAAGGACCTAGTCAAGGAGGGCATTAATCAGAGAGGAAACAAAGAGACCAAAGATAACCCTGAAGGAGCTGCAAAGCTCCACAGCGGAGATTGGAGTATTTGTCCATGGGACCACTTGATCCGTACACTCCACAGAGCTGGGCTTTACGGAAGAGTCGCCAAAAAATAAGTCATTTTTTTAAAGAAGAAAATAAGCAAACATGTTTGGTGTTCGGCAAAAGGAATGTGGGAAACTCCCCAAACATATGGAAGAAGGTACTCTGGTCAGATGAGACTAAAATGTAGCTTTTTGGCCATCAAGGAAAACACTATGACAGCTCTCATCCCCCCGAGAACATCATCCCCATATGGTGGTGGCAGCATCATGCTGTGGGGAGGTTTTTCATCGGCAGGGAATAGGAAACTGGTCAGAATTGAAGAAACGATGGATGGTGCTAAATACAAGGAAATTCTTGAGGGAAACCTGTTTCAGTCTTCCAGAGATTTGAGACTGGGACGGAGGTTCACCTTCCAGCTGGACAATGACACTAAGCATACTGCTAAAGCAACACTCAAGTGGTTAAGGGGAAACATTTAAATGTCTTGGAATGGCCTAGTCAAAGCCCAGACTTCAATCCAATTGAGAATCTGTGGCATATCGTTAGCTGGAGCAGTTTTGCCTTGAAGAATGGACAAAAATCCCAGTGGCTTGATGTGCCAAGCTTAGAGATATACCCCAGGAGACTTGCATCTGTAATTGCTGTATAAATTGGCTCTACGAAGTATTGACTTTGGGGAGGTGAATAGTTATGCACGCTCAAGTTTTCTGTTTTGTTGTCTTATTTCTTGTTTGCTTCACAATAAAAAACATTTTGCATCTTCAAAGTGGTAGGCATGTTGTGTAAATCAAATGATATAAACCCCACAAAAATCTATTTTAATTTCAGGTTGTAAGGCAACAAAGGAAAAATGCCAAGGGAGGTGAATACTTTCGCAAGCCACTGTATATCATGTCAAATAGGCCTCGTGTAAAATCATTGTCAAAAGCGCAAGAGATACTGTTGCATGACAAACAGGTGCTGTTAGATTACAACATAATCTATCTGCCAGTTAGGAACAAGGTAAACAATACTAAATAAAGGATACGTAATACCAGAGAGTATGTTATAATGAAAAAAAAGTGTAAAGCCTTTATACATTATAGCAAAGTTTAAAAACAGACAGATTTGTGAAATTGCTTTATCCAACCTTTTGCAGTTGCGTGAGGCATGGTCCGTAGGATATGAAACAAATACTCCAATAGGCAACAGAATTACAATATAATATATTACAATATATTATTATACAGACTATCATACATTTAAATATATGTAGGGGTTGATGCATTTTTCGTTAGGGCAAATTTGGTCTGTGATATTTGAGTTAGAAATGTAAAACTTTAGAGTGCTTAATAAGCATCGAATACATTGCAAGTTTGCCCTTTTTGGGCCATTAGGCTACACGTTACAATAGGATTCCTCTCTGACGTACCGCAGCATCAGTAGTCTAAACTGTTGCACAAATTGGGGGATTATTCACACATTGTCAAGCTATTAGACTATACTTTTGTAAATTAATTGAGGTGTGAATGTTTGTCAGTCTCGTTCCTATTGCAATAGAGTCCTGCATCAGGCCAAAAAAAATCAGCAGGTGGGTTGCCCCGGAGTTGAAAGAGAACTTGGGTAAATACAATGGCTCAATTACACTTGACATGTGGACTGCCGATGTTCTAAAATAGAATACTTGTACCTTATAGCCCATTACATAAATGAAGACTGAACGTTTTCCACCATGGAGTGGGACAGTGCATCACAAAATTAACATAAGGCCAGCTATTGTGAAAGAATACTTGTGGATCTTCTTGATTTCCTCTATCGCTTCAAGAGGCCTACTGTCCACCTGGTAATTGTGTGGTTAACGTGTCACCTTCAGATGGATGTGTGGTTTCGGAGAGAAGCCAGCTGTGAGCGACCAGACACGGTGGATGACATCCTTTTCCTGCACAACAATTTGAAGAGATCCAGTGTCATCACTGAACCGCACCACCCTCTGGAGAACCCTGCGGTTGCAGGGGGTGCAGTTGCTGTACCTGGCAGTGATACAGCCCAACAACATGCTCTCCATTGTGCATCTGTAAAAGTTTGTGAGGGTTTTAGGTGCCAAGCCAAATTTCTTCAGCCTCCTGAGGTTGAAGAGGCGCTGTCTGTGTTGGTGGACCATCGTCAATGATGTGTACACTGAGGAACTTGAAGACGTCGGTATCCACGATGTGGCTGGTTTTCCCTTTGTAGTCCGTGATTGTCTGTAGAACCTGCCACATACGTCTCGTGTCTGAGCCATTGAATTGTGACTCCACTTTGTCTCTATACCAATGTTTTGCCTGTTTGATTGCCTTAAGGCCTTGCCTTAAGGTATGGAATAACTATACTGTTTGTATTTGGCCATATTCTCAGTCACCTTGCCATGGTTAAATGCAGTTGGTCACACTTTCAGTTTGGCGCGAATGCTGACATCTATCCACGGTTTCTGGTTAGGGTAGGTTTTAATGGTCACAGTGGGTACAACATCTCCTATACACTTCTTGATAAACTCAGTCACCGTATCTGTGTATTCATCAATGTTAATCTCAGAGGCTACTTGGAACATATCCTAGTTCACGTGATCAAAATTATCTTCAAGCGTAGATTCCGATTGGTCAGACCAGCGTTGAATAGTCCTTAGCACGGGTACTTCCTGTTTCTGTTTCTGCCTATAGGAAGGGAGGAGCAAAATGGAGCCATGATCAGATTTGCCTAAGGGAGGGCGGGGGAGGGCCTTGTAAGGCCTTCCAGATGTTGGAGTAGCAGTGGTAAAGGGTTTTAGCAGCTCGAGTACTACAGTCAGTGTGTGGATATAACTTCGGTAGTGTTTTACTCAAATTTGCTTTGCTGTAATCCCCAGCTACAATAAATGCGTCCTCAGGATATGTGTTTTCCAGTTTGCATAAAGTCCAGTGAAGTTCTTTGAGCCATTGTGGTATCGACTTGAGGGGGAATATACACGGCTGTAACCTAAGAAAATTATCTTGGGAGGTAATACAGTCGGCATTTGATTGTGAGGTATTCTAGGTCGGGGGAACAAAAATACTTGAGTTTCTGTATGTTATCACAATCCGGTTAATGAGTGGTTAATCATGAAACATACACCCCAACCTTTCTTCTTACCAGAGAGTTCTTTATTCCTGTCTGCGCAATATACTAAGAACCCAGCTGGCTGTATGGACAAAGACAGTATATCCCGAGAGACCCATGTTTCTGTGAAACAGAGTATATGTTACAATCCCTGATGTCTCTCTGGATGGAGATTCTCTCCCTGAGCTGGTCTACTTTATTATCCAGAGACTGAACATTAGCGAGTAATATACTCTGAAGTGGTGGGGGGGTGTGTGCGCCTCCTGTGTCGGACTAGAAGTCCACTCCGAATACCTCTTCTCCGCCGGAGGTGTTTTGGATCAGCCTTTGGAATCAATTCAATTGAATTGGGGGGTACGGACAAAGGATCCAATTCGGGAAAGTCGTATTCCAGGTTGTAATATTGGTATCCCAAAAACATTTCTGTCTGTATGTAATATCAGAAACATTTCTTGGGCTTGCAGACAAATGAATTAATGCCTACTGACTGTCGTCATAAAAACAATTAGACAAAAAAAGGTATATTATTTTGTTGGGTAACGGATCGGCTCTTGTAATTCATATAATCATTTATTCAGAAGGTTAAACCCATGGGTCTTTGGCCTACAGTAAATTCAATTCGATTACCAGGTTAATTTTTCATTAGGTTATAATAATCCAAGCCTTCTGGGAATGTTTTTCAGTCCAAAAGTTATGGGTGGAGTTAGAAATGTGGCTGTCAGAAGTATCACAATGGAAATGAACTTTTTATCCATCTGTCTGCATATTTCAAGACATGGCATATAAGGGTGCAGAGATACCATACCCTATGCGTTGGACGATACTTTTCCCGTCAATTATCTTGAGAAAAAATATACTTAAAAACTGAAAATCAACCAATGTCCGCCTTGAAATGCTTTATTATCCAAATGTTGAAAGTGCATGTGGGCGACAGAGAGAAATAAAATGGTGCAGTTTGAGGCCATGTGGCAGAGAGTGATGCGGGCGCTGGAGATGGAGATGTGAGCAGGTGGATCTGGGCAGGTGTGATGTAGGTTGTATGTTTTGTATTGTCTAAAAAGATTAAATCAAATCTTACAAAAATGTAAATAGGGAAAAATGAAAGGCTTGCAAAACGCATTTGATTATTCATTATGAATACGATTAATTTGATTTATTTTGTTAACATTCTTCATTGTAACCACAATGTCACAAATAATTGAACACACACAACATTTCTTTATTAAAGACTATCAGGAACAATATTGGTACTAATTTATTTTGATCCAAAGCCACAGATGAGTGAGTCACTCAGCTTTATGCTGACAAAAAACCTACTAAATAGGCCAAGACTAAACAAATATATTAGATTGCCTAAATAAACTAGTACATCTCTTAAATAAAAGTAGCTCAGGTCTTGAAAATATGGGCAACACCACCCCCCTTATTCTCGCTGCACTCTCTTTCATTCAGTTACTTCTTCACATCCGCAAAGAAGGACTTTCAGAAACTCACTTTATATAGAGAGGCTATCACTCTTTCACACTGTGGTGAATAAAGTTTGTTATTTAGAATTATTTATTTCTGTTTTTAGAGGGAGAGAAACCAAAAGCCCACCGTGCATATTTTTCGAAAATAATCAGTCCACATGTCAAGTGTAATTGTATTTACCCAAGTTCTCTCTCAACTCCACGACCACCCGGCAGCAACTTTTTGGGGGGCCTGATGCAGGAATCTAGTGCGAGAGAAGAGAGACTCTCGGACTGAAACATTCACACCTCCATTAATTTACGAAAAGATAGTAAATTGTGCCACAGTTTAGACTACCGATAGATCAGCATTCTAAATCCCCCTTGTGATAGTGTGGTGCAATGAGAGAATTACACAATTTACCACAATCTGACACCATCTACCACAGATGGTCATGGCATAAGCTCAAAACGTTTAATTGAGGAACCACTATATCTGAGAGATTTTAGAAAGATCAGGACACATGTATTTATTTAATGTTATTTTTTAAATGCATTTAACACCTTATTTTTGCCCTAAAAAAGTCTCAATTTTTACTTATAATTTTTTAACTGGTACTGGGGGCATTCAGATGAGTCTTGTGAGTGTGTCCTAGAGCAAAACAACCATTGTGTAAGTGTTTGTGAGAGTCTCACCTTTGCACAGAGGGGTCATATTAGTGTGTATCCCAAACGGTTTGAAAACTACAGACAGGAGTTGGCAAATCGGATGTACTGACTTCAGACGAGTCTCCTGACACTTGTGGAAGTCGTTAGAGGAAAATATATGTGCACTCGATCAGGAATGGGAAGAATATCCTTCCAATTTCATTCAGCTAAGTTTAATTATGTTTTTCTTACTATGAAGTCATATGATGTAAAAAAAAAATAATGGCACAAAGCATATCTTGTCTGCTAAATGAACTAGTCTCCAGCCTAGGCTGCCATTGACAATGCACATAGCCAGATAACAAAATAGGCCGACTCAGAATATGCTATTCTGTTCTTCTTAAATACATTTTCCTCTTATCATAATGTTTCTTTAGACCTGCCTAAAATAAATAATGGATTTATTGTGATGGTGTAGGCTATATTAAATGGATTTATTAGACTTTTAAAAAATGCAGATGTTCTAAATGCACGCATCATGCGTGGAGGCCAAAATTTCATGACCGACACAGCCCTAGTAAAATAAGTAAATGAAAGGGGATATATTAGATAATTTAGAGTACATGTTGTTGTTTCTTTCCTCGATTGAGCACCTGTGCCTTTTTTTTATTTAAGCTGGGTTGAAGCGGGTCTGGGCACACCCACATTAAATGTATAATATATGTTAGAGATTGTTGTCACACTGACTAATTTGCCATGGTAACAGGTGGAGAGGGGTGTCCACATCCCCCTGATCATCGCAGGTGGAGGTGGGGGACGTGGGTACAGCAGCCAATCAGGCAGCCAGAATGAGTTAATGGACGACCCCAATGTACCAGGGCGTAACGGGAAGTCTGGAGCGGCAGGTAAAACTTCCAACAACACTGTGTGTTTTGTGTTGTGAAGGACTGCTTGACAGTGTGTGTGTGTGTGTGTGTGTGTGTGTGTGTGTGTGTGTGTGTGTGTGTGCCTGCCTGTGTGCGCCTGTGTTTGTGGGTGTCTGTTTGCTTGTTCTGTGTGTTTGCGGGGACATCTGCCTCAGTGTGTGCCCCCAATCCATTCTGTCCCCCTGTGTCCCGCTCCCTTGGTGCAGTTTGAGTTCAATACAACTACAGCTTTTTAACGGCTTGCTCCCCAACTGAGTTCTATTAACAACTCAATAGAATTATTTACCACTTTCATCTCCCAACCCAGTGTTTTCAGTGTCTTGTGCTCCATTATGTGTCTCAAATACCTTTTCTGTGTGGCTTGTTTGTACTTACAGCTAGAGTATGCTTTAGCGGGGATAGGCAATTTTTGTTAACAGTATTGTATAAAGTTGGTTTATTTGTTAAGTTTTTTATACATTTTATATGTGAGAAATTGACCGTAGAACGTTGCATTGGAAACTATACACTCCTGTTTTGGGTGTACTCCAGGTTTGTGGTCTGTTTATGGCAAAAGAAAAGGTGAGTTTCATAGGACCCTACTTCTGTTCATAGTAATTTTTATATTTCTTACTAGTAAATTAAGACAGGACAAGATGACAGGTTTGCATGCCTATTAACTTCACAATTTGTCTCT
Source organism: Oncorhynchus mykiss (assembly GCF_057628025.1). Classification (NCBI taxonomy): domain Eukaryota; kingdom Metazoa; phylum Chordata; class Actinopteri; order Salmoniformes; family Salmonidae; genus Oncorhynchus; species Oncorhynchus mykiss. Next base: position 49,734,308 of record NC_143046.1, on the reverse strand, counting down.
CTCCTTTTCTACCTGGGGTGCAAACACAACGCCTCTACATTAATTTTTTACACATCTCTGTATCCATTATTCACTCACTGTGAGTCATATTAGGCTGTTCAGTAGGCCTTTGGCTTACTGTGAGTGTAGCCCGGTGAGGGCAAATAATACATTTGCTCTGTCTGGTCTGTTTACTGTTTGTTGCTGGCGTAGGATTTTTTTTTTTTTTAGGTTTTGGATGTACTTGTTTGTCTCATTTGACTGGTGGGAAAGAAGAGGAGAAAATAGGGCAAGACGCGAGCTGGGAGAGTTTGTGTAGGATTAATTGTGGGTGTCTTCGTGCTAACTAGAGCCGGAGCATGGTTTTGAGAGGAGAGGTGGAGGCCCCTACAACAAACTACTGCCAAGTCTCTATCAGATACAGAGGTGGTTACTGTCTTTCTGGCTCAGCACTGGAAGCATTCCTGATTCTATTTCAGACATTGATCTGAGTGTGAATGGGTGGATGCTAGGGAGTTTCAATCAAATGAATCATAATATTACCATCTGCCATCCCATAAGAACAGCCTTTATCTACATGTTGGTGCCCCATATGAGGATGATCCTCCACATTATGGTGCCCATGTGAGGATTTGCTTGCAACATTTAAGGACTATGACTGTCCAGAAATCAATCAATCAATCGATCAAGTGTTCATTGATTGATTGGCTATCCAGAAGGTGTCAATAAATGTGTGCACATGATTTAATCCAGTGTATAACTGTCTTAGTGTTTGTCCTTTGTATCTTTGTGTGTGTAGGTGGAGGCGGAGGTTGGAATGACAGTAACCCTGGGTCTCTGGGTGGGAGACCCCTAATACTTGGAGGCCAGGGGGGGCAACCCTGCCAGAAGTTGGGCTGGAAGACCCGAGGGGGCTTCGGGGGAGGGGGAGGCCCCTGTACATCCGGTGGTGGAGGAGGGGGGTATAGAGGTAGGTAAAAAATATATACAGTAAATATGCAGTATATAGTAATATGAATATACAGCCCGGTTCGATCCCGGCGCACAATTGGCCCAGCGTCATCCGGGTTAGGGGAGGGTAAATAAGAATTTGTTCTTAACTGACTTGCCTAGTTAAATAAAGGTTAAATAAAATAAATACAAATAATATAAAGCAGTGTATTCGGGAAAGTATTCAGACCCCTTGACTTTTTCCACATTTTGTTACATTGCAGCCTTATTCTAAAATGTATAAAATATTAAATCAACAAACGATACTCCAGTTTCTCCCATTATTCTCTGCAGATCCTATCAAGCTCTATTTGGTTGGATGGGGAGCGTCACGGCACAGCTATTTTCAGTTCTCTTCAGAAATGTTCGGGCTCTGGCTGGGCCACTCAAGGACATTCAGAGACTTGTCCCAAAGCCACTCCTGCGTTGTCTTGGCTGTGTGCTTAGAGTCGTTGTCCTGTTGGAAGGTGAACCTTAGCCCCAGTCTGAGGTCCTGAGTGCTCTGGAACAGGTTTTCATCAAAGATCTCTCTGTACTTTACTCCATTCACCTTTCCCTCGATCCTGACTAGTCGCCCAGTCCCTGCCAGTCAAAAACAGCATGATTCTGCCACCACCATGCTTCACTGTAGGGATGGTGCCAGGTTTCTTTCAGACGTGACGCTTGGCATTCAGGCCAAAGAGTTCAATCTTGGCCTTATCAGATCAGAGAATCTTGTTTCTCATGGACTGAGAGTCCTTTAGGTGTCTTTTGGCAAACTCCAAGCGGGCTGTCATGTGCGTTTTACTGAGGAGTGACATCTGTCTGGCCACTTTACAATTAAGGTCTGATTGGTGGAGTGCTGCAGAGATGGTTGTCCTTCTGGAAGTTCTCCCATCTCCACAGAGGAACTCTGGAGCTCTGCCAGAATGACTATCAAGTTCTTGGTCACCTCCCTGAGGTCTTGGGGACCTTCAATGTTGCAGAAATATTTTGGTACCCTTCCCCAGATCTGTGCCTTGACACAATCCTGTCTCGGAGCTCTACGTACAGTTCCTTCGACCTCATGGCTTGGTTTCTACTCTGACATGCATTCATGGGACCTTTATATAGACAGGTGTGTGCCTTTCAATTGAATTTACCACAGGTGGACTCCAATCAAGTTGTAGGAACATCTTAAGGATGATCAATGGAAACTGGATGCACCTGAGCTCAATTTCGAGTCTCATAGAAAAGGGTTTGAATACTTATGTAAATAATGTATTTATGTTTTTTTATTTGTAATAACTTTTCAAAAATGTCTAAGAACCTGCTTTCGCTTTGTCATTATGGGGTATTGTGTGTAGACAGATGAGGGGAAAAAATGATTTAATCAATTTTAGAATAAGGCTGTAACGTAACAAAATTTGGAAAAGTGAAGGGGTCTGAATACTTTCCGAATTGTAGATGTCATGTAGATTTTCAATCACCCTATCTGTCACTTTGTCATTGTTGGTCCATAAAACTTTATTATCATTATTTATCATTAGATAATATCATCAGGTAGCACTTTAGATTAAATTAAACCTACTGTACATACCAGGGGTGTCAATCTAGTTCCATGGAGGGCCTAGTGTCTGCGGGTTTTTGATTTTTCCTTTCAATGAAGACCTAGACAACCAGGTGAAGGGAGTTCTTTACTAATTAGTGACCTTAATTCATCATTCAAGTTTAAAGGAGGAGCGAAAACCTGCAGATAATCGGCCCTTTGTGGAATGAGTTTGACACCTGCTATATACCATGGAGGTACTCTGTAGTAAGTTCGCTGACTGATTGCGTCATTTTATTACCACGACCATCCCCTTCACTGTCTCTAGGTGGCAGCACCTCTGAAGCAAATGACCCAAAGCAGGACGGGGATGACGGTTCCTCTTTCACCAACCCAGAGGGAGAGATCTTCCTGGATGCTCTGAAAGGTAACGGATGACGAAATGAGACAATTACAGTACACAGTCTATGAACTACAGTGCGGCGACTGGCAAGGTAGAGGTTAGTGAGGCGGACCAGTAGGCAGGCGTTAGACAGGGTGATGAAGGTGGGAATTGAACTGGCAATCGGAGGTCTGCTGGTGTCTGCTCCCAGGTACCTTTCACTACTGTTGTGCCCTTGAGCAAAGCGCTGCTCTGCAGTTGACACTGTGCTGCTCCCAGCCTATTCTATTCTATTATTTTCTATTCTAGCATATGGAGGCTATTGCATCTGTAACATTGTATATTGTGGGTTGAGGAATAAAGCAATGGGGCAGCATATACGGTAAGACATCTGCACGGAGCATATCCGTTGACCATTTCCTGTGTCTGTGCCTGTATAGGGATGGAAAGTGATGGAGAAGTGATCATCTGCCCCGTGCAGAACTGTAGCCACTGTGAGACGGGCGAGTGTCATGACAACGAGGAGGGGACAATATGTTACTGTGACGAGGACCTCGAACTTGCCCCCGACGGTGTCTCTTGTGTCAATGCATCAACAGGTCAGAGACACACACACACACACACTACCTTTGTAATATAACAATCAGAGATGTATGTGCCTTGCTCAATTTGATGATTATAATAGAATTCTACATATAAATTAAAACATAATTACTCTTCCTTAAATCATCCACTTAAAAATAATCTATTAGCAGGGGTTCTATACTTTATTGAATCTTACTCATAGGAAATGCTTTTTAATGATGTAGTAATAATTCACTAATTGTTATAATTTTTTGATCAATTGATCAATTTTGATCAATACTTAGGATAGCTTGCAGAGGTGAAATCATTGTTCCATATTACTTTTCCAGACTTGGGTCAAAAACATAAGTCACATTCTTTTAAAAACTTTAAAGGTTAGTACTTGAAAGTATTTTAATGTGTGCTTGACTGACCTTGGAGTTTGCATTTTGTGGACTATACCATTGGTGACCATTGTGTAGCACATGTAAAGTATTGAAATAATATGCCGTATGCAGGCGCTAATAGAAGTTTATTATGGTTCTTGTCTGGGTAAACAAAGATTCTGAGCCAACACAAAAAATTATCCACCACCAAAAGATGACTGTGACAACAATATATTCTGTAGTGGTTGGCACTAATATTGAACATTTTATATGATATAGCTCTCAGATCATTCATACCAGGCGTAATGGGCAGTCAGCAAGCAGATGTATGGACTTAACCGAGCTGTGGAAGTCAACAGAAAAGTTAGTTTTTTATATAGTCGATATCTAGTATTATCGTATCGAAAAAAAATTCAGCTGATATTGGAATAGATTTTCCATATTTGTATCCATCCATAGGATTAGCAATTAGATCTTGTGCCCATCATTAATATTCACTTAATTTGTCATGACTGTCCTGTAAGGATCTGAATGGGTCAGATCAGCTTGGCAATGGATCACAATAACCAGACCCTCGCTTTCCCACAGAAGAGGGGAGGAGGGAGCTGGTGGGGTATTGACACCTCACCTACTGTAACTTGAAAAGTATATACACTAGGTATATGAAGTCTCCATCCTCTACGTTGTATTTTAAATATGACAAATTATGAAAGTATTTTTCCTAAGATAGGAATATGATTTTAGGAGCCATAAGAGATAGTTTGTCTCCTATAAACATTGCACAGTAAGTAGCAACACCCCGAGTGAAGTCAGAGAGCGTGTCAGCCTGACAGAACCCTGTTGACCAGAGTGCATAAAAGGATTGGTAAAGATATTAACATGGAGACCAGAGAGACGTTTTAGCTGCAGCTCACGTCCAAAGTGGTTTGATCTCTGAATATCAACACGAGGTAGAGAAGAGAAACTCCCCTCCTGAAAAATCACTGGTGCAGCTGATTAGCTGTCCTAAGGAACGTATCTAGAAATGCGAATTTAAGTGGGACCATTCTACTACTCTTCAAACCATTCTATTCTACTACCCTTCTCAAATCACCGTATTCAACTACTCTCATCACTAATGGGAACCGTCGAAACGTCTGGCTAGCCTATCATCCAAGGAGCATCTTCCAGAGTGAACAACAGTAGAAGACAGAGGGTAGGGGGGGACCCCTTTTGGACAATCAGAGCCTTACAAGCTTTCCACTGAAATCTCAACACCCTTCCTTAGGAGGGCTGGTACCGACAGAGATCCACAGTGAACAAAGGCATTTAAACGTAAATATATTCATGATTTCTTACTCCAAACGGGCGGTGGTTCGTGTGCAAAGTATATGATTACTGTGAGAGTAGTTCCTAAAATGTATCAACGATAAGTGTCTCTTTCTCTCTCTATCTACATCTCCTTTGTAACATGCTGACAACATATGTTGTCAGTCCGCTAGGGACCTTATCCTAATGTATTAAGTGTGTATGTTTATCCTATGTTATCATTTAGTTAGCTAGTAAATAAATAATTAAACCAATTTGTGTAGTACTGAATTAGTAAGGCTATTTTTTTTGCAGATACAGGAGGTTACGACTGTTCAGAATGACGATATGATATGAGGTTATGATTAATACGTTGACTGTTTTATGGATGTGGTAGAGTTTAATTCGGGAGATGGTAACTCTTTAACCAACAACTCTCGTGGTGCCCCAAATTCCTAATGAATTAATTGTTATATGATTCATTTAATCGGGTAATAACTAAAGATAGTTAGTTATTTCGATAAATAACAGTCATCAGATGATTGAAAGTAAATTCACAACATCTTCTAATACGATGTACTTGACCCAGATCTGAACTCTTCTCTCCCCTGACAGAGGTGTCTCCGCTGCCACCCCAGCCCTCCCTGTCCCATCTGGCCCTGGGTCTGTCTGTGGGGACCTCAGCCCTCATCGCTGCCCTGCTGCTAGCTGTGTCTGGAGTCATGATCAGTGAGTGGTGAAATGCGACAGATACACACCTATAGTTGTGTGCACACACACACACACACACACGCAAGCTTACGCGGAATCACACAGGCACAAAAACACACAAATGTTGGTGTAAGGCATATTAAAAACATGTAGGTATCTATACATACTGTGAGAAGAGCTTGAGAGGATCAGCAGAGAAGAATGGGAGAAACTCCCCAAATACAGGTATGTCATGCTTGTAGCGTCATACCCAAGAAGACTTGAGGCTGTAATCGCTGCCAAAGCTGCTTCAACAAAGTACTTAGTAAAAGGTCAGAATACTTATGCAAATATCATACTTCAGTTTTGTATTTGTAATAACTTTCTAAAAACCTGTCATTATGGGGGTAATGTGTGTAGTTTGAAGAGGGGAAAAAACAAGCCTTCTAAATGTCTTATGGAGTCTTTATTATTTATGAAGCCTTAAAAAAATATACTCCATTTAAAGAGTAGGCAAATAAGAATGTATGTCTTCCTGCTCACTTTGTCATATTGTTGACAAAGTATCAACTTAAAAAAAAATAATAATAGTGCTTTATTTTCAGATCTACAGTATCACCACATATTAAATTAAATGCACAAGTGGTTTTGAATGACTTCAGTTGATCCTAGAGACATGAAGCTTTCACGATACAATAACTTTATTTTCCATTGGCATGGAAATATATTTTTTTAGGTCACCATACAGCAGTGGTTCCTATCCTTTTTCAGTTACTGTAGCACCAACTGAATTTCGCTCTGCCCATAGTACCCCTGAAGTTCCCCATCATGTGTATTTTACCTGTACGCCTATGATATCATAAGTCTTCCCAAGCATCCCCTGTGGATAGGCCAAGTGCCCCCAGTGGTCCTAGTACCTCTGGTTGAGAACCACTACCATACAGAATACACTAAATCAATACACGATAATACAACATACAAGGGCACTGCACATGGAGGGGAATGACTGCTTTCAATTTATGTGAAAAATAATCCAGGATGCCAACATTGCTCATATTTTACATCCCTTCACATATCTGTCCATGTTTCCTCATAATATATTTATATTCTTGTCTATGCAGTGTACAGACGGAAGCATATAGAGCTACAGTCCATTCAGCTGGAGCTCCAGAGCCCAGACTGTAAACTGAGCAAGCTGAGGGCCTCCACCATCATGACCGACTACAACCCCAACTACTGCTTCGCTGGGAAGACCGCCTCTGTCAACGACCTGAAGGAGGTGCCCCGACGCAACATCTCCCTCACCAGGTAAACCAAACTGTAAAAATTGTCATGAACAACTTCAATATAATATATTCCATTTAGCAGATGCTTTTATCCAAAGCAACTTGCAGTCAAGCGTGGATAAATGTATTGCGTATGGCTGGTTCCGAGAATTGAACCCTCTATCCTGACATTGAAAGTGCCATGATTTACCAACTGAGCGACAGAGGACCACAACAAAAATAACTAGAATACATTGTTGTTGTTTTAAACTACACCCAACAATGTAACAGCGTAAGCTCTAATAAAGTGTAGTGTAACAGCATCAGCTCTAATAAAGTCTTAATTTAAGTCAGAGTTTCCCACACCCATGGAGTTAGGGACTCTTGGGGTGTTAGGGTATTAACACTTTGAAAATTATTATCTTAACACTATTCCAGTGGGTCACATACTGTATACACACTAAGAAATTGTTTACTTTAACACTGTGGGTGTTAAAATTATTATCACAAATGTTCAGTGTAAATTTGCAACTCAGACTTTTGAAAGCATGGGCATTTCATGTTCAATATCACTAATTGGCTATAAAAAAAATATGAGATGAGTTCAAATGGAATCAACAATGTTTTTGTTAAGTAGTGATGGGGAAACAAAGCTTCCTGAAGCATTGAGGCTTTCCAGCCAATTCTGTTGAAAATAGTTTACTCAAGGCTTTTATCAACAAAGTGTTGTTTACCTGTTGGTAAAAATAATTTAGAGCAGCTAAATGATTGTAGATGACGTATGCGCCTTAGCGCATGCACAGTATAGCCTTTTTGCATCGACTTGATGCTGGTACGCTGGCAACCAATGTCCCAAACACAGCGAAGGCTGGTCACCAACAAAAACACTATGAAGGCTGGTCACCAGCCTATGCTGGTCTATGTTGTTTATTTCAGCAGGGTTAGAAGTCACGTTGATACGACTCATAATACAGTGAGTGTGCATACATTTTTAGCTTGTGAGCCCTGCAGGAATTGAACCTAAGACCTTTGATTTGCTAACACCATGCTCTTACGACTGAGCCACACAGGACCAGAAAGCATATCTTCTGCTGCCATTCATTGGAATGTCAGTTGTTCCTTCTGCTTTGCAAAGTAAAGCAATTCAGTAAAATGGACTTCCATACTAAAGTCGGAAATGTCTTCCAAATACCTGAAAACTGATCAAGCTTATTTTAATATTATATGGACGGTAGTTTCATACGGTAGTTGCCTGTACAATCCCAATGCAATGTTCTCACAAAGCACCAACAGTACAGGTGACCCAGTGACCCCTGAAAGCCATGGTATTTATTGTTCGGAGGCGTCAGTACTTCAGATGTCAGAGGTTATAGTACATCACGGTGAAAAGCTAAGCTAGCCACCTGCTGCAATACTGTCCATAGGCCCACTTTCCTTCCACTCAGTAATCAATGACCTCTACTGAAGAAAGATTACTAAGTGCTGTGTGTGTGTGTGTGTGTGTGTGTGTGTGTGTGTGTGTGTGTGTGTGTGTGTGTGTGTGTGTGTGTGTGTGTGTGTGTGTGTGTGTGTGTGTGTGTGTGTGTGTGTGTGTGTGTGTGTAGGGGACTGGGACATGGTGCCTTCGGTGAGGTGTATGAAGGGATGGCAGTGGGGATACCTGGAGAGTCCAATCCCATGCAAGTAGCAGTTAAGGTGAGCCCTGGCACAAACAAACAAGCAAAACAACAAACAAACAAGCAACTTACAGACAGAATATACAGGGCCTCAAACATCACGAGTATCAGCAAGAATGTGTGTGTATTTTGTACATATGAGCATTTTATTCAATAAGGGGGAATTCCGACCCGAGGTGACTTTGAACTTAAAGCATGAGAAAAGCATGCTATTCACCCACTATTAGTTTGGGGTGGAGATCAAAGAAATGAAATTGTGGCCTTCAGATGAGCCGAATTCTGACCTTGACTTAATTACCTCATAATTTTACCACCACACACGAGGAAACGATGAATACAGCTTCAAGTGGAACAAAATCGAGTGTATTTCTTCCCTATATAAATAACACCATTCTCCGTGCACTGTAATTTACTAACTGATAAGAGCTATTGATAACAGCTTGGTAAATTAGTAAGTCGTTTGGATAAGGGGATTTTAAATACAAATGACAATTGGTTTATATATATTTTACCTTATGGTCACTGGAGACAAATGTAAAACCAGTCATAAGGCAGCAAACTGAAGCATATCAGCATATATATATAAAAATAGAAAACTAGGACTGCTGGGCCTCGAGGCCCCTTCAAGCTAATGGCAGTCATTCTGACAGCAAAATTCTAACAGTGTAATTAATTCATACAGTGCCTTGCAAAAGTATTCACCCCGCCTTGGCATTTTTCCTATTTTTCCTATGGATTTGTTTTGTATTATTTAAATTACACAACATGCCTAACACTTTAAAGTTGCAACATATTTTTTCTTGTGAAACAAACAAGAAATAAGACAACAAAACTGAAAAATTGAGCATACATAACTATTCATCCCCCCAAAGTCAATACTTTGTAGAGCCACCTTTTGCAGCAATTACAGCTACAAGTCTCTTGGGGTATGTCTCTATAAGCTTGGCACATCTAGCCACTGGGATTTTTGCCCATTCTTCAAGGCAAAACTGCTCCAGCTCCTTCAAGTTGGATGGGTTCTGCTGGTGAACAGCAATATTTACGTCATAGATTCTCAATTGGATTGAGGTCTGGGCATTGGCTAGGCCATTCCAAGACATTTGAATGTTTTCCCTTAAACACTCGAGTGCTGCTTTAGCATTATGATTAGGGTAATTTTCCTGCTGGAAGGTGAACCTCCCGTCCAAGTCTCAAATCTCTGGAAGACTGAAACAGGTTTCGTTCAAGAGTTTCCCTGTATTTAGCTCCATACATCATTCCTTCAATTCTGACCAGTTTCCCAGTCCCTGCCGATGAAAAACATGGGTGATGAGAAGTGTTGGGTTTGTGCCAGACATAGCGTTTTCCTTGATGGCCAAAAGCTAAATTTTAGTCTAATCTGACTCTAATTCTTCCATATGTTTGGGGAGTCTCCCACATGCCTTTTGACGAACACCAAACGTGTTTGCTTATTTTTTTATCTAAGCAATGGCTTTTTTCTGTCGACTCTTCTGTAATGCCCAGCTATGTGGAGTGTACGGCTTAAAGTAGTTACGTGGACAGATCCTCCAATCTCCACTGTGGAGCTTTGCAGCTCCTTCGGGGTTATCTTTGGTCTCTTTGTTGCCTCTCTGATTAATGTCGTCCTTGGTCTTCATGGTGCCGCTTGGTGGTGCTCCTTGCTTAGTGGTGTTGCAGACTCTGGCGCCTTTCGGAACAGGTGTATATATACTGAGATCATGTGACAGATCATGTGACACTTAGATTGCACACAAGTGGACTTAATTTATTAAATAATGTGTCTTCTGAAGCTAATTGGTTGCACCAGATCTTATTTAGGGGCTTCATAGCAAAGGGGATGAATACATATACACGCACCACTTTTCCGTTTTTTTTTTAATATTTTTTTTCCAGGTTATTTTTTTCATTTCACTTCACCAATTTGGACTATTTTGTGTCCATTACATGAAATCAAAATAAAAAATATATTTAAATTACAGGTTGTAATGCAACAAAACAGAAAAAACTGCCAAGAGTGGTGAATACTTTTACAAGGCACTGTATATGCTATCACAAAAATTGTCATTTGGTTGTGTTTATGAAGGTCTTAGGTGACATTAGAATACAATACAAAACTATTTCAAATAACACAATAGTATTGTCATTAGTTTATGTTACTGTAGGCTTTATGTAAAACACAAATTCAAGTGTTTCAAGTGTCTTTGTTACATCTATGAAAGCATGTGTTGGAACGTGGGAACAGCACATTTTTATTTCTGCAAAAAAAACAATACCCCAACCACCAAGACTCATGGTCAGCAAGACGTGCGGTCAAATGATGAAAACATCAGTAGCCTAAACATCATTATAAGTGCCAAGTGTGCTTGATAAATAGTGAAAATCTGCACAAAAGCAATTATAATGAACATAAGTGTCGATATAACAGCAGTCAAAAATAGTAGGTGTTATTCATGTTTTGTACATTCAGTGTAGATTTATTTAGGGGTGCATGACTAAAAATGGCAGAGTAGTAAAAATAAATCATTCATGAGCAGTCCAAATGACTGCTTTAGCAGCTCTAGTGTTAAGCATATGTTGATAAATTAGCCCCAATGTGTAGATTGCTCCCTAGTACTGTAAGACATTGTCTATGTTCTTTCTGAATGACCTCATTATATGTTCTGTGTACGTCTAATATAGACACTCCCTGAGGTGTGCTCTGAGCAGGATGAGCTCGACTTTCTCATGGAGGCTCTCATTATCAGGTAACACACACACGTACACACAAACTCACACACAGTCTCACACACACGTACAAGCTTTTGGTTGAAGACGTGTTACAAACATGCTCCTACCATGGCAGACCATTCTTCCACAACCATGTAATAACTTTTTATTTCTGACCCTCTCCTCCCACCTTCCCCGTCTCCCCCCTCCCCCTCATCCATCACTTTCTCTTTACTCCTTCTTCCTCCATTGTTTCTTCTCACCTCCCTCCTTCCGGATCTCCTCCCTTCCTCCCCCTCTCTCCTTGCTCCATTCCCTATTCTCCCTCACCCTTTTCTCCCTATTCCTTCCCCCACTCCTTTCTCTGTCTCTTCCTCTGCAGTAAATTCAGCCACCAGAACATAGTGCGGTGTATAGGGGTGAGTCTTCAGGCCCTGCCACGCTTCATCCTACTGGAATTGATGGCTGGAGGAGACCTCAAGAGTTTCCTGAGAGAGACGCGGCCCAGACTGGTCAGTTGAGTTGCTTGCTTGTTCCGTATATTTCAATTATAACAGTGCGTTAGTTGATAGCATTATTACTTTAGTTCACATCGTAGGTATTTTTGCGACAGGAAAATGTTGCCCTAAGTGTCTTGCTCACAACAGCAGGAGATGGTTCCTTGGACCAGATATTTCTGAAATCTTGAAAAGTGTGTTTGACTACATTTGCCAAAATATAACAAGAAGGTGCATGCACAGAGAGAGCCAAATACACAAGCTACAATGTGTTCTTTGTTATTCTTGGTTGTGGGTCTTTGCTTGCCATCATTAGGATAAACTAGTAAGTACCGAACAAAAGGTACTTAATTTTGTCCCTGCAGGGGAACACATTTTTGGGCTGTGGAGAACCTCTTTATACTGTGCCTTGCGAAAGTATTCGGCCCCCTTGAACTTTGCGACCTTTTGCCACATTTCAGGCTTCAAACATAAAGATATAAAACTGTATTTTTTTTGTGAAGAATCAACAACAAGTGGGACACAATCATGAAGTGGAACGACATTTATTGGATATTTCAAACTTTTTGAACAAATCAAAAACTGAAAAATTGGGCGTGCAAAATTATTCAGCCCCCTTAAGTTAATACTTTGTAGCGCCACCTTTTTCTACGATTACAGCTGTAAGTCACTTGGGGTATGTCTCTATCAGTTTTGCACATCGAGAGACTGAAATTTTTTCCCATTCCTCCTTGCAAAACAGCTCGAGCTCAGTGAGGTTGGATGGAGAGCATTTGTGAACAGCAGTTTTCAGTTCTTTCCACAGATTCTTGATTGGATTCAGGTCTGGACTTTGACTTGGCCATTCTAACACCTGGATATGTTTATTTTTGAACCATTCCATTGTAGATTTTGCTTTATGTTTTGGATCATTGTCTTGTTGGAAGACAAATCTCCGTCCCAGTCTCAGGTCTTTTGCAGACTCCATCAGGTTTTCTTCCAGAATGGTCCTGTATTTGGCTCCATCCATCTTCCCATCAATTTGAACGATCTTCCCTGTCCCTGCTGAAGAAAAGCAGGCCCAAACCATGATGCTGCCACCACCATGTTTGACAGTGGGGATGATGTGTTCAGGGTGATGAGCTGTTTTGCTTTCACGCCAAACATAACGTTTTGCATTGTTGCCAAAAAGTTCAATTTTGGTTTCATCTGACCAGAGCACCTTCTTCCACATGTTTGGTGTGTCTCCCAGGTGGCTTGTGGCAAACTTTAAACGACACTTTTTATGGATATCTTTAAGAAATGTCTTTCTTCTTGCCACTCTTCCATAAAGGCCAGATTTGTGCAATTTACGACTGATTGTTGTCCTATGGACAGAGTCTCCCACCTCAGCTGTAGATCTCTGCAGTTCATCCAGCGTGATCATGGGCCTCTTGGCTGCATCTCTGATCAGTCTTCTCCTTGTATGAGCTGAAAGTTTAGAGGGACGGCCAGGTCTTGGTAGATTTGCAGTGGTCTGATACTCCTTCCATTTCAATATTATCGCTTGCACAGTGCTCCTTGGGATGTTTAAAGCTTGGGAAATCTTTTTGTATCCAAATCCGGCTATAAACTTCTTCACAACAGTATCTCGGACCTGCCTGGTGTGTTCCTTGTTCTTCATGATGCCCTCTGCGCTTTTAACGGACCTCTGAGACTATCACAGTGCAGGTGCATTTATACGGAGACTTGATTACACACAGGTGGATTGTATTTATCATCATTAGTCATTTAGGTCAACATTGGATCATTCAGAGATCCTCACTGAACTTCTGGAGAGAGTTTGCTGCACTGAAAGTAAAGGGGCTGAATAATTTTGCACGCCCAATTTTTCAGTTTTTGATTTGTTAAAAAGTTTGAAATAGCCAATAAATGTTGTTCCACTTCATGATTGTGTCCCACTTGTTGTTGATTCTTCACAAAAAAATACAGTTTTATGTCTTTATGTTTGAAGCCTGAAATGTGGCAAAAGGTCGCAAAGTTCAAGGGGGCCGATTACTTTCGCAAGGCACTGTATTGGTTCTTTGTATAGCCAATGATACTTTATGGTTCTTCATTACACTGCTATAACCAGAGGGTTCTTCATTACACTGTTAAAAATGTCCCCGCTACTGGTTGTCGTGAAAATACAGTAAATTTTAGGAACTGTATTAAGATATTATTGCTATAAGGGACAGTATGCTGCTGTATTCTGATTAATTGGGGGTCAATTTTAGGATTTGAACTCCAAACCTCTTGGTTGCCAGTGAACTGAATTGCCAGTGACCTGAATTTAAAGATAAGAACCAATAGAGTCGGACATTCTGTAATTTGTCCCTATGGGGGAACCCTTTTGGGTGCGACATCGAACTCTCTCACAAGGAACCATGGTGAGGTTCTTTGTTTTGTCCCTGTAGGGGAACCAAATTGCATTCTGCAAAGAACCCTATCATTAAGAACCCTCTGGTTGCAGGATTTTGTCATATGTCCCTATTGGGGAACCCTTTTGAGTTCCATTTATAACCCTTTCATGCAGAACCTTCTGGATCCAGGTAGAACCAATGACAGGTTCTACAGTTACTATAGTAATAGGATACTAAAGATGCGCTTATGTCAAAAAAAATTCGGTATGGCAGGTAGCCTAGTGGTTAGAGTATTAAACTAGTAACCAAGAGGTTGCAAGATCAAATCCCAGAGCTGACAAGGTAGAAATCTGTAATTTTGTCCCTGAAAAAAGTAGTTAACCCCCTGTTCCTAGGCCGTTATTGAAAATAAGAATTTGTTCTCAACTGACTTGCATTGTGAAATAAAAATGTAAAAACGTACCCGGTACTGGTCGGTACCTTTTAAGGGTGGGGTAAGGCCCCGAGGTAACTGTCCCCCACCCAGTAATTCTTACAGAAATCACTTTGTCACCATTTTTTCCCAATACCTTATCTTGCTGCTACTAATCTAGCTCAACTAAAAATGTTATCTGTCTCATGGGTCGCTCCACCTCAAAAAGTACAAAAAAGGATTTTCCACACACCGTCTCAGATTGCGCTGAAATCATTTCTGTAGTTGTTGTCCTTTAGTAGTGCAGCATTTCGACCATGAAGGCCTGATTAACGCAATCTCCTCTGGACATTTGATGTTGAGATGTGTCTCTTTCTTGAACTCTGTGAAGCATTTATTTTGGGCTGCAATCTGAGGTGCAGTTAACTCTAATGAACTTATCCTCTGCAGCAGAGGTAACCCTGGGTCTTCCTTTCCTGTGGCAGTCCTCATGAGAGCCACTTTCATCATAGCGCTTGATGGGTTTTAAAACTGCACTTGAAATGTTCTAGATTGACTGACCTTCATGTAATGATGGACTGTTGTTTCTCCATGCTTATTTGTGCTGTTCTTGCCATAATATGGACTTGGTCTTTTACCAAATAGGGTTATATTCTGTATACCACCCCTATCTTGTCACAAAACAACTGATTGGCTCAAATGCATTAAGAAGGAAAGAAATTCCACAAATTAACTTTTAACATCCTCCCGTCAGTAGAGGATGCCTGGTTTCTCTTCAAAAGTGTTTTCCTCTCCATCTTAAATAAGCATGCCCCATTCAAAAACTGTAGAACTAAGAACAGATATAGCCCTTGGTTCACCCCAGACTGCCCTTGACCACCACAAAACATCCTGTGGCGTTCTGCATTAGCATTGAATAGCCACTGTGATACGCAACTTTTCAGGGAAGTCAGGAACCAATATACTCAGTCAGTTAGGAAAGCTAAGGCTAGCTTTTTCAAAGAGAAATTTGCTTCCTGTAGCACTAATTCAAAAAAGTTTTGGGACACTGTAAATTCCATGGAGAATAAGAGCACCTCCTCTCAGCTGCCCACTGCACTGAGGATAGGAAACACTGTCACCACCCCTAAATCTATGATAATCGATCATTTCAATAAGCATTTTTCCACTGCTGGCCATGCTTTCCATCTGGCTACCCCTACCCCGGCCAACATCTCAGCACCCCCTGCAGCAACTTGCCCAAACCCCCCCGCTTCTCCTTCACCCAAATCCAGACAGCTGATGTTCTCAAAGAGCTGCAAAATCTGGATCCCTACAAATCAGCTGGGCTCGACAATCTGGACCCTGTCCTTCTAAATTATCTGCAGTAATTGATGCAACCTCTATTACTAGCCTATTCAACCTCTCTTTCGTATCGTCTGAGATTCCCAAAGATTGGAAAGCTGCCGTGGTCATCCCCCTCGTCAAAGGAGCAGACACTCTAGACCCAAACTGTTATAGACCCAAATCCATCCTGCCCTGCCTTTCTAAAATCTTTGAAAGCCAAGTTACAGATCACCGACCACTTCGAATCCCACCGTACCTTCTCCACTATGCAATCTGGTTTCCGAGCTGGACATGGGTGCACCTCAGCCACGCTCAAGGTCCTAAACGATATCATAACCGCCATCGATAAAAGACAGTACTGTGCAGCCGTCTTCATCGACCTGGCCAAGGCTTTTGACTCAGTCAATCACCGCATTCTTATCAGCACTCAATAGCCTTGTCTTCTCAAATGACTGCCTCGCCTGCTTCACCAACTACTTCTCAGATATAGTTCAGTGTGTCAAATTGGAGGGCCTGTTGTCCGAACCTCTGGCAGTCTCTATGGTGTGCCAAAGGGTTACATTTTCGGGCCGACTCTTTTCTCTATATATTTCAATGATGTCGCTCTTGCTGCTGGTGATTCTCTGATCCAGCTCTACGCCGACGACACCATTCTGTATACATCTGGCCCTTCTTTAGACACTGTTCTATCTAACCTCCAGACAGGCTTCAACGCCATACAACACTCCTTCCGTGGCCTCCATCTGCTCCTAAATGCTAGTAAAACTAAGTGCATGCTCTTCAACCAATTGCTGCCCGCACTCTCCCGCCCGACTAGCTTAACTACTCTGGGCGGTTCTGACTTAGAATATGTGGAGAACTACAAATACTTAGGTGTCTGGTTAGACTGTCAACTCTCCTTCCTGTTACGGTGCGTGAATGAGGACCCAAACGCGAATTAACTTAAACAGAGCTTCTTTAATTACCAAACATAAGTAGGCTCAGACGGACCGGCAGATTCCGACAGGACAAGACAAGGTTACAGCAAACATGACGACAGTCTGGTTCAGGCATGAAACACAACAAACAAGAATCCGACAAGGACAGGAGCAGAAACAGAGAGAGATATAGGGACCTAATCAGAGGGAAAAAGGGAACAGGTGGGAAAAGGGGTGACGAGGTGGTTAGGAGGAGACAAGGCACAGCTGGGGGAAAGAGGGGGAGAAAAGGTAACCTAACAACGACCAGCAGAGGGAGACAGGGTGAAGGGAAAGGACAGAGACAAGACACAACATGACAGTACATGACAGTACCCCCCCACTCACCGAGCGCCTCCTGGCGCACTCGAGGAGGAAACCTGGCGGCAACGGAGGAAATCCTCGATCAGCGCACGGTCCAGCACGTCCCGAGAGGGAACCCAACTCCTCTCCTCAGGACCGTACCCCTCCCAATCTACGAGGTACTGGTGACCACGGCCCCAAGGACGCATGTCCAAAATTCTACGGACCCTGTAGATGGGTGCGCCCTCGACAAGGATGGGGGGGGGGGGGGAAGACGAGCGGGGGCGCGAAGGACGGGCTTGATGCAGGAGACATGGAAGACCGGGTGGACGCGACGAAGGTATCGCGGAAGAAGAAGTCGAACTGCGACAGGATTAATGACCCGAGAAATACGGAACGGACCAATGAACCGCGGGGTCAACTTGCGAGAAGCCGTCTTAAGGGGAAGGTTCTGAGTGGAGAGCCAAACTCTCTGACCGCGACAATATCTAGGACTCTTAGTTCTACGCTTATTAGCAGCCCTCACAGTCTGCGTCCTATAACGGCAAAGTGCAGACCTGACCCTCTTCCAGGTGCGCTCGCAACGTTGGACAAAAGCCTGAGCGGAGGGGACGCTGGACTCGGCGAACTGAGATGAGAACAGCGGAGGCTGGTACCCGAGGCTACTCTGAAAAGGAGATAGCCCGGTCGCAGACGAAGGAAGCGAGTTGTGGGCGTATTCTGCCCAGGGGAGCTGTTCTGACCAAGACGCAGGGTTGCGAAAAGAAAGACTGCGTAAGATGCGACCAATAGTCTGATTGGCCCGTTCTGCTTGACCGTTAGACTGGGGGTGAAAGCCGGAAGAGAGACTGACGGAAGCCCCAATCAAACGGCAAAACTCCCTCCAAAATTGAGACGTGAATTGCGGACCTCTGTCCGAAACGACGTCTGACGGAAGGCCATGAATTCTGAAAACATTCTCGATGATGATTTGTGCCGTCTCTTTAGCAGAAGGAAGCTTAGCAAGGGGAATGAAATGAGCCGCCTTAGAGAACCTATCGACAACCGTAAGAATAACAGTCTTCCCCGCTGACGAAGGCAGTCCGGTGCCAAAATCTAAGGCGATGTGAGACCACGGTCGAGAGGGAATAGGAAGCGGCCTGAGACGGCCGGCAGGAGGAGAGTTACCGGACTTAGTCTGCGCGCAGACCGAACAAGCAGCCACGAAACGACGCGTGTCATGCTCCCGGGTGGGCCACCAAAAACGCTGGCGAATGGAAGCAAGCGTACCCCGAACGCCAGGGTGGCCGGCTAACTTGGCAGAGTGAGCCCACTGAAGAACGGCCAGACGAGTAGGAACGGGAACGAAAAGAAGGTTCCTAGGACAAGCGCGCGGCGACGGAGTGTGAGTGAGCGCTTGCTTTACCTGCCTCTCAATTCCCCAGACAGTCAACCCGACAACACGCCCCTCAGGGAGAATCCCCTCGGGGTCAGTGGAGGCTACTGAAGAACTGAAGAGACGAGACAAAGCATCAGGCTTGGTGTTCTTAGAGCCCGGACGATAAGAAATCACGAACTCGAAACGAGCGAAAAACAGCGCCCAACGCGCCTGACGCGCATTAAGTCGTTTGGCAGAACGGATGTACTCAAGGTTCCTATGGTCAGTCCAAACGACAAAAGGAACGGTCGCCCCCTCCAACCACTGTCGCCATTCGCCTAGGGCTAACCGGATGGCGAGCAGTTCGCGGTTACCCACATCATAGTTACGTTCCGACGGCGACAGGCGATGAGAAAAATACGCGCATGGGTGGACCTTGTCGTCAGAGAGGGAGCGCTGAGAAAGAATGGCTCCCACGCCCACCTCTGACGCGTCAACCTCGACAACGAACTGTCTAGAGACGTCAGGTGTAACAAGGATAGGAGCGGATGTAAAACGATTCTTGAGGAGATCAAAAGCTCCCTGGGCGGAAACGGACCACTTAAAGCACGTCTTGACAGAAGTAAGGGCTGTGAGAGGAGCTGCCACCTGACCGAAATTACGGATGAAACGACGATAGAAGTTCGCGAAGCCGAGAAAGCGCTGCAGCTCGACGCGTGACTTAGGGACGGGCCAATCAATGACAGCTTGGACCTTAGCGGGATCCATCTTAATGCCTTCAGCGGAAATAACAGAACCGAGAAATGTGACGGAGGAGGCATGAAAAGTGCACTTCTCAGCCTTCACAAAAAGACAATTCTCTAAAAGGCGCTGGAGGACACGTTGAACGTGCTGAACATGAATCTGGAGTGACGGTGAAAAAATCAGGATATCGTCAAGGTAAACGAAAACAAAGATGTTCAGCATGTCTCTCAGGACATCATTGACTAATGCCTGAAAGACAGCTGGAGCGTTAGCGAGGCCGAAAGGAAGAACCCGGTATTCAAAGTGCCCTAACGGAGTGTTAAACGCCGTCTTCCACTCGTCCCCCTCCCTGATGCGCACGAGATGGTAAGCGTTACGAAGGTCCAACTTAGTGAAAAACCTGGCTCCCTGCAGGATCTCGAAGGCTGAAGACATAAGAGGAAGCGGATAACGATTCTTCACTGTTATGTCATTCAGCCCTCGATAATCTATGCAGGGGCGCAGAGACCCGTCCTTCTTCTTGACAAAAAAAACCCCCGCTCCGGCGGGAGAGGAGGAGGGGACTATGGTACCGGCGTCAAGAGCTACAGACAAATAATCTTCGAGAGCCTTACGTTCGGGAGCCGACAGAGAGTATAGTCTACCCCGGGGGGGGGGTGGTTCCCGGAAGGAGATCAATACTACAATCATACGACCGGTGTGGAGGAAGAGAGGTGGCCCTGGACCGACTGAACACCGTGCGCAGATCGTGATATTCCTCCGGCACCCCTGTCAAATCACCAGGCTCCTCCTGTGAAGAAGAGACAGAGGAAACAGGAGGGATAGCAGACATTAAACATTTCACATGACAAGAGACGTTCCAGGAGAGGATAGAATTACTAGACCAATTAATGGAAGGATTATGACAAACTAGCCAGGGATGGCCCAAAACAACAGGTGTAAAAGGTGAACGAAAAATTAAAAAAGAAATGGTTTCACTATGATTACCAGAAACAGTGAGGGTTAAAGGTAGCGTCTCACGCTGAATCCTGGGGAGAGGACTACCATCCAGGGCGAACAAGGCCGTGGGCTCCTTTAACTGTCTGAGAGGAATGTCATGTTCCCGAGCCCAGGTCTCGTCCATAAAACAGCCCTCCGCCCCAGAGTCTATTAAGGCACTGCAGGAAGCTGATGAACCGGTCCAGCGTAGATGGACCGACAAGGTAGTGCAGGATCTTGAAGGAGAGACAGGAGTAGTAGCGCTCACCAGTAGCCCTCCGCTTACTGATGAGCTCTGGCCTTTTACTGGACATGAAGTGACAAAATGACCAGCGGAACCGCAATAGAGACAGAGGCGGTTGGTGATTCTCCGTTCCCTCTCCTTAGTCGAGATGCGGATACCTCCCAGCTGCATGGGCTCAGCACCCGAGCCGGCAGAGGAAGATGGTAGTGATGCGGAGAGGGGGGCAACGGAGAACGCGAGCTCCTTTCCACGAGCTCGGTGACGAAGATCAACCCGTCGCTCAATGCGAATAGCGAGTTCAATCAAGGAATCCACGCTGGAAGGAACCTCCCGGGAGAGAATCTCATCCTTTACCTCTGCGCGGAGACCCTCCAGAAAACGAGCGAGCAAAGCCGGCTCGTTCCAGCCACTGGAGGCAGCAAGAGTGCGAAACTCAATAGAGTAGTCTGTTATGGATCGATTACCTTGACATAGGGAAGACAGGGCCCTGGAAGCCTCCTCCCCAAAAACAGATCGATCAAAAACCTGTATCATCTCCTCCTTAAAGTCCTGATACTGGTTAGTACACTCAGCCCTTGCCTCCCAGATTGCCGTGCCCCACTCACGAGCCCGTCCAATAAGGAGAGATATGACGTAGGCGACACGAGCAGTGCTCCTGGAGAAAGTGTAGGGCTGGAGAGAAAACACAATATCACACTGGGTGAGGAACGAGCGGCATTCAGTGGGCTCCCCAGAGTAACACGGCGGGTTATTGATTCTGGGCTCCGGAGATTCGAAAGCCCTGGAAGTGGCCGGTGGATCGAGGCGGAGATGGTGAACCTGTTCTGTGAGGTTGGAGACTTGGGTGGCCAGGGTCTCAACGGCATGTCGAGCAGCAGACAATTCCTGATCGTGTCTGCCTAGCATCGCTCCCTGGATCCCGACGGCTGAGTGGAGAGGATCCGAAGTCGCTGGGTCCATTCTTGGTCGGATTCTTCTGTTACGGTGCGTGAATGAGGACCCAAACGCGAATTAACTTAAACAGAGCTTCTTTAATTACCAAACATAAGTAGGCTCAGACGGACCGGCAGATTCCGACAGGACAAGACAAGGTTACAGCAAACATGACGACAGTCTGGTTCAGGCATGAAACACAACAAACAAGAATCCGACAAGGACAGGAGCAGAAACAGAGAGAGATATAGGGACCTAATCAGAGGGAAAAAGGGAACAGGTGGGAAAAGGGGTGACGAGGTGGTTAGGAGGAGACAAGGCACAGCTGGGGGAAAGAGGGGGAGAAAAGGTAACCTAACAACGACCAGCAGAGGGAGACAGGGTGAAGGGAAAGGACAGAGACAAGACACAACATGACAGTACATGACACTTCCAGACCCACATTAAGCATCTCCAATCCAAAATTAAATCTAGAATCGGCTTCCTATTCTGCAACAAAGCCTCCTTCACTCATGCCGCCCTCGTAAAACTGACTATTCTACCAATCCTTGACTTCAGCAATGTCATTTACAAAATAGCCCCCAACAATATACTCAGCAAACTGGATGTAGTCTATCACAGTGCCATCCGTTTTGTCACCAAAGCCCCATATATTACCCACCACTGCGACCTGTATGCTCTTGTTGGCTGGCCCACAGTACATATTCGTTGCCAAACCCACTGGCTGCAGGTCATCTATGAGTCTTTGCTAGGTAAAGCCCAACCTTATCTCAGTTCACTTGTCACCAAGGCATCACCCACCCGTAGCACACGCTCCAGCAGGTATATTTCACTGGTCATCCCCAAAACCAACACTTAGTTTGTTCGCCTTTCCTTCCAGTTCTCAGCTGCCAATGACTGGAACGAATTGCAAAAATCGCTGAAGCCCGAGACTCTTTTCTTCCTCACTAACTTCAAGCACCATCTGTCAGAGCAGCCCATCTAACTACTTCATCTCCATACTGTGGAGATACTCCATATTTCCATAAATACTTTATTTATTTTGCTCCTTTGCACCCCAGTATCTCTACTTGCACATTCATCTTCTGCACATCTATCATTCCATTGTTTAATTGCTATATCGTGCTATATTGTGTCAGACTGATAGTAACGTTATCAACTTTGACAGTGGAATTACAGTAACCAACTTAGTTCCTAGCCAACATAGTTATTAGCTACTCCACATTACACACCGTGTGTTATTTTAGTTGAAAGACACTCTTCATAGAATACTAGAATGGACATGAACATTAATTTGTGGCAGCATCATGATGTCTGATAGCTAACAAGCTAACGGCAGGTAGCTAATATGTTAGCCACCTAGCTAGCTTTGCCAAAATTTTGTGAAAGGTGGTAGGATGGTTAAACTGATCACAGATTTCATCTCTCCACTGAAGTCTCACTTTGTACAAGTAGTACCTAAATGGTTTCACTGACCTTTCTTGGTCAGTCGGTGACAGCGCCATGTTTAACTTTTCAGGTCTCTCGATAAGTGTTTAAAAATTAGCTACCTTTTCCAGCAATAACAGTGTTGAAAATGTGTTTTGCAAAGTTGGGTTACTTTGCTGTCATCATCATGTCTGATTTATGATTTCCCTATCTGTTGGAATAGGTCCAATTTAAAATATTTAGATTGAAAGACTTCCACACTACAGTCGTGGCCAAAAGTTTTGAGAATGACACAAATATTCATTTTCACAAAGGCTGCTACCTCAGTTTGTATGATGGCAATTTGCATATACTCTAGAATGTTTTGAAGAGTGATCAGATGACTTCCTCTGTCAACCATGGTTACCTGCACGTGAACACGTGCCATCATTATTGCTTTGCACAAAAAGGGCTTGACAGGCAAGGATATGACTGCCAGTAAGATTGCACCTAAATCAACTATTTATTGGATCATCAAGAACTTCAAGGAGAGCAGTTCAATTGTTGTGAAGAAGGCTTCAGGGAGCCCAAGAAAGTCCAGCAAGCTCCAGGACCGTCTCCTAAAGTTGATTCAGCTGCGGTATCGGGGCACCACCAGTACAGAGCTTGCTCAGGAATGGCAGCAGGCAGGTGTGATTGCATCTGCACACACAGTGAGGCGAATACTTTTGGAGGATGGCCTGGTGTCAAGAAGGGCAGCAAAGAAGCCACTTCTCTACAAGAAAAACATCAGGGACAGACTGACATTCTGCAAAAGGTACAGGGATTGGACTGCTGAGGACTGGGGTAAAGTCATTGTCTCTGACGAATCCCCTTTCCGATTGTTTGGGGCATCCAGAAAAAAGCTTGTCCGGAGAAGACAAGGTGAGCGCTACCATCAGTCCTGTCTCATGCCAACAGTAAAGCATCCTGAGACCATTCATGTGTGTGGTTGCTTCTCAGCCAAGGGAGTGGGCTCACTCACAATTTTGCCTAAGAACACAGCCATGAATAAAGAATGGTACCAACACATCCTCCGAGAGCAACTTCTCCCTATCATCCAGGAACTGTTTGGTGACGAACAATGCCTTTTCCAGCATGATGGAGCACCTTGCCATAAGGCAAAAGTGATAACTAAGTGGCTTGGGGAACAAAACATCGATAATTTGCGTCCATGGCCAGGAAACTCCCCAGACCTTAATCCCATTGAGAACTTGTGGTCAATCCTCAAGAGGCGGGTGGACACACAAAAACCTACAATTTCTGATAAACATCAAGCATTGATTATGGAAGAATGGGCTGCCATCAGTCATGATGTGGCCCAGAAGTTCATTGACAGCATGCCAGAACGGACTGCAGAGGTCTTGAAGAAGAAGGGTCAACACTGCAAATATTGACTCTTTGCATCAACTTCATGTAATTGTCAGTAAAAGCCTTTGACACTTATGAAATGCTTGCTTTTGGCCACGACTGTATACTTTTTTCTACTGTATTATTGACTGTATGTTTGTTTATTCCATGTGTAACTCTGTGTTGTGGTATGTGTCGAACTGCTTTGCTTTATCTTGGCCAGGTCACAGTTGTAAATGAGAACTTTTTCTCAACTAGCCTACCTGGTCAAATAAAGGTGAAATAAATTAAAAATAGACCAGCATGGACCAGTTTGAAATGTATGCTGTTTTCTTCAGCAGGGTCACCATTGACAAAGAACCCCTCAATAACCTTCTTTTTTTGAGTGTAGGGGTACTTTATTGAGTCGATTAAAATATTTCAGTCTGAAAGCTAACAGAAGAACAACAAAAGTGTTTGGCTGCTCTGCTCTTCAGTACATCCGTCTGTCTGTCTGCCCACCTGTTTGTATCTCTGTATATGTCTCTCTGTATGTATGAGTCTGATCTCTCCCTCTCTGTCTGGTATGTCTTTATAGGAGCACCCCTCTAGTCTCTCCATGGTGGACCTGCTCAACGTGGCCAGAGATATCGCACAGGGATGCCAATACCTGGAGGAGAACCAGTTTATACACCGGTAGGCCTACTATGGTAGAAAAACATACATGGACTTACACTACAAGACCAAAAGTATGTGGACACCTGCTTGTCGAACATCTCGTTCCAAAATCATGGGCTTTAATATGGAGTTGGTCCCCCATTTGCTGCTATAACAGCAGGTCAGAAATTTGACGAACTGACTTGTTGGAAAGGTGGCATCCTATGACGGTGCCATGTTGAAAGTCACTGAGCTCTTCAGTAAGGCCATTCTACAGCTAATGTTTGTCTATGGAGATTGCATGGCTGTGTGCTCAATTTTATATACCTGGCTGAAATATCCAAATCCATTAATTAGAAGGGGTGTCCACATACTATTGTGTATTTATAGTGTAAGTGTGTGCACATAGTGTTCACATATAGTCAAACCAGCATAATATGCAGTGACAGACACATACTCTTTCTCACACACAAACTCATTTTACCCACTTGTACATACCAGCACACATACGTGCGCACGCACACACAAACACACAAAGACACAGACCCCACATTCACACCCTCTCAAACAGTTGCAAACACTTTCTCAAACTACAACAACATATGGGTGTCCACATGCACTCACCGGCCAGTTTATTAGGTACACCCGTTCACCCGATACCTGGAGTTGATCTTGACAATTGCCGCCTGAGCTCTTCTCCAGGTACGTCGACAGCAGCAGACAAACATCTGGGCCGAGGGTACGCTGACCTCCTGCTCTTGTTCCGGGAAGACTGGAGGTTGATACCCCAAAGAGCACTCAAAAGGAAAGAGTCCTGTGGCCGAACAGGGAAGGGTGTTCCAGGCATACTCCACCCAGACCAGTTATCGGCTCCAGGTAGTGGGGTTGGTTGAGACCAGGCATCTCAGGGTGGTTTCTGGGTCCTGGTTTACTCGCTCCGACTGGCCGTTGGATTGGGGATGAAATCTGGAGGACAGGCTGGCCAACGATCCAATAAGGGTGCAGAATGCCTTCCAGAACTGAGACGAGAACTGAGGACCCCGGTCGGAGACCACGTCCACCGGGAGTCCATGGATCGGGAAGATGTGCTGCACCATAAGCTGGGTCGTCTCCTTGGCAGAGGTTAGTTTGGGGATAGGGATGAAATGGGCGGCCTTGGAGAATCGATCCACTACCATCAGAATAACAGTGTTGCCATCAGACGGAGGGAGCCCAGTGACAAAGCCCAGAGAGATATATGGACCAGGGACGATGAGGGACAGGTAGTGATTTAAGGAGGCCCGAAGGAGCTTGCTGTGGAGTCTTGTTCTGAGCACGAGGTGATGAATGCAGAAATTTCAGGAATCACTGTGGATCACCAGAAACATTGTCGGATGAAGGCTAGGGTACGACGAGAACCTGGATGACAGGTCAGCCTTGAGGAATGAGCCCATTCCAGGACCCGGGACCGGATTAAGTTAGGAACAAATAACCGTTTAGCCGGGCCCCCTTCAGGTTCCGGCTAGGAACGTTGGGCCTTGTGAACCAAGGTTTCAATCCAATGAAGGGGCAAGGCATAAGGTAGGGAGAATGGTTTCGGAGACCGAGGGTGTGGCAGAGGAACTGTATATGCAGGAGAGGGCGTCCGGCTTCACATTTTTGGACCCTGGGCGGTAGGAAATGGTGAAGTTGAATCTGGTGAACGATAAAGCCCACCGGGCCTGCCTGGAGTTAAGGAGCTTGGCTGTACTGAGATATTCCACATTTTTATAGTCGGTCCAGACCAGGAAGGGCTGTTCCTTCCAGCCAATGCCTCCACTCCTCCAGCTCCAACTTGACAGCCAGGAGTTCTCTGTTGCCAACGTCATAGTTCCTCTCTGCCGGACAGGATGGCCCCCACTCCAACGTCACAAGCATCAACCTCTACCACAAATTGACGGGATGGATCCGGATGTACAAGGATGGGTGCTGTGGTGAACCGATGTTTCAGGTCCACAAAGGCTTTGTCAACCACTGGAGACCATGTGAACGGTACTTCGGGAGAGGTGAGTGCCGAGAGGGGAGTCGCTGGAGTTCTGTAGCCCCGAATGAAACGGCGGTAGAAATTAGCGAACCCCAGGAAACGTTGCAACTGCACCCTGGATGTATGCTGAGGCCACTCCACCATCGCTTTCACTTTTTCCTAATCCATTTGCACATTTACATCAGCGAAGACATATCCTAGATAGGAGATTGTTGAGCGGTGAAACTCACATTTCTCGGCCTTCACAAACAATTGGTTCTCCAGGAGATGCTGAACGACTCGTCTATCATGAAGAACGTGTTCTTGGGCAGACCGGGAAAAAAACAGGATGTTGTCAAGGTAAACGAACATGAAACGGTTTAGCATGTCCTGGAGCACATTGTTTACTAGAGCCTGAAAAACAGCGGGGACGTTGGTGAGTCCAAACGGCATGACCTGGTACTCATAATGTCCACTGGCTGTATTAAAGGCTGTCTTCCACTCATCTCCTTCGCATATCCAAACCAGGTGGTAGGCATTCCGAAGGTCCAGTTTGGAAAAAATGGTGGCTCCCTGGAGTGGTTCGAAGGCCGAGGAGAGGAGGGGTAGGGGATAACGATTCTTGATCGTTAAATCATTAAGACCCCGGTAGTCAATGCACGGACGCAGGGTCTTGTCCTTCTTCTCCACAAAGAAAAACCCAGCGCCGTGGGGAAAATGAGTGACACCTGGAGGGGGTGGAGACAATCACAATAGAGATTGCATCATCTGTGGATCTGTTGGGGCGGTATGCAAATTGGAGAGGGTTTAGGGTTTCTGGGATAATGGTGTCAATGTGAGCAATGACCTGCCTTTCAAAGCACTTCATGGCTATAGACGTGAGTGCTATGGGCCGGTTGTCATTTAGGCAGGTTACCTTAGTGATCTTGGGCACAGGGACTATGGTGGTCTGCTTGAAACATGTTGGTATTGCAGACTCAGAAAATGTCAGTGACGACACTTGCCAGTTGGACAGCACATGCTCGGAGTACACGTCCTGGTAATCCATCTGGCCCTGCGGAATTGTGAATGTTGACCTGTTTAAATTGCTTACTTACATCGGCTACGGAGAGCATGATCACACAGTCGTCCGGAACAGCTGATGCGCTCATGCTTCAGTGTTGCTAGCTTCGAAGCGAGCATAGAAGTAATCGTCTGGTAGGCTCGTATAACTGGGCAGCTCTCAGCTGTGCTTCCCTTTGTAGTCTGTAATAGTTTTCAAGCTTTGCCACATCCGACGAGTGTCGGAGCCGGTGCAGTACAATTCGATCTTAGTCCTCTATTGATGCTTTGCATGTTTGATGGTTCATCGGAGGGCATAGCGGGATTTCTTATAAGCATTCGGGTTAAGGTCCCGCTCCTTGAAAGCAGCAGTTTTACCCTTTAGCTCAGTGCGGATTTTGCCTGTAATCCATGGCTTCTGGTTGGGATATGTATGTACTGTCACTGTGAGGACATCGTCATCAATGCACTTATTGATGAAGCCAGTGACTGATGCTGTGTACTCCTCAATGCCATCAGAAGAATCCCGGAACATATTTCAGTCTCTGCTAGCAAAACAGTCCTGTAGTTTAGCTTCTGTGTCATCTGACCACTTCTTTATTGACCGAGTCACTGGTGCTTCCTGCTTTAGTTTTTGCTTGTATGCAGGTATCAGGAGGATATAATTATGGTCACATTTGCCAAATAGAGGGCAAGGGAGAGCTTTGTATGTGTATCTGTGTGTGGAGTAAAGGTGCTCTAGAGTTTTTTCCCCTCTGGATGCACATTTAACATGCTGGTAGAAATGAGGTAAAACGGATTTAAGTTTCCCTGGCCAATAGGAGCGCCGCCTCTGGATGAGCGTTTTCCTGTTTGCTTATGGCCTTATACAGATTTTTGAGTGCGGTCTTAGTGCCAGCATATAAATATATGGGACAGTTGCATTGATGGTAGCAACAATCTATTCGCAATATTAAAGCTGATCCACCCCTTTAAAAAAAAGGATAAAAAAATATTTACAATAATTTACTCTATCTGCTGTCCTCCTTTAAAAAATGTTTACCTTTATTTAACTAGGCAAGTCAGTTAAGAACAAATTGTTAATTACAATGACGGCCTAGGAACAGTGGGTTAACTGCCTTGTTCAGGGGCAGAACGACAGATTTTTACCTTGTCAGCTCGGGGATTCGATCTAGCAACCTTTAGGTTACTGGCCCTATGCTCTAACTACTAGGCTACCTGCCACCCCATAAGAGATAGTGGCAGAAACATTATGTACAAAATAAGTTACAAATACTGGAAAAAACACACACAATAGCACAATTGGTTAGGAGGTCGTAATACGGCAGCCATCTCCTCCGGCTCCTCCTCTGGCACCATATTAGATTCACCTCAACAGGACCGCAGGGGAGAAGGTGAAAAGCTTCAAGTTCCTCATCACTGAACACATCACTGAAAATCTGAAATGGTCTACCCACACAGACAGTGTGGTGAAGAAGGTGCAAATACGGTTTGGCCCCTAAGAACCTCACAAACTATTACAGATGCACAATTGAGAGCATCCTGTCGCACTATATCCCCGCATGGTATGGCAACTGCACCGCCAGCAACCAGAGGGCTCTCCAGAGGGTGGTGTGGTTTGCCCAACGCATCACTGGTAGCACACTGCCTACCTTCCAGGACACCTACAGTACCCAATGTCACAGAAAGGCCAACAAGATCAACAAGGACATCAACCACTTGAGCCACGGCCTGTTCACCCCGCTATCATACAGATGGCGAGGTCAGTACAGTTGCATTAAAGCTGGGACCGAGACACTGAAAAACAGCTTCTATCTCAAGGCCATCAGACTGTTAAATAGCCATCACTAGCCGGCCTCCACCCAGTACCCTGCCCTGAAGTTAGAAACTGTCACTAGCCGGCTACCACCCGGTTACTCAACCCTGCACCTTAGAGGCTGCTGCCCTATGTACTGTACATATAAATGGAATTACTGGTCACTTATATAGTGGAACACTAGTCAATTTAATAATGTTTACATACTGTTTTACTAATTTCATACGTATATACTGTATTCTACTGTATTCTAGTCAATGACACTCCGACATTGTTCATCCTAACACTTATATTTTTCGTAATTCCATTCTTTTACTTTGAGATTTGTGTGTATTGTTAGATACTACTGCACTGTTGGAGCTAGGAACACAAGCATTTTGCTACATATGCAATAATATCTGCTAAATATGTGTATGTGACCAATAAAATGTGATTTGAACACACACACTCACCTCTGTAAGGTTCTTCTTGTCTTGTTACTTTGCAGGGACATTGCAGCTCGGAACTGCCTGCTGACCACCAAAGGACAGGGGAGAGTGGCCAAGATAGGGGACTTTGGAATGGCCAGGGACATTTACAGGTACTGCCGTCACACACACTCTTTAAACCCAGCTACTATCAAGGTATACTTTTGTGGTCTGGGATGGTCTGGCTGTCTGGGTTACTGCCTCTCGAGCACATGTACAATATACTGCTGCAAGCAAGGGTCGAGTCTGGCCTACTACTATTTCAGCACTCTCTCATTTACATTTCACCTTTATCCAAACATGACAAAATATGTAAAGAGTGGGACTGTCCCAAAACTTCGCCCCAGTCTAAAGTCGTTTGCACTCTGAAGCAGGTTCTCATTAAGGATTGGTCTGTATTTTTCTCCATTCATTGTTCCCTCTATCTTTACCAGTGTCCCAGTCCCTGTAGCTGAAAAACATCCCCATAGGATGATGCTGCCACCACCATGCTTCACAGTAGGGATGGTGTTAGATGGGCGATGAGCTGTGGCTGGTTTTCTCCAGACATAGCGCTTTGCATTCAGGCCACAGACCAGATGTGATAACTCGTATGTCTAAAGTTTAGTAATGATGTTTGGTACAGTGGGACGTTTTGTTAAAGGGCTTTATAACTGAAAACATAGCCATGTATCAACCGATGTGACATCAAAGAGTGCCAACCAACTTTCTGGTAGAGATTGCAATGATGAATGCTAAAATTGTTGCCCGTAATAAAGCCCAGTGCGCTATGATATCTGACGGCTTTAATGAAGTGAATTTCAGTCATAGACTAGGACCAATAGGAACATTGACTGAATAATCTGCTTTCTACTATTTAGCGAGAGGCACTTCTATTTCTATTGAAGAAGCCACATTTTTATTCTCAGCTTCTAACTCATCAATATGCTAATTAAATACAGCTTTTTATGCGCTCTAGAGAACAATATATGCTTAGTTTAACCTGCATGCAGTACTAATTTCAGGTCAATAAAGTTTTTCTGTAATACAATGAAGGCAGACTGTAGTTCAGATAGAGCCTGGCCAACCGTGGCGGCAATAGCATACACAACAGTGTCAACGGCATACAAGTGCAGGTACTGTACTTATTTATATATTTTTTTACAGATAAGTTGATATTGTTAATGAAAACAGTTAACAAAGACCCAGAACCGACCCATGCGGGACAACTTTCGTAATATCCAGGAAAACTGATTTAACACCATTAGTAGATATGCTTCGAGTTCTATCTGTCAAGTCATTTTTAAACCAGTTATATGCAGCCTGCTCTAGGCCAATTGAGGAAAGCCTCTGAATTAGCAGTGAGTGATCAATAGTATTGAAAGCCTTTGACAGGTCAATGAAGATGAGCAGCACAATGCAGCCTTTTATCCACACAGTTAATAACATCATTTTTAACTAGGGATGCAGCAGAGATAGTGCTGGTCTAAAACCCGACTGATGTACATTTAGGATACATTTCAAAGATAAGAAAGATCTTACCTGATAATAAATCAAGGCTTCTAATAGTATAGCTAGACAAGAACGTTTAGAAATAGGGTTTTAATTATTTAGGTCACAAGTGTCACCACCTTCGTTAAGGGGAAGTACATGGGCCGCCATCCAAACCAGATATAATTTTCAGGTAAAAAATATGGATTAAGGATTCAACAATCAGAGGGGCAGAGGGCTGCAGCAAGAATGGATCAAGCATATCAGCTCCAGCTGATTTTATTTTACATCAATCTTAAGCAAGGCATCTAGCACCTCACAGATAGTAAATTGTTGAAATGAAAACAAGGATAAAATGAACTAGATGTTATTAACTTGATGTTATTGATCATGATTTATTATTGAAAAAACGAACTTGCCATCACACACTTGGAGAGTTACTTATCCAATAGAACTCAGAGTATTCTTCAATGGAAACTTCTCTAACATCAGCTATGTACAGTGCGGCATCCCTCAGGGCCGCTGCCTTGGGGCGTTACACTTCTTTATTTTACAAATTATTTGCTACTTGTCTTACAAGATAAAATTACTATGTATGCTGATGATTGCACAGTCTACACATCAGCACCTACAGGCACTGAGACTCTTAGCAAGGAGTTACAGTCAGTGTCAGAATGGGTAATTAGCAATAAACTGGTCTTAAATACATCTAAAACCCAAAGCATTGTATTTGGTTCAAAGCATTCTAGACCTAAACCTAAACTGCAGTTGAGCATAGTTGAAGAAACTGAACTCATAGGAGTAACATTGGATGGTCAGTTATCATGGTAAAGTCATATTGACAAAGTTGTTGTGAAGATGGGGAGATGTATGTGTGTTATAAAAAAAAAGATTCCAATTTTTTTTTTTTTACACAAAGATCAACTGTACTAGTTGTTCAGGCTTTGATCTTGTCGCATCTTGATTACTGTCCAGTAATACGGTCAGCAAAGAAAGACTGCACTTGGCAAAACAAAGCAACATGCATGATAGTCTTTCATGACTGAGGGTTGAGTAGAAATTGACTACTTTTCTTCTAGTCTTAAAAAGAAACAATTGTGTGATGAAAATGCCTAACCACTTATATAATCTACAGTTGAAGTCGGAAGTTTACATACACCTTAGCCAAGTACATTTAAACTCAGTTTTTTCACAATTCCTGACATTTAATCCTAGTAAAAATTACCTGTTTTTGGTCAGTTAGGATCACTACTTTATTTTAAGAATGTGAAATGTCAGAATAATAGTAGGGAGAATGATTTATTTCAGCTTTTATTTCTTTCATCACATTCCCAGTGGGTCAGAAGTTTACATACACTCCATTAGTATTTGGTAGCATAGCCTTTAAATTGTTTAACTTGGGTCAAACGTTTCGGGTAGAAAGCATCCCACAATAAGTTCGGTGAATTTTGGCCCATTTCCCCTGACAGAGCTGGTGTAACTGAGTAAGGTTTGTAAGGCCTCCTTGCTACACACACTTTTTCATTTCTGCCCAAAAATAATCTATAGGATTGAGGTCAGGGCTTTGTGATTGCCACTCCAATACCTTGACTTTGTTGTCCTTAAGCCATTTTCCCACAACTTTGGAAGTATGCTTGGGGTCATTGTCCAGTTAGAAGACCCATTTGCGACCAAGCTTTAACTTCCTGAATGATGTCTTGAGATGTTACTTTAATATATCCACATCATTTTTCCATCCTCATGATCATCTATTTTGTGATGCTGCCACCCCCGTGCTTCACGGTTAGGATGGTGTTCTTCAGATTGCGACGATCCCCCTTTTTCCTCCAAACATAATGATGGTCATTATGGCCAAACAGTTCTATTTTTGTTTCATCAAATCAGAGGACATTTCTCCAAAAAGTACAATCTTTGTCCCCATGTGCAGTTGCAAACCGTAGTCTGTCTGTTTTATGGTGGTTTTGGAGCAGTGGCTTCTTCCTTGCTGAGCGGCCTTTCAGGTTATGTCGATATAGGACCAATTTTACTGTGAATATAGATACTTTTGTACCTGTTTCCTCCAGCATCTTCACAGGGTCCTTTGCTGTTGTTCTGGGATTGATTCGCATGGTGTTTATACTTGCCTACTATTGTTTGTACAGATGAACGTGGTATCTTCAGGCATTTAGAAATTGCTCCCAAGGATGAACCAGACTTGTGGAGGTCTAAAATGTTTTTTCCTGAGGTCTTGGCTGATTTCTTTTGATTTTTCCATGATTTCAAGCAAAGAGGCACTGAGTTTGAAGGTAGGCCTTGAAATACATCCACAGGTACACCTCCAATTGACTCAAATGATGTCAATTAGCCTATCAGAAGCTTCTAACGCCATGACATAATTTTCTGGAATTTTCCAAGCTGTTTAAAGGCACAGTCAACTTAGTGTATGTAAACTTCTGACCCACTGGTATTGTGATACAGTGAATTATAAGTGAAATAATCTGTCTTTAAACAATTGTTGGAAAAATGACTTGCGTCATGCACAAAGTAGATGTCGTAACCGACTTGCCAAAGCTATAGTTTGTTAACATGAAATTTGTGGAGTGGTTGAAAAACGAGTTTTAATGACTCCAACCCAAGTGTATGTAAACTTCAGACTTCAACTGTATTTGCATACACTTCAAACAGACATATATACCCCACCAGACATGCCACTATGTGTTTCTTCATGGTACCCAAACCTATAACAGACTTAATGCGTCGCTCAGTTATGTATACAGCCATGTCATCGTTGAATGCTCTGCCACCAGCGTTTACTTAGGCAAAAAGCAAGTTTAAATGAAGAAAAAAATAACATTGTTTCATAGCGCCTCTGCTCTTTCTAAAGATCTGATTTAACTGCACTGTATATAAGGATATTAATATGTACACTATACAGTATATACAAAAGTATGTGGATACCCCTTCAAATGAGTGGATTTGGGTATTTCACCCATACTCGTTTCTGACAGGTGTATAAAATTGAGCACACAGCCATGCAATCTTCATAGACAAACATTGGCAGTAGAATGGCCTTACTGAAGAGCTCAGTGACTTTCAACGTGGCACCGTCATAGAATGCCACCTTTCCAACAAGTCAGTTCATCAATTTTCTGTCCTGCTAGAGCTGCCCTGGTCAACTGTAAGTTATGTTATTTTGAAGTGGAAACGACTAGGCGTTATAGGCCACACAAGCTCACAGAACGGGACCGCCAAATGCTGAAGTGCTTAGCTAGTAAAAATAATCTGTCCTCAGTTGCAACACTCACTACCGAGTTCCAAACTGCCTGTGGAAGCAGCATCAGCACAACAACTGTTTGTCGGGAGCTTCATGAAATGGGTTTCCATGGCTGAGCAGCCGCACACAAGCCTAAGATCACAATGCGCAATGCCAAGCATCGGCTGGAGTGGTATAAAGCTTGCCGCCATTGGAATCTGGAGCAGTGGAAACACTTTCTCTGCAGTGATGAATCACGCCTCTCCATCTGGCAGTCCGGTGGACGAATCTGTGTTTGGCAGATGCCAGCAGAATGCTACCTGCCCCAATGCATAGTGCCAACTGTAAAGTTTGATGGAGGATAAATAATGGTATGGGACTGTTTTTCATGGTTCAGGCTAGGCACCTTAGTTCCAGTGAAGGGAAATCTTAACGCTACAGCACACAATGACATTCTAGACAATTATTTGCGAAAGTACAAAAGTTTGAGGAAGGCCCTTTCCTGTTACCGCATGACAATGCCCCCGTGCACAAAGCGAGGTCCATACAGAAATGGTTTGTCGAGATCGGTGTGGAAGAACTTGATTGGCCTGCACAGAGCCCTGACCTCAACTCTTAATAGTCTCTTGGTGTATTTCCTATATATAGAACTCTTATTTTATTTGTCATTTACAGTTGGGCAAAAAAGTATTTAGTCAGCCACCAATTGTGCAAGTTCTCCCACTTAAAAAGATGAGAGAGGCCTGTAATTGTCATTATAGGTACACTTCACCAATGACAGACAAAATGAGAAAACAAATCCAGAAAATCACATTGTAGGATTTTTTATGAATGTATTTGCAAATTATGGTGGAAAATAAGTATTTGGTCACCTACAAACAAGCAAGATTTCTGGCTCTCACAGACCTGTAACTTCTTATTTAAGAGGCTCCTCTGTCCTCCACTCGTTACCTGTATTAATGGAACCTCATTGAACTTGTTATCAGTATAACAACTGTATAACAACTGTCCACAACCTCAAACAGTCACACTCCAAACTCCACTATGGCCAAGACCAAGGAGCTGTCAAAGGACACCAGAAACAAAATTGTAGACCTGCACCAGGCTGGGAAGGCTGAATCTGCAATAGGTAAGCAGCTTGGTTTGAAGAAATCAACTGTGGGAGCAATTATTAGGAAATGAAAGACATACAAGACCACTGATAATCTCCCTCGATCTGGGGCTCCATGCAAGATCTCACCCCGTGGGGTCAAAGTGATCCCAAGAACGGTGAGCAAAAATCCCAGAACCACACGGGGGACCTAGTGAATGACCTGCAGAGAGCTGGGACCAAAGTAGCAAAGCCTACCATCAGTAAAGTTTGCTAGAGAGCATTTGGATGACCCAGAAGAAGATTGGGAGAATGTAATTTGGTCAGATGAAACCAAAATATAAGTTTTTGGTAAAAACTCCACTCTTTGTGTTTGGAGGACAAAGAATGCTGAGTTGCATCCAAAGAACACCATACTTACTGTGAAGCATGGGGGTGGAAACATCATGCTTTGGGGCTGTTTTTCGTCAAAGGGACCAGGACGACTGATCCGTGTAAAGGAAAGAATGAATGGGGCCATGTATCGTGAGATTTTGAGTGAAAACCTCCTTCCATCAGCAAGGGCATTGAAGATGAAACGTGGCTGGGTCTTTCAGCATGACAATGATCCCAAACACACCGCCCGGGCAACGAAGGAGTGGCTTCGTAAGAAGCATTTCAAGGTCCTAGAGTGGCCTAGCCAGTCTCCAGATCTCAACCCCATAGAATATCTTTGGAGGGAGTTGAAAGTCTGTGTTGCCCAGCAACAGCCCCAAAACATCACTACTCTAGAGGAGATCTGTATGGAGGAATGGGCCAAAATACCAGCAACAGTGTGTGAAAACCTTGTGAAGACTTACAGAAAACGTTTGACCTCTGTCATTGCCAACAAAGGGTATATAACAAATTATTGAGATAAACCTTTGTAATTGACCAAATACTTATTTTCCACTATAATTTGCAAATAAATTCATTAAA
Source organism: Oncorhynchus mykiss (assembly GCF_057628025.1). Taxonomy (NCBI): domain Eukaryota; kingdom Metazoa; phylum Chordata; class Actinopteri; order Salmoniformes; family Salmonidae; genus Oncorhynchus; species Oncorhynchus mykiss. The sequence continues at coordinate 49,697,280 of NC_143046.1, read as the reverse complement.
AATCCTACAATGTGATTTAGTAGAGTAGAGTAGAGTAGCTGCTGCATGTGTAGTAGCTATTGGGGATCTTAATAAACTAAACCCTACAAGACATGCCACCAGGAGGAGTCTCTTCACAGTCCCCAAGTCCAAAATGAATACATGGCAAGGCACAGTTTTACACAGTCATGATTGCATTGAACTCCTATTACCTTAAAAAATCGGACTAAACATCAACTCATGGAATGGCGGACACACACACAAACACACACTCACACACTCTAACACATGCATTATGTTTTAGTTGTATTGTTTGTTTAATTTGTGTTGTATTGTTTGTATATCATTGTATTTGGGTGTCTGTCTTTGGGTATCAGTGTTTTGTTACTTGTCATGTTTTGTGTTTTTTGTGGACCCCTCGAAGAGTAGCTGCTGCTTCTGCAAAAGCTAATAAGGATCCACATTTAAAAAAATAAATGCTAAGTAGGTGTCCATCTGCCTGAGAAAAGGGTATTTAGAAAATTCTGTTACTTTGAAAACTCTGGGGATTTTTGTTATAATGAGGACACTTCACGCCAAATCAAGACATGGAAATGGTTACAGGAATGATTTTGCTAGATAAAATCCTTCTTTATATCCCAAAAAGTCCCTTTAGTTGGTGCCATCGATTTGAGTAATCCACTCGTTTGACATGCAGAGAAAGGAATATGAAAATCTACCCCTAAACTTTGTTTCAACAAGTCAAAATACATTTCTATTTACTCTTCAGATACCCGGAAATGTAATCAAACTATGATAGTTATTACTGAAAGAAGTATGTTCAATAGGAAACTGATTTTAGCAGGTGCGTCCTGTCTTCATGGGGCGCAAACACACATTTCCAAGACTGTGTCCCTGTACTAAATCTGATATTTCTTATTCGTTTTTGAAGTTACAAGCCTGAAACCTTGAACATAGACTGCTGGAGGAAATGGGTAAAAAAGGGGCCTAGCCCTAAGAAGTTTTAAATATTAGCCACTATCGGAGTCAAACTTTGGTAATACCCACATACATTTATAACTGTAGCATTAGTGTTAGTTTCCTTAAATTTGTAGCCTACATTTTGCATTATTCCATTCCATTACTTTACCTTTCTTTCCTCTGTCACATCCGTGTGGTTGTTCATGTAACCTATTGACATGTAACCTATTTGAATCATGATGGAACTCAGACAGCACGTAGCAGTTTAAACCTGGAGCTTGGCGCACGTCGACAGTCATGACGACTGTACCGTTGTCATAGAACTCCACGATGAGTGAAGATTAGGGTAGATGTACAGAACTATTGTTCAACCCCTATGTTACAATAATGGGGAGAGGGGGGGGGGGGGCTGTAACAATAGTGAGGTGTGATTGTCAGGATAACTTAATGGCATGTCTCAGGCATTCAGGATCCTTAGTCTCCACCGAGTGTTATTAACACCCATGTTCCCTTTATACTACAGTCGGTGGAGAATCCAACTTTTGAGTGTTCTGAGATAAAACATTTAAGTTCTTCCAACTGGAATGGATGTGGCTAGTCTTCAGAGGTTTAAGGATAATTAGGAGTCAAACTAGGGGCTCTGTCTTCATTTATTTTCCTCTTTTTCTTTCTGTTTTCATCCCTTTTTCTACCTGCTGTGCTTTCAATAAAGTCATGCAGCGTGTCTAACAAGATCCCCCTGTGTGTGTGAACGGGTTTGTCTCCACACAGGGCGAGCTACTACAGAAAGGGTGGGCGCGCCATGCTGCCTGTGAAGTGGATGCCTCCCGAAGCTTTCATGGAGGGGATCTTCACATCCAAAACGGACACGTGGTACGTTCCATTGTAACTCACTCTCAATGATGTCTCAGTTCTCTTGAATGTCACTCCCTTTCATTTCACCCTTCCAGTCTCCATTACCTCCCTTTTTCCGTCCTTCAATGGAACTTTCTCTTTTTCACCTTTTGAAAGCCTCCTCTCTTTTACTCTATCTGCTGTCCTCCTTTTTTATTTTTAATGTAACTTTTATTTAACTAGGCAAGTCAGTTAAGAGCAAATTCTTATTTACAATGACGGCCTAGGAACAGTGGGTTAACTGCCTTGTTCAGGGGCAGAACAACAGATTTTTACCTCGTCAGCTCAGGGATTCAATCTAGCAACCTTTCGGTTACTGGCCCAATGCGCTAACCACTTGGCTTCTTCCCTCCCTCCTTCACCCCTCACTTTGCCCTTATCACCCTTAAGATTTATGATTCTCTCTCCCGTCTAAAAACGAAATACAAATTATTCCTCTCTTGCTCCCTCACCTACTTCTCACTCCCCCTCTCTCACTTTCCTTCTTCCTCCTACCATCTCTCCAACTTTCTCTCAGGTCCTTTGGGGTTTTGCTATGGGAGATCTTCTCTCTGGGCTATATGCCCTATCCCAGTCGCAGTAACCAGGAAGTGTTGGAGTTTGTCACCAGCGGGGGAAGGATGGACCCTCCCAAAAACTGCCCAGGGCCCGTGTAAGTCCAATCACATACCACCCAAACACATGTAGCAGATGTGTGCTAGTGAAGCACTTGAGATTGAAAGTGAACTGTCACTCAGTCAACTTCCGTCCCTGTCTGAACTGTCACTCACATAGGGATGGAACTTACTCTGTTACAGACATATTACACACACAACCTCACAGTATACTGTTTTCACTCATGCACATACATAGAATGCAGATATACACATGGATACAAGCGAACAAACACACAAAATATCAATAACTTCTCAAGCTTGATCACATTCTCGCCCATCGCTGATCTTTCACGCCCACTCCATACATGACAAACCGCTTTCATTGTCCAATTCTCCTTTGAACTCTCCCAGCTGTCAGTTGTAGCCTTTGTATCACCACAGAAAAGCCAAAAACATTATTCTTTGATCGTTTTTTCCTTGAAAAATAAACACAGTTCCCATGTGTTACAATTAATCTGCGTCACGAAGGGCTCACAATAGGCATGTCACATTGCCAAAGAATATTACACAAGAGTAATGATTGCAAGTCAAATCTAATTAAGAAACAAGCTTGATTTTGCACTGTCTTGGGGGGTACCCCAGGATTCTGTTTTACCCCTACTGACTTTTCAACAGTGATCACTCAAACTAGCGGGATATTACACTTCATTCAGAATGATTTGTATTAAATCAGTCGAGTGGTATTATGATGGGGAGGCGGCACTTTTGATAAAGTGTGCGTGAGTTTGTGTCTGTCAAACAATTATCATCGAAGGGGGAATATATGGTTTTTGATTGTGCTTGTGGTCGTGTGTGTGTGATGTGTGCATGTGTTTCAGGTACCGAATAATGACACAGAGTTGGCAGCATCAACCGGAGGACAGGCCCAACTTCTCCACCATCTTGGAGAGGATTGACTACTGCTTACAGGTAGGGAGTGTGAACATCGAGAGTCAACACCCATCTGCACTGGAACTCTGCTCAAGTATTAAATGTCTGTTTTACTGCCAAGAGGTTATTTTATTATGTATGGATATTTTATAATGTGATACAGCTCATAACCTGTCTGTCTGTGTGTAAAAGCTGTATTCCTTTTGAGATTGACTTTATTTAAGTAGATGACAGAAACAATCATGGTTATTAGAATTGACATTTTGAACTCTACTTGTGTCGTGTCATTTTCTACAAATTCAGACAACGGTAATGTTCATGATGTCATTGCACGTTGTTTGCCATTGTTAGTGTCTAATGCTTCCCTATCCTCTCCAGGACCCCGATGTGGTGACTGTTACCTTGCCTGTGGAATATGGGCCCCTCCCCGAAGCGGAGGAGCGGGTGCCCATGCACCCTGAGGATCTCACGGCCTCTCCCCTGCTGGTGTCCACTCAGATGCCCGACGGGGAGGGCCCTGCACCGCCACCCTCTGCCCCCGACTCCAACGAGGAGAAACAAAGAGTCAAGCAGCGCCTCCTCCTTTCCAGGCAACCCCCCGAAACAGTCAAGCCCCAGATGATGGCGGAACAACCCCAGTTCCACCCCCACCCTCAGACATTCACCACAACCACCATCACAGCCACCTCCTTCATCTCCACCTTCAAGGCGCCTCCCCCCATCTCCACCCAGCAACCCAACCCAGAGGGGGGCCACATTAATCTGGCCTTCACCCAGGGCTACCCTAAGGATAAGGATGGTCACAATGGGAAGCCCACCAACCTGTGGAACCCCACCTATGGCTCCTGGTTCCTCCAGCAGCAGCAGAGGAAGCAGCAGCAACAACAGCAGCAGCAAAGGCAGGGAGACATGGGCAGTGGAGGTGGGGGGCTTGGAGGTGGGAGGGTTCCGGGCGAGGGGCAGGAGTACCAGGGGCGGACTGTGGCCGAGGCTGCGGGGGCCCTGGGTCTCCAGCAACAGCAGCACAAGCAGCAGCAGTTCCAGCCACCGTATCCCTTCCATCCACAGCAGCAACAGCATCAACAACAGCAGATGCAGCTCCTGCACCACCAACAGCAGCAGCAACAGCAGGGGCTCTGCAAGCCCCTCTTGCCCCCTCCGCCCCCACCCCAGGCCACCTTCTCGGATATCACTGCCCCTACCCCGCTCCTGTTAGATTCTGCCACCCTCCCCCCAGTCCCCCTCTTCAGACTTCGCCACTTCCCCTGCGGGAACATCGGCTACGGCTACCAGGAGCAAGGGTTGCCCCTGGAGGCGACCCACCACCACACTAACCCTGTCAAACCCCAAACTCCCCCGTCTCCTCCTCCCCCGCCACCCGTGGCCCTCCAGAGAGGAGTGGAGGGGACCCAGCTGTCGCTGAGCTGCTCGGCGACGGCCAGTGCCGAGGACAGCCGTCCGCTGCTGGTCACCATGGGGACGGTGCAGGACCCCAGGCTGCCCCGGATGGAGGGCCACAATGCCACGGTGCTTTAGCCCAACCTTTATTTTTGTCTCTCACTTCAGAGACCATGTGTATAGGAAGACAGGCGTACAGCCAGACTAGATGGTACTCCGTGCAACATTGGGTCAGGACAGTACCTGCCGCCTACGTACCTGCCGCCCCCCCCCCCCGCGACGCCTTGGTTTCATCCACAGATTGGACTGACCCATTTTCACCTGGCCAATGGTTGCGGAGTAAAAAATTAAGTAAAATAATCTCTAAAATGGTTGTGGAAATACCAGTGGTTGTTAAAGTAACTGCCCAGTGTTTCCAGATTTCTATGAAATTTGACTTATAATTACTTTAAATATGAGAGAAATAGTTTTCCTTCCAAAAATTGTTAAATGAGTATGTTAAAAAGTAGCTTTTCTGTGTTGGAATGGTGTGTGCGTACCCCAACAACAGAATGGTGTGGATTTATACCAGTCATAAACAATATTCACGTAAGTAGCCCGCTGATTGGCCAGCTCATCCTCCTCCAGACCACTGATTGGCCAGCTCATCCTCCTCAGGGAGATGATATGTTCTATGAGGAAATAGCAACCATTTTTTGAAGAGAGTTTAAGTGTTTTTTTCCCCCCAATTCATGCTTTGGCCACAAATACGAGTATAGGACGAGTCAACAACATTAACAGAATATAAAAGTTAGATTTTCACTGGGCAGTTACTTTAAAGCACATTGCAGAGCATCAAAGACCATTGGGAAGAAAAAGTTGTGGACCATTGGCTAGTAAAACAGGAACGATGGACATTTTGCAACACCTGCTAAAATGTAGCCGCTAAGGGAGTGATACACTATATGAAGAGAGCGGGCTGAATGAGTTGTCAGCTATTGTAACAGGACAGGGTGAAATGTTTCCATCTGGTTGAACTAGTTAATTTATCCGCAATGTTTTCACGAGTCGACCGCTTATCTTCGTGGCTTTGTAGATGTCAATGCAGCCATTCATCACAAGTCATTCGGGAAACAAACAGTTTGTGTTTCACAATCAAAAACATGTAGAACATGGTAACTGAGAACAATACACATCTGCCAGATGTCTAACTGACTGTAGCATTAATTAACTTATTTGGCCGTCAATCATTGCAGTTCATCCATTTCCTTTGGGATTTCTGGCCTTGGCAGTTGATTCACCAATCAGAAATGATTTTTTACAAGAATATTGTGAGAATCGTACACTGGATTCCGGAGAGGATGAAAGTGTTTGTTGATGTTTGCCTGCCTTCTCATTTATTTATTATGTTGGGAACTCTGTATATTATTAAATGGACCCATTTCTTATACCCAACCATATCCAAATTCATTTGACATTGGTTAGCTATTTGGCATTTTTTTAGAAGCAGGAATTTTTGTCCAATGTCGAATTAAATTGACCAATGAATGGTATTTCAGATAGTTGGAAACTAAATGCACTCATCTAGTTGAATGTTGCTATGGTATGAGGGTGGGAGTGAATGGGAATTGTTGGGGGGTGTAATGGTGCCATAAGCACTGCATGTGGGTGGCTATTTTTGAACTTTAAGGTGCGTGAGTAAGGGGCATTCATCTGTGTGTGCATATGTTTGTGTGTTTGAGAGAGGAAGAGATGGAGGGAGAAGGGGGAGAAAGAAAGAGAGATAAAGAATGTTATTCGAGGCACAATACTATGGGGGCTTACTTTATACCGTTTATTCCTCATATGTATATATTATGGCCCTCTATGGAAAGACAGAAATTAGTGTTCCATCAACTTCCATGGACACATAGTTGGAGATTAATTTAATTTGAAAGTGTGCTTTTAAAATAGGAAATGTTGGCATTTTTGCTGGGGGCCTTTTTTCAACAACCTTTTCTTGATTCAGAACTTTTTTTGTTGTTGCCTTACCCAGCAACTATATTTAAACATTGCTGAATAGGTCTTTACCCCTAAACTGCTATTTTAAAGTACTCAATGTTAATACATTTGCATAATTTATCTTTTCTATTATAAGAACGACTACTATAGAATATAAATTATTCTGAGTGAAAAGTTTGAATACAAATTGCTTGTGGTCCACTTGTGAAAAATCTATGGTTAATATTTTGTGAGGATCTAACTTCTTACGCCATCAGTTATCAACCATGTCTACATCTACATTCAATGTGCATAGCCTCAACACTGTCAATGCAGTCTGCTTTTATACATTCAATGTGCATAGCCTCAACACTGTCAATGCAGTCTGCTTTTAAACATTCAAAAAGATTGTGATTATGAATTAATTTTAATGTACAGTGCGAATCAACTTTCATGTACTTAAGTCTCAAATGGACATGAGTGCTAGTCTATGCTAAGCTAAGATGAAGTTGATTTGAGTGTATCCAGGAAGTGCCAATGTGTCAGTTGTTTGCCTGGCTATGTTGTTAACCCTTTACTTGAACACTCTTTCATAAAGCTTTACAAGCTGTTGTAGTGAAAACATTTGATACAGTGCCTTGCGAAAGTATTCGGCCCCCTTGAACTTTGCAACCTTTTGCCACATTTCAGGCTTCAAACATAAAGATATAAAACTGTATTTTTTTGTGAAGAATCAACAACAAGTGGGACACAATCATGAAGTGGAACAATATTTATTGGATATTTCAAACTTTTTTAACAAATCAAAAACTGAAAAATTGGGCGTGCAAAATTATTCAGCCCCCTTAAGTTAATACTTTGTAGCGCCACCTTTTGCTGCGATTACAGCTGTAAGTCGCTTGGGGTATGTCTCTATCAGTTTTGCACATCGAGAGACTGAATTTTTTTCCCATTCCTCCTTGCAAAACAGCTCGAGCTCAGTGAGGTTGGATGGAGAGCATTTGTGAACAGCAGTTTTCAGTTCTTTCCACAGATTCTCGATTGGATTCAGGTCTGGACTTTGACTTGGCCATTCTAACACCTGGATATGTTTATTTTTGAACCATTCCATTGTAGATTTTGCTTTATGTTTTGGATCATTGTCTTGTTGGAAGACAAATCTCCGTCCCAGTCTCAGGTCTTTTGCAGACTCCATCAGGTTTTCTTCCAGAATGGTCCTGTATTTGGCTCCATCCATCTTCCCATCAATTTTAACCATCTTCCCTGTCCCTGCTGAAGAAAAGCAGGCCCAAACTATGATGCTGCCACCACCATGTTTGACAGTGGGGATGGTGTGTTGCTTTTACGCCAAACATAATGTTTTGCATTGTTGCCAAAAAGTTCAATTTTGGTTTCATCTGACCAGAGCACCTTCTTCCACATGTTTGGTGTGTCTCCTAGGTGGCTTGTGGCAAACTTTAACCAAAACTTTTTATGGATATCTTCAAGAAATGGCTTTCTTCTTGCCACTCTTCCATAAAGGCCAGATTTTTGCAATATACAACTGATTGTTGTCCTATGGACAGAGTCTCCCACCTCAGCTGTAGATCACTGCAGTTCATCCAGAGTGATCATGGGCCTCTTGGCTGCATCTCTGATCAGTCTTCTCCTTGTATGAGCTGAAAGTTTAGTGGGACGGCCAGGTCTTGGTAGATTTGCAGTGGTCTGATACTCCTTCCATTTCAATATTATCGCTTGCACAGTGCTCCTTGGGATGTTTAAAGCTTGGGAAATCTTTTTGTATCCAAATCCGGCTTTACACTTCTTCACAACAGTATCTCGGACCTGCCTGGTGTGTTCCTTGTTCTTCATGATGCTCTCTGCGCTTTTAACGGACCTCTGAGACTATCACAGTGCAGGTGCATTCATACGGAGACTTGATTACACACATGTGGATTGTATTTATCATCATTATCGTCATTTAGGTCAACATTGGATCATTCAGAGATCCTCACTGAACTTCTGGAGAGAGTTTGCTGCACTGAAAGAAAAGGGGCTGAATAATTTTGCGCGCCCAATTTTTCAGTTTTTGATTTGTTAAAAAAGTTTGAAATATCCAATAAATGTCGTTCCACTTCATGATTGTGTCCCACTTGTTGTTGATTATTCACAAAAAAATACAGTTTTATATCTTTGTTTGAAGCCTGAAATGTGGCAAAAGGTCGCAAAGTTCAAGGGGGCCGAATACTTTCGCAAGGCACTGTAACACAAGGTGTTGTTTGGTTTATGCTTATGATAGAGGGTTCGAGTAACATGTTGCACAATTGCTCATCTCCAGTGGCTGTGTTCACATAATTTTCTGTTTCTTTGCAGCAAATCATCTGAACTCCGTTGTTCCTTGTAAAAACCAACTGAATTGCATCTGTAACATGTTGTAATTATGATGTATTGTACTATGACTGGTAACCTCTGTATGTTGCCCTTCAGATGACATCTGCCAAAATTAATAAATTACTATATAATGACTATTGGTTGCTGCTGCCAGACTTGACTTAACTCACTCAGACTTAGGACTCGATTCACTCCGTATCGCGGAAGTTCAGCGTTATAGCGTGATTGAAATTGAAAGGAAATTCCTGATTGAGCCAACGTTTACCGTGAATGCAGTCTCCGCTAACGTGGGAACATTGCCTTACCATTTTTATTGCGCTGTAGCACGGATCTTTAGCGCAATGGATTGAATCGAGCCCTTATACAGCTCGATTCAAACATCCATTGCAGGATTTTACACAGTAGCAGATAGATATTGTTTTTGTCCATGTGGCAAATGCAAAAAACAGTTGAACAGTTGACTGTCCCAGTTGAATAGGGACATCCTATAAATATTGTTACAGAGGCCTTTAATTGTTCAGAGTAAATTGGCATACTTAGATATTTCTTGGGAAAGTCATGCATCCCGGAAACTCGGATAGTTTTAATTGAGTTAGAAGTAGCTGTGTAGTTCAGTATAAAACAATGTGCCAGAGCAGTAATTGAATCAACAAATAAAGGGAATAAACCATGATATTACAGGACTGATGGACTCTGGCCTCCAAATGAGAACGGTTAAGCCCCATTTTGTAATCGATCAAAAAGTGTAACCCCCCCCCAGACATCTCTCTTCTCATCAGATATACAGTGCATTCGGAAAGTATTCAGACCCCTTGAGCTTTTCCACATTTTGTTATTCTAAAATATATTAACCTCTTTATCCTACCCCCTCCTTTTTCGAACATTCTGTTAAAAATCGCGCAACATTTCAGCGTCCTGCTACTCATGCCAGGAATATAGTATATGCATATGATTAGTATGTGTGGATAGAAAACACTCTGAAGTTTCTAAAACTGGTTAAATCACGTCTGTGACTATAACAGAGCGTGTGTTTCATCGAAAAGCGCAAGAAAAACTGGTCACTGAAATCTGAAAAAAGTATCCATGCGCCCCTTTCATGGATTATTTAAAGGAAACCAAATTTAATATGGAGACGGATGCAATTCCTACAGCTTCCACACGATGTCGCCAAAAATCCATTGAGACATTACCAATAGATCCGTGATTCCATCCAGCCTACCTCAATCGATTTTGGAAGATTGAAAAATGGACACTGTTTTCTTTTGTAGCTGCTATTGAATACAGATCGCCCAGTGATCAATTTGATCGCTTATTAACGTTTACAAGTACCTAAAGTTGGGTTATAAAAGTAGGTTGAAGTGTTTTGTCAAAGAATATAGGCAACTTATATAATTTTTAAACATGACGTTGCGTGTTGGAAGAGAGCTTTTTTCGTGATGCAGACAGGTTATACAAATGGATATTTTGGGCATTCATGGACGGATTTAATCGGGAAAAAGACCAATTTGTGATGTTTATGGGACATATAGGAGTGCCAACAAAGAATATCATCAAAGGTAATGAATGTTTTATATTTTATTTCTGCGTTTTTGTGTAGCACCGGCTACGCTAATTCTTTTGTTTACGTCGCCTTCAGGCATTTTGGGGTGTTGCATGCTATCAGATAATAGCTTCTCATGCTTTCGCCGAAAAGCATTTTAAAAATCTGACTTGTTGGCTAGATTCACAACGAGTGTAGCTTTAATTCAATACCCTGCATGTATATTTTAATGAACGTTTGAGTTTTAACGAGTGCATTTAGCGTAGCGCATTTGCATTTCCAGGTGCCTACTTGAGACGTCTGCGTCTCAAGTAGGAGCAAGAAGTTTTAAATAAAAAATTTGGCAAATTTATTAGAAAAAAAAACTATATATTTTTACATCAGCATTCAGACCCTTTGCTATGAGAGTCAAAATTGAGCTCAGGTGCATCCTTTTCCATTGTTCATCTTTGAGATGTTTCTACAACTTGATTGGAGTCCACCTGTGGTAAATTAAAATGACTGGACATGATTTTGAAAGGCACACACCTGTCTATATAAGGTTCCACAGTTGACAATGCATGTCAGAGCAAAAACTAAGCCATGAGGTCGAAGGAATTGTCCGTCGCGCTCCAAGACAGGATTTTGTCGAGGCTCAGATCTGGGGAAGGGTACCAAAACATTTCTGCAGCATTGAAGGTTCCCAAGAACACAGTGGCCTCCATAATTCGAAAATGGAAGAAGTTTGGAACCATCAAGACTCTTCCTAGAGTTGCCTGCCAGGCAAAACTGAGCAATCGGGGGAGAAGGGCCTTGGTCAGGGAGGTGATCACGAACCCGATGGTCACTCTGACAGAGCTCCAGAGTTCCTCTATGGAGAAGAAACTTCCATAATCCCAAACCATCTCTGCAGCACTCCATCAATTAGGCCTTTATGGTAGAGAGGCCAGATGGAAACCTCTGTAAATTGCACATGACAGCCCGCTTGGAGTTCGGCAAAAGGCACCTAAAGGACTCTGACCATGAAAAAACAAGATTCTCTGGTCTGATGAAACCAAGATTGATCACGTCTGGAGGAAACCTGGCACCCTCCAGGATCGAGGGAAAGATGAACAGAGAGATCCTTGATGAAAACCTGCTCCAGAGCGCTCAGGACCTCCGACTGGGGGCGAAGGTTCACCTTCCAACAGGACAACGACCCTAAGCACACAGCCAAGAAAATGTAGGAGTGGCTTCGGCAAAAGTCTCTGAATGTCCTTGAGTGGCCCAGCCAGAGCCTGGACTTAACCCGATTGAACATCTCTGGAGAGACCTGAAAATAGCTGTGCAGCGACGCTCCACATCCAACCTGACAGAGCTTGAGAGGATCTGCAGAGAAGAATGGGAGAAACTCTCCAAATAGAGGTGTGACTCGAGGCTGTAATCGCTGCCAAAGGTGCTTCAACAAAGTACTGAGTAAAGGGTCTGAATACTTATGTAGATGTGATATTTCAATTTGACATTTTTTATACATTTTTATACAAAATGTGGAAAAAGTCAAGGGGTCTGAATACTTTCCGAATGCGCTGCAAACAGGGATAGAAAGTTTGCTGAAGTCATTCAGGCGTTTGCTAATAGACAGTCCGCCCACATGGGAGGTTTGGCGCACAGGCATCCAAAAGACAGAGAGAAACTAACGGTGAAATTAGAATAGAATCTTTATTCATTTTACAAATACAATTTTTACACTACGTGCCACTATTCCATACTGAAACCCTTTCGCTGCGCAGACACACAATGCAACCAATGACTTTCAAGTGCATTTTAACTTGGGCTTTCCGATCATGTGTCGTCTGAGACGACATAATAGAACCCAACAGTACTAAGTAACAGTGTTACAGAATTGACTGAAAAGGCGATGACTGTTACACAATTGTCTCAATTGCCACAACAATGATCGTAACAGACCTGACTGTTATGAAGGTGACTGTTACAGAAATAACAGAACTGACTACAGAGAAGAGATACGAGCAGTTGAATTAGCACTCATACCACCGAGCTTCTTTCATCTCCAAACCTCAGGCGAATATCTCAGGCAACCATGATTCGTCCTGCCAACACATTTCAATTGCATAGGGCCCAACCAGACCGATCAATGGTACATCGCATTCAGAATCTGGGCTTCTGTTGCGTTCTACCTTTGTTATTGGGTGGCACATGGAGCTTGTGTTAAATAAGTTCTCTTTTTTTCTCCACAGATATAATCAATAGCTTGTTGCCTGCTGACTTGTCAAGACTGTAATCTTTATCGGTATATAACTTTGGAATGCGCTTCACGGAAACCAGCTTTCACAAAGCATTTTGTAGTTTGTCATAAGGACGACATAAGACGTCATTAGCAGTCGTGCAGATGGAAGTTATCTTTAGACAAATCTTATGTCACAGAGCCAGTGGGGTGTCCAATCTGACCAAAAGTAGGTAGCATACATCAATAGGCCTATGAGTGTCACGTCAGTGTAGGACCATATTTGTATAAATTGGCATCACTTGACGGCACTATTCCAGTACTCAAGTGGTGCCATAGCATTAATGGCTGAATATGGCTGAATTCCAAATCAACCCCTAGCCCATATCCTTTATGCACTACTGTAGATCTGAAACCGATTGATAGGTATAAGCAATATTTCTACCCAGCCAATCAGAAGGCAAGGTGAAGCCATTACCATATTGCTACCACCCATCCAATCCGCTCAGATCCACAGCAGTGCCTAGGGTGTAGGAGCTGATGGTCAATTAGCAATTCAGCACAAGTTGGCAGTGACTGCAAATTCAGTGTTGGCCAAACACAGTGCACATTCTCGCTCATTTAGGACAGTCAGCAGTGAACCAAGATAACCCTGCATTATCATTACAAACAGCCTTATCCATTTACTCCAAAGTGCTCAAATCAGGGGATATTTTAGTACCTCTGTACCAGGACATTGTCTTGCTTTAAGGTGCTTAGCTGCGTTGCTGACAGGAGGTTAGCCTTGATATCAGTTCAAATCTCTACTTACAGTACAGTGAGGGAGCTTAGGGAAGAATGGAAGTATTAATTTACTGTATCGGATTTATACATATTTTCCATCAATCAAGTGCATTTCCATCAATTGAATCACACAGTAAAATTACAAGTATAAATATTTCTGAAAATGATTTTCTTTCACCCTATCAAACCTATCTATGACAATCAAAGCTTTCGTAGTCTCAATTTGAAATGTAATATCTAGTTTTCTAGTGTCCATTGATGGTCAACGGGTAGAGTAAACAGGTAAAACAAAACAGGTAAATCAGCAAGTAAATAGGACAAACTAGCTGATGTGTAGTTAAAATGTAGGCTAGCCACACCACCATAACATACATCTTAAAATAAAACATTTCTTAAATGTATATAATAATAACTAATTAGGTAGTGTTGTTTTGGGGGGACATTTCTAGGAGCAAAAGAAACAAACACAAAACCCAAGAAAAAACGAACAAAGGAAAATCGCTAAACAAACACCCCCCCCCCCCCCCCAAAAACAAAAAAAACAAACAACAAACAGAAACTTTTCTCCGATATGCTCGCTCTACTGCTTTCCCACCCACCTAACCCAACCCCCTGGGTCCTAGTGTCCTCAGCTGTTCTCATCCACGAGCCGGGCACCATTAATGCCGCGGTAGGTGACACGGCTGGGCCTCACGAGCACGCCGTAGTCCGGGCGGCACGTGAAGTAGCGGCGGCCGCCCACCTGGCCATCATTCTTGCCCTTGGCGATGCGCAGCTCCAGGCCTAGCCACAGGCCTGGGGCGAAGTCAGCCTGGCCCATGTAGCGGATCAGAGCCATTTCATTCGCACTGCTCAGCAGCACTTGCATGCCCAGGTGGAGGCGCACTGAGGCGTCCGAGCCAGACGAGGTGGTGGTGGTGGCAGTGGTTCCTCCGGAGCTTCCTGTGCCGCCTGTTCCCGGACCCCAGCCACCACTCAGGGTGCTCCAGCGCCGACGGTGGGAGTTGGAACGTGACCTGAGGGGAGAGGGAGAGATAAAGAGAGAGGGAGCAAGAGAGAAAAAGAGTGAGCTCATGGGCTCCTGAGTTCTTCTGCAAAAAATATAGAATTAGAGTTGAATAAATGTCGATAAAATATTTAAAACATTTGCAAGGACTTCTAGAGCATACTAACCTCAACATTAAAACCTTCAATACAAATCAAAATTCAGTAAGTAAAACCTTGATTTTGGACAAAAATACCTGAATGGACTATTACTACCAAGGACAATATATAAAAACCTTCTAACAAACCAAAAACTGCAGAAGAAACACAGCGGAACATGGAAACACCATCCAACACAAAACAGAGTGAGTAATATTCAGTTTGAAGCTACTTCTGAAGGAAAAAAAGTAAAAGACAATCTCTAGGTGATTTTGATATACAGTTGAAGTCGGAAGTTTACATAAACCTTAGCCAAATACATTTAAACTCAGTTTTTCACAATTCCTGACATTTAATCCAAGTAAAAATTCCATGTCTTAGGTCAGGTAGGATCACCACTTTATTTTAAGAATGTGAAATGTCAGAATAAAAGTAGAGAGAACGATTTTTTCAGCTTTTATTTCTTTCATCACATTCCCAGTGGGTCAGAAGTTTACATACAATCAATTCGTATTTGGTAGCATTGCCTTTAAATTGATTAACTTGGGTCAAACGTTTGGGTATCCTTCCACAAGCTTCCCACAATAAGTTGAGTGCATTTTGGCCCATTCCCCCTGACAGAGCTGGTGTAACGGAGTCAGGTTTGTAGGCCTCCTTGCTCGCACACACTTTTTCAGTTCTGCCCACAAATGTTCTATAGGATTGAGGTCAGGGCTTTGTGATGGCCACTCCAATACCTTGACTTTGTTGTCCTTAAGCCCCTTTGCCACAACTTTGGAAGTATGCTTGGGGTCATTGTCCATTTAGAAGACCCATTTGCGACCAAGCTTTAACTTCCTGACTGCTGTCATGCTTCAATATATCCACAGAATTTTCCTTCCCCATGAAGCCATCTGTTTTGTGAAGTGCACCAGTCCCTCATGCAGCAAAGGACCCCCACAACATGATAACGCCACACCCGTGCTTCACGTTTGGCATGGTGTTCTTTGGCTTGCAAGCTTCCCCCCTTTTCCCTCCAAACATAACAGTTGCCATTTTCAGTTCTATTTCTGTTTCATCAGACCAGTGGACATTTCGCTCTCCAAAAAGTATGATCGTTGTCCCCATGTGCAGTTGCAAACCGTAGTCTGGCTTTTTTTATGGCGGTTTTGGAGCAATGGCTTCTTCCTTACTGAGCGGCCTTTCAGGTTATGTCGATATAGGACTCGTTTTACTGTGGATAGAGAAACTTTTGTACCTGTTTCCTCCAGCATCTTCACAAGGTCCTTTTGCTGTTGTTCTGGGATTGATTTGCACTTTTCACACCAAAGTATGTTCATCTCTAGGAGATAGAATGTAATCTCAAGGACACAGAACGCATCTCCTTCCTGAGAGGTATGACGGCTGCGTGGTCCCATGGTGTTTATACTTGTGTACTATTGTTTGTACAGATGAACGTGGTACCTTCAGGCGTTTGGAAATTGCTCCCAATGATGAACCAGACTTGTGGAGGTCTACAATTTTTTTCTTAGGTCCTGGCTGATTTCTTCTGATTTTCCCATGATGTCAAGCAAAGAGACACTGAGTTTGAAAGTAGGCCTTGAAATACATCCACAGGTACACCTCCAATTGACTCAAATTATGTCAATTAGCCTATCAGAAGCTTCTAAAGCCATGACATTTTCTGGAATTTTCCAAGCTGTTTAAAAGGCACAGTCAACTTAGTGTATGTAAACTTCTAACCCACTGGAATTTGGATAGATTGAATTATAAGTTAAATAACCTGTCTGTAAACAATTGTTGGAAGAATGACTTGTGTCATGCACAAAGTAGATGTACTAAAAGACCTGCCAAAACTATAGTTTGTAAACAAGACATTAGTGGAGTGGTTGGAAAATGAGTTTTAATGACTCCAACCTAAGTGTATTTAAACTAAATATTTATATATACAGTGAGGGAAAAAAGTATTTGATCCACTGCTGATTTTGTACGTTTGCCCACTGACAAAGAAATGATCCGTCTATAATTTTAATGGTAGGTTTATTTGAACAGTGAGAGACAGAATAACAAAAACATCGAGAAAAATGCATGTCAAAAATGTTAGAAATTGAACGCACAATCTCTCCATCAGTGCTCAGACTGTCCGCAATAGGCTGAGAGAGGCTGGACTGAGGGCTTGTAGGCCTGTTCTAAGGCAGGTCCTCACCAGACATCACCGGCAACAACATCGCAGTTGACTGAGAGGACATTTCTTTTTTTGCTGAGTTATGGTCCCAGCTGCTTTGTAAAAATGTATTTTGTATATTTATATTTTTCTTGTTTGCACAAAGAGAAATACAACATGATACTGATGTGGTGTCAAAGTCTTAACGTCAAACTTCTTAAGATTTAAACACTGTCCTTATGCCTCATCTGTCTATCCATTGATTCTTGAAGAATATAATTTAAATGCCTTATGAGCTTAGTTCAACTGTCACACTCCATGAGAACCCAAAATATTATCTTGTTCTTTCTCAATGTTTGTAAACAGTGTAAATGCAAACAAACACTGTATAGCCTCATAACATGGTTAAAACAATTTGGATACCATGAATGGTCAGTCCTTGCATCCATAGCTCTGTCTATTAATCTGAGATTGGTTACATTTCTCCAGGCCCATCCCTCAGTTTCATCTGTGCCCTTTAAACAGCTGCATATTATCAAGATATTGAAGTTTCACCAACAAAAAGATAAACAATAGGCTTTTTGGCAAATGCCAATCTCGAACATTTAAAAAAAAAAATAGTTTAATTCGCCTTTATTTAACCAGGTAGGCGAGTTGAGAACAAGTTCTCATTTACAACTGCGACCTGGCCAAGATAAAGCAAAGCAGTTCGACACATACAACAACACAGAGTTACACATGGAGTAAAACAAACACAGTCAATAATACAGTAGAACAAAGAAAACAAAAAGTCTATCTACAGTGAGTGCAAATGAGGTAAACATGTGAACTTAATGTGCCTTAATAACAAACTTATGCCATCTGTAAATACGAATAAAGTTGTTAAATTACGAGTCTAGTTTGTTTAGCCAAAGAAAAGTCAGGAACCTTCCTGCTAACTGCGATAATGAGTGGGCTGGACAATGCCGAGAGATGAGTTTCAGATTGTTCTGCGTTGTAGCATCTTGTGACTATAAAATGAGATGCTCTTTATGCGTACACAATCCTTTCGGCTTTTTTAAAAGATATAACGTTGATCATGGAGAACTGCAAATATGTTGCACTAACAACAAAGGATAGAGGGAAAAAGTTGTGATGGACTACTTTCTGGAGGATGATCATGTCATGCTGACATTGTAGTCTTCTGATGACAGTGATGGATGGGGAAGAAACGGCGATCAACGTGAATGACCTGTTTTCTCAGAATGCCATTTCGCATTGCTAGTTATAGTCTAATGTTAGCTAGCTAACTACAGCAGCTAACATTGAACCTATTTGGTTAACTAGCTAGCTATGACAATCGGTTTCTATTGCTACTACTCTATAGCTTGTGATTCTAGCTAATTGTTTAGCTAGCTAACGTTAACGTTACATGTCTAAACAAAACAAAAAAACAAGTTAAGGCTTGCTGTTAGCTAGCTAGTGTTAGCTGAGGTTAGATGGCTGGCTTGCTAACTAACATTAATGTACGTGTATGAACTGTGTGTAACGTTAGTGATGTTCTCAGAATGCCATTTTGAATGGCTAGTTATAGCCTAATGTTAGCTAGATAACATTAAACCTATTTTGTTATCTTTAGCTAGCTATGACAATCGGTTGGTATTTGCAGTACTCGATGGATTGGGCTTAAATGGTTCATTATTTAGCTAGCTACACGTCTAAACAAAATACCCCAAGTTGATTAAAGCTTGCTGTTAGCTAGATAATGTTACGTGTATGAACTGCGTGTAGTGATCTCAGAATGCCATTTCGCATCTATTGTATAATAATGCTAAAATAAAATCTGTAATTTGTCTTTCAGCATCAAAAGGACACACCTGACAATCCTCCACCAGTCATACAAAGAGAATGGTCTAATGCCTCCCATCAAAAAGAGAGCTGGCCCAACCAAGCACAGGTTACACCTGAAGCATGAGGACTTGTAGCGAGTGGTGAACTTCATCAACAACTACTTTATATTTACCTTTATTTAACCAGGTAGGCAAGTTGAGAACAAGTTCTCATTTACAATTGCGACCTGGCCAAGATAAAGCAAAGCAGTTCGACAGATACAACAACACAGAGTTACACATGGAGTAAAACAAACATACAGTCAATAATAAAGTATAAACAAGTCTATATACAATGTGAGCAAATGAGGTGAGAAGGGAGGTAAAGGCAAAAAAGGCCTTGGTGGCAAGGTAAATACAATATAGCAAGTAAAACACTGGAATGGTAGTTTTGCAATGGAAGAATGTGCAAAGTAGAAATAAAAATAATGGGGTGCAAAGGAGCAAAATAAATAAATAAATTAAATACAGTTGGAAAAGAGGTAGTTGATAGGGCTAAATTATAGGTGGGCTATGTACAGGTGCAGTAATCTGTGAGCTGCTCTGACAGTTGGTGCTTAAAGCTAGTGAGGGAGATAAGTGTTTCCAGTTTCAGAGATTTTTGTAGTTCGTTCCAGTCATTGGCAGCAGAGAACTGGAAAGAGAGGCGGCCAAAGAAATAATTGGTTTTGGGGGTGACTAGAGAGATATACCTGCTGGAGCGTGTGCTACAGGTGGGAGATGCTATGGTGACCAGCGAGCTGAGATAAGGGGGGACTTTACCTAGCAGGGTCTTGTAGATGACATGGAGCCAGTGGGTTTGGCGACGAGTATGAAGCGAGGGCCAGCCAACGAGAGCGTACAGGTCGCAATGGTGGGTAGTATATGGGGCTTTGGTGACAAAACGGATTGCACTGTGATAGACTGCATCCAATTTGTTGAGTAGGGTATTGGAGGCTATTTTGTAAATTACATCGCCAAAGTTGAGGATTGGTAGGATGGTCAGTTTTACAAGGGTAATGAAGGAGGATAATGGAGTAGTATTACCTGGACACCACTCAGGACACAAACACTTTGGTGGAAATCTGCTGCCATCCCATATGACAAAAGCAGCAGTGTGGCGTCTCTACAAGGAATCGATGTCAACACTTCCGCTTTGATTATTTAATTAACCTGTAACATGATTGGCTGTACTTTTATTGACATCACATTATTTCTGTCTTTGGGGGCCCCTAACTGAACCAGCCACAGTCTGGACCTTCATTTCCTGATCATAGGCCACACCAAGTTTGCCCCCGACAGGTGCTTCGGCCTCATCAAGCAGCGCTTCAGAAAGACCAGAGTGAACACTTTGTCTGAGATTGCTGGTGTTGTGAAGGACAGCACCGTGACAGGGGTCAACATTGCACAGCTGGTTGGACTGGAAAATGATACGGTGCTGGTGGAAAGCTTTGGCTGGCAACAACACCTGACTCTGTACCACAGATTAAGCAGTACCAGCATTTCAGGTGAATATCATTTTCATTGCATGAGGATATTCATCTAATCTAAATTTGGGAGGTGAATTGATGCTGGTCAAGGTTGTAATCTCTTCTGATTTTTTTTATTTGTTATTCCCTGTTTTACAGCTTCGATGCTCTGGAGCCGTGTGTTTTTGTAGCTAAGGAGCGTTCGGACTGTCGGGACCTGGTTTCAGCTGCTGCGCAACGCTGACATCCTTCCTCCCATAGATGGTCTGCCTGTACAACAACACCTGGACTGGACACTTTTTAGAAGATCAGGGAGTTTTGCAACGAGGAGGCTATGGACATCACATGCCCTGCACCAACGTCAAGGGCAGGACAGAAACAGGCTCTCCGAATATATTGTTCATGCGTGGTTCTCACAGACCAGTCATCAGCACTATCCGCAGTGCCTCTATTCAAATGACACTCCTGCTACTATTTTTATTTTTTATCCTACTGCCCAGCCACTTTACCCCTGATTGCATGCATACAACTACCTCGTCTATCACTGATATCGTTGTTGATATTGTTCTTGTACATACTGTAAATTATTTTGACACTATTTCTGATATTGTTACTATGCCAGTAACCATTTGGCTGTACCGTTTACACCTTCTGTAGAGACCCATCCACTTAGCAATACTTATCAATATTCATTTTATATATCAATATTTTGCTATGTGTGGTTGTAACATGATTTTGTAACATACCACAACAATATCATGTGACCGTATCAACATCACTCAGGTTTCAACTCAGGTTGCATGGCCTTAACTTATGTATGGAATACTATGTGATACTGATTATACTACTACGTTTGTGTGTGTAACAGTATATGAAGTATGCTAATGCACTGGTGTGAAGGCAGTGGTGTAAAGTACTTAAGTAAAAATACTTTAAAGTACTACAAGTATTTCTTTACTATTTATATTTTTTGGGAACTTTTACTTCACTACATTATTTTCTGTCTTAATGTACTTTTTACTCCATACATGTTCCTTACATTTTGACAGGAAAGTTGTCCAATTCACACACTTATCAAGAGAAAATCCCTGGTCATCCCTACTGCATCTGATCTGGCAGACTCACTAAACACAAACGCTTCGTTTGTAAATTATGTCTGAGTATTGGAGTGCGCCCCTGGCTATCCGTCAATAATAATGAAAAAAATAAACTTGTGCCGTATGGTTTAATATAAGGAATTCCACCATTGGATGTGGCTTGGGGTTATAGCATTTCTTTCACATGACGCATCAATTTAAACAAGTGTGTCTGGGAAAGCGTCAAATATTTTTATCTGGACACTTTCCGTTTACCTGGAATGGGTGTAGACAAAGGAGAGCTCTCCAATAAGTACCAAAACATTCAAAGGCTCTTTTCTCAAAAGTCAGTTTACAAGTTTATCAACGTTCAAAGCAGAATTACTTTTCCATTTTTCCTCAAAAAATGCAGTGTATGATACACAATTTTGTAGCTGTCTACTTTTATCCAATGTAAAAAAAAAAAAAATCTGATTTCGCTATACATAAGACCGATTTCAGCCGGTCAGTCACATTTCCACATCATTACAACACTGTATATAGACATAATATGACATTTGAAATGTCTTTATTCTTGTGTGTGTAATGTTTACTGCTGATTTTGTTATACTTTCATTTATTTGATCTATTTCACTTGCTTTGGCAATGTAAACATGTTTCCCATGCCAATACAGCCCCTTAAATTGAATTAAGATTGAGATGGATGAATGGGGTTAGAGGTGGAGAGAGAAAGAGAGGGACAGAAGGGTGAGTGTAGAGGGAGAGAAGCAGAGTAAGGTAGCAGAGAGGGAGAGCGTAAGGCAGCAAGCAAGAGAAGGAGTAAAAGGGTAGAGGAAGAGGGTGAAATAGTGCAGCGTGAGAAAGATGATTAGAAATCGGGATGGTGAAAGGAGAGTAAAAATAGTGAAAGGAGGGTGTAATGAGAAAGTGAGACAATGGACTGGGAAGAATGTAGAGAGTGGCAAAGGGAGGAAGGAATGGGAGGGGTGAGAGAAAGATGTAAAACGAGAGAGGGAGAGGAACGCGAAGGAGATGTATTGATCTTGGATTGCTTTCATACTCATTATAACCCTGCTATCGAGCACTGGCAATTCTCCAAAACTATAATTTTTGCTGACCACTATTGATTTTACCTCCGGTGGTGGGGGGATTAGGGAGAAAGCTGAAAACGGTCAGGGAGGAGAAATGCAGACACGTGGAATGTGGAGGAGAGTGCTTATGAGAAAATGGCAACCTGTTGACGGGACTCTTCTGGCTCTGCTCCTTCTGGGCAGCGATGGCCGTCGACGTGCTGAAGCTGCGCCTGATTCCTGAAATATGACAGACCACGTGTGTGAATACACATAGACAGATTCACAAATATGAAGTACACATACACATACACTAACATAAACAAATACAAAGAAGGACACACACACGCACACAGTGAAGGGTACCGAAATAATTGTGACATGAAGACAACTGCATTTTCCATCATTAAAATGTTATCATCGTTAATTAAGTTTACTCAGCGTTTGCAAGAATAAATGAATAAATAAGGAAAAACCAAGGCCAAAAACTCACTAGCAAAAGGACGGTTGAGACGTGAGGAGGACAGCTCTGAAAGACAATCCATAGAGCCATGGATCCTGTGGAAAAATGTTAAATAAAATTAAAAAACATTTACACTAAAGTCTAAGACACACAATCGTTAAAGCCCTTACTGAGATCCGGAAACAGCAGCCTTCTTTAATAACACCCTACAAAATCGGCAGTACAAGGTTGGGGTCAATTCCATTTCAACTTGAGCGTATTCACTACACAGGGAATTAATTGAAATTCACTAAAAGAATAGGGCAGGAAAAGAGTTATAATTTAAAATAATGGGCTATTTTTCCAATTAAACCATTGATTATCCATTAATTTCCGGAATGGAATGAGTTGAGATGGAATTGACCCAGAACCGCTCACCTACCATTCATCAACTCTCGAATAGACACAAAATAAAATAAAAATGTGGTATCCCAGCACAAGGTGCCTGTCCAACTTGGTGGATGTGTTTGCCGCTGTGTGTCAGCGATAATAGCTGGAGCTTTGAAAACCATTACCACTTAGGCAGGCGAAGTGGAGAATTTAGCAAAAAAACTGCCTTATCTTGTTTGGAAAGCAGAAAAGGAGAGGAGGGGGGAATGAAAGAAAGCAGAAAAAATTTGAAGAAAAAAGTAACGCCTCACTATTTGTTATCTAATGGGTCCTGATAGCTGCTGACAGGAAGAGAAAGACAGCAAGAAGGAGAGAGAGAAAGAGTGGCTGTTCTGGCTCTCGGTGATGGAGAGAATGCGAGAGGAAGATCTCTATTAGCCCAAGCCTAGATTTAGCAGAGCTTCCCGCTTGCCCCGCAGGTTAATTAGGGAAAAAAATTAGGGGAAGAATGAGAAAAGGAGTCCAATCCTTTCAGAAAAAACACTCTACTCATCACACAGTAAAAGTAGAGTAAGAAAAAAGAGAAAGATGATTGCAGGTGTGGAGCTGGGAGAGGAAGAAAATGTAAGGAGGTAGACGGAGAGAAGGAACGAGAAATTTAAAACAAAAAACTAATTAATTCCATCTCAACATCTAAAACAAATAAGACTTACTTTCCCCTTTTCTTGACTCCTCTTCCTTGATAGGTTGCTAGTAAATACGTATGTGTAGTGCCGTCTACCTTTAAAAGAAACTTCAATCAAATGAATCAACTTCCTTGACTCTGTGTCCAGGAAAACCTCCCCATAATGTTTCAATTAGTGGAATGGGATGATTTCTTGCATGAAAAAACATGTTTACATTACCAAGTACATTAATGGGGTAAACCTACTCGAAGAGTACGCATTAGGCTGATTGAGAGAAGGTTTGAATCCTAATCAACCCATCCAATGTGAGTACATCTGTTGTTGAAGAACAGTTGATCAATAAAGCTACAGTATTCTAGGAGTAGTCAAGCTGCTTATGCTGAAAAGCCTTGTTAGTACATAGCTCAAATTAGCTTTAGAATTTCCTGGATTTTTTGTATTAATAGCACAAGTCTCGCCACCAAACATTATTACTATGCATTATAACTAGATGAAATTGCATATATTGTTGCCTTGATTGAATTGAATTTATTTTGGGTAACAGACAGAAACATTTGAAGTCAGACGTTTAAATGTATTTGGCTAAGGTGTATGTAAACACACTTTATTTTAAGAATGTGAAATGTCAGAATAATAGTACAGAGAATGATTTATTTCAGATATTACATCACATTTCCAGTGGGTCAGAAGTTTATATTAGAGGTCGACCGATTAATCGGAATGGCCGATTAATTAGGGCCGATCGGAAATCGGTATTTTTGGGCGCCAATTTGCATTTTTTATTTTTTTTTAACAGCTTAATTTAAACTGTATTTAACTATTCTTATTTTCAATGACGGCCTAGGAACGAGGCAGAACGACAGATTATTTACCTTGTTATTTACCTTGCTAATCCAGGTTAGCAGGCAATATTAACCAGGTGAAATTGTGTAATTTATCTTGCGTTCATTGCACGCAGAGTCAGGGTATATGCAACAGTTAAGGCCGCCTGGCTCTTTGCAAAATAATTTGCCGGAATTTTACGTAATTATGACATAACATTGAAGGTTGTGCAATGTAACAGGAATATTTAGACTCAAGGATGCCACTCGTTAGATAAAATATGGAACGGAATAAACGTTTTGTTTTCGAGGTGATAGTTTCCGGATTAGTCAAAGGTATATGGTTTAGAGAGAAATAGTCGACGCGTTATAATTCCTGTAATAACGTGTGGATGAACTTGAAAGGGTTTCCTTCGTTATTTTACCGTTCATGTCTTCCATAGAAAATGTCTTGATCTACTTCAAATAAGGTCTGTGTTTCGGCGTTTTGATACCCGTGTAAATCTCACTAGGATAAGGTAACGTTTGTCAACATATTTTCATAAATCCACTCTACAAAAAAAATTATCTTCGCTTATATTTAGCCAATATTTATCAGAGCTACCTTGTCCTATGGATATCTACACAGTTATAAAATTGGCACGGTGGTGTAAGCCTACACGAAACACAGACCTTATTTTAAGTGAATCTAAAAATATTCTATGGAATAAATGAAGGAACCGCTTTTCAGATTTTGCTAGAAGGTGTCATGGGAATTATGACGTGCACTTTGGTCGTCAATTCTTACCATGTCCATTACTAAAATAGGATTTCCTGCATATAAAAATTACAGTTTTTGTTTTCAACATTCATCACAGGTAACTTAAACTCTATTTTTATTCAAACAGTTGAGAGTATTTGTCTCCTAAGCAGACTCATCAGTATCATTGTCACTTCAGAGCAGTGTGTGTGTATTTATGTATTATATTAAGTTAAAATAAAAAAAGTGTTCATTGCGCATTGCTGCAATTGTAATTATTACAAAAATGTGTGTGTGTGTGTGTGTGTGTGTGTGTATGAGATTATATATATATATATATATATATACACATTTATTTTTAAATAAATCGGATGATTAATCGGTATCAGTTTTTTTCTGTTCTCCAATAATCGGTATCGGCCTTGAAAAATCATAATCGGTCGACCTCTAGTTTACATACACTCAATTAGTAATTGGTAACATTGCCTTTAAATTGTTTAACTTGGGTCTAACGTTTTGGGTAGCCTTCCACAAGCCTCCCACAAAACGTTGGGTGAATTGTGTCCCATTCCTCCTGACAGAGCTGGTGTAACTGAGTCAGGTTTATAGGCCTCCTTACTCGCACACGCTTTTCCAGTTCTGCCCACAAACTCTCTGTAGGATTGAGGTCAGGGCTTTGTGATGGCCACTCCAATACCTTGACTTTGTTGTCCTTAAGCCATTTTGCCACAACTTTGGAATTATGCTTGGGGTCATTGTCTATTTGGAAGACCCATTTGCGACCAAGCTTTTAACTTCCTGAATGATGTCTTGAGATGTTGCTTCAATATATCCACATAATTTTCATTCCTCATGAGGCCATCTATTTTGTGAAGTGCACTAGTCCCTCCTGCAGTAAAACACCCCCACAACATGATGCTACCATCCCCGTGCTTCACGGTTGGGATGGTGTTCTTCGGCTTGCAAGCCTCACTCTTTTTCCTCCAAACATAATGATGGTCATTATGGCCAACCAGTTTGTTTCATCAGACCAGAGGACATTTCTCCAAAAGTCCGATCTTTGTCCCCATGTGCAGTTGCAAACCGTAGTCTGGCTTTTTTATGGCGGTTTTGGAGCAGTGGCTTCTTCCTTGCTGAGTGGCCTTTCAGGTTCTTTTGATTTTCCCATGATGTCAAGCAAAGAGGCACTGAGTTTGAAGGTAGGCCTTGAAATACATCCACAGGTACACTGTAATTGACTGAAATTATGTCAATTAGCCTATCAGAAGCTTCTAAAGCCATGACATCATTTTCTGGGATTTTCCAAGCTGTTTAAAGGCACTTAGTATATGTAAACTTCTGACCCACTGGAATTGTGATACAGTGAATATAAGTGAAATAATTTGTCTGTAAACAATTGTTGGAAAAATAACTTGTGTCATGCACAACATAGATGTCCTAACCGACTTGCCAAAACTATAGATTGATAACAAGAAATTTGTGGAGTGGTTAAAAAACGAGTTTTAATGACTCCAACCTAAGTGTATGTAAACTTCCGACTTCAACTGTATAACAAAATGTACAATGTGGACCCAGAGGATATCACTTGAAAGTATTTAATCACATTTGATCACATCAGAAGATAACCTCCTCGCAATCTCCAAAATACAACAGCCACAGGACAACTTTGTTTGGATGTTGTAAAGGACCATGCACAGAAACTGAAGAGCTATAGCTCGCTAACAACCTCCTTTTCCACATGAAAAAAACGGCGGACAGAGACTTGCTAGCTAGCTGGGATTTTCTATCAGGAATCTGCCTCCCAAAAAAAGCTTCTCCCAAGTGGGTGTGACACCTACTCCCATTGCCTGCTGCATTGCTGCTTGAATTCCACATGGCGAACTGTTTACCATCTGCTCTGGCCTGTCTCCCCATGTCTGGTACAGGTACTCCTGCCACACTGCCCCCTCTCTCGCGAGGTTTTGCTCTCCTCCAGTACACACGCACTGTTGGGGCGAGTGACTCTGGACTTACAATGGCTAGCCCCAAGTCGGTCAATTTTTTTATTGTGCTTTATGCCATTTGCCTCATGACTCCTGCGTGTTTGTTGACTATGAACTTGCTTGTTTCCCTAACTGTGCGACAGACTGTTTGTTCCCACACTCGGGACTCTGACTCTCTGTTGGTTACACAGACTCTTGGCCTCCCATCCTATTCTAACCACCTCTTGCCGGCTTTGTATTCATGTTACCTGATGAAATTGCTGCACAATATGATCTTGTTGCCATTTAATGCACATTCAAATGTCATAAATCAACACTGCAGAGCTCTCCATGTCCTTTGCCATGCCCTGATTGTATTACTGCTGATGATATCTGGAAATGTGCATGCACACCCTGGAACGTCTACTGTTGCTAGCCCCAATTCTGACTTGTGCTCTGATATCTGCTCTTGTAAAAGCCTGGGTTTTCGGCATAACTTCTTAAGGGCTTTCAGGACCAAATATACACAGGCAGTTAGGAAAGCTAAGGCTAGCTTTTTCAAGCAGAAATTTGCATCCTGTAGCACAAACTCAAAAACGTTCTGGGACACTGTAAAGTCCATGGAGAAAAAGAGCACCACCTCCCAGCTGCCCACTGCACGGAGGCTAGGAAACACTGTCACCACCGATAAATCCTCTATAAATGAGAATTTCAATAAGCATTTTTCTACGGCTGACCATGCTTTCCACCTGGCTACCCCGGTCAACAGCCCTGCACTCCCCACGGCAACTTGCCCAAGCCTCCCCATTTCACCTTCACCCAAATCCAGATAGCTGATGTTCCTAAAGAACTGCAAAACCTGGACCCCTACAAATCAGCCGGGCAAGACAACCTGGACCCTCTCTCTTTAAAGTTATCTGCTGAAATTGTTGCAAACCCTATTATTAGCCTGTTCAACATCATTCGTATCGTCTGAGATCCCCAAAGATTGGAAAGCTCCCGCGGTCATCCCCCTCTTCAAAGGGGGAGACACTCTAGACCCAAATTACTCTAGACCCAAATTGCTACAGACCAATATCTATCCTACCCTGCCTTTCTAAGGTCTTCGAAAGCCAAGTCAACAAACAGATTACCGACCACTTCGAATCCCACCGTTCTGACTTAGAATATGTGGACAACTACAAATACCTGGGTGTCTGGCTAGACTGTAAACTCTCCTTCCAGACTCAAATTAAGCATCTCCAATCCAAAATTAAGTCTAGAATCCGCT